>NT_166522.1:257709-326422 GCF_000002855.4 Aspergillus niger
TTGGTGTGTTGTGTAGTCGGTAGAGGCTGTGGGGGCTGTTGTTGCGCCGAGGAGGCATCGAAGGAGGAAGCCGAGATGGAGATGGGACCGTTTGACCGGCGAGATGCACGCGATTGACCGCGGCCACGAGAATGTCCTAGACCATGTACCTGAGGAATCGTATCCACGGTGGACACAGGAGCCCCCGTCGACATGATCTCTAGTGGTTCGTGAAGAGAGGCGACTGACCACGGAGGGAGCACAAGGCGAGCGTTCGGAGGGAGGGAGCAAGGAGGTGGTTTGACAAAGATTGGAGCTCTAGCAGCTCAAAGCAGATGAACGGCCGGGAGTCTGGTGCAAACGAGGTGGCATAGCGCCGGGGAGAGGGGGAATTGGGAGCAACTGGGAAACGAGTTGGCAGCTTGACGGGCGCTTGTGGCAAGTAATGGGGATGGGATGGCCCCCAGATGCGCGCCGCCAACTGAATGATCGGCTGCCCGCGATAACCCCCGGGCCACGTGATTGGGCTGGCCGCGGGCTGATCGCCCGGCCTCGATCCGAATGGATTAATCTCCAACCAAACAAACTACCTTGGGCGACTGGCTGAGGTCAGGGAACTTGTTCCAGACACGTCCAGGCCAGAATCTCGCGTTGCTTTTTGCCTGCAGAAACCACGATCAGGCACATTGCATGCATCCTACCAATCCGAGGTCGAGCCGCGCGCTTGATTTGCTTTGACGCGGCATCGAGTGGGGTTGGGGATCGGCCCAGGATTCCTCCGTTCAAACCGGAGTACAGCTGGCAAACCTCCCCTCCCCGGAGCTATCTCCGTGCTTCTTATCTCCTTCCTCTGAGCTGGTGGAATTTCCCCATTTCGCTGGTACTACGGGCCCTTCAATGGCCATGCGCTGAGCTGCATCACGAACCAATCTGTCCAGCATGGTGCTGAACTCAATCGCTTGAACTTCCTTCAAACCCTCCAATAATATCCAACACCATGATCGAGTCGCTCATTAGCGTCGCGTTCTGTCTCTCTACGGCGCTTACTATCGGCATTCTCTTGCTGCCTTCGCGGCATGAGTCCAGGTCTGTCACTAGCCAAAATGCGGCAAATGAACCCAAGACGACTGTTCAGATTCTCGTGTTAGGGGATATTGGCCGTAGTCCGCGCATGCAGTACCATGCCCTTAGTGTTGCCAGAAATGGTGGTCAGGTGGACATGATCGGTTATCATGGTGCGCTAGAAGATGCGCATTTGATTCTCACAAAGCTCCACGCTAATGAATTGCTATAGAATCCGACGTGCATCCCGAGATCTCCTCCCATCCGAGAATATCCATTGTCGCCCTGCCTCCACATCCATCCTGCCTTCAGACAAGCAATAAGCTCCTCTTCCTATTGTTCGGTCCGCTGAAAGTTCTTTTCCAAATCGTCTGCTTGTTCTGGATCTTGGCATATCGTACAAAACCAGCCAAATGGCTTCTCGTCCAGGTTGGTTATTCCACTCCTTGTCCCCAATGCATGATACCATCGAAGCAGCGCTAAGTCCATCCTTTGCCCGTCACAGAATCCGCCTTCTATTCCCACGCTAGCGATCGCATCCCTCGTTTGCTTCTTGCGTCACACAAAGCTCCTCATTGATTGGCATAACTTTGGATACACCATCCTGGCACTCAAACTCGGAGACTCCCATCCGCTGGTCAGATTTTCCAAATCATACGAGAAGATTTTCTGCCAGTACGCGACGGCACACTTGTGTGTAACCAATGCAATGGCATCTGTTCTGAAAGAGGAGTTTGCTCTGAAGGCGCCCATTCTCCCGCTGCATGACCGACCAGCCGATCATTTTCAGCCCATCCTAGACGATCGCGTACGCCAGGACTTCCTGCGCTCGTTGTCGGAGACGGAAACTGTCCGGCCAATTATTGGGTCTGACAAGCTTCGAGTTCTGGTTAGTTCGACCTCTTGGACAGCGGATGAGGACTTCTCGCTTCTCATAGAAGCTCTGTGTCGGTATTCGGACTTGGCTGAGGCATCAAATCCCGACCTACCTTCGATTCTGGCCATCATAACGGGAAAGGGGCCCCAGCGCGAGATGTATTTGAAACAAATTGCCGATCTGGAGAAGAACGGTAAACTTCAAAAGGCCACCATTCGTACCGCGTGGCTAAGCATGGAAGACTATGCACGGTTGCTGGCATCCGCCTCGCTGGGTGTCAGTCTGCACACCAGCAGTAGCGGGGTAGATTTGCCCATGAAAGTCGTCGACATGTTCGGCGCTGGACTGCCCGTCGTTGGCTGGAATCGCTTCGAGGCGTGGCCGGAGCTGGTCACTGAAGGTCGTAATGGACGAGGTTTTGGAAGCTCCGATGAACTTGTGGAACACCTTGTCGAACTCTTTGGAAACCAGGAAGCACTCGAAGAACTTCGCACTGGGGCACGAGAGGAAAGTTCTCGTCGGTGGGATGACGAGTGGAACCCCGTAGCCGGAAAGCTGCTAGGCCTAGTATGATTGAACAGCAAGTGACGGCCATATTTACTGTACAATAAAAGTAGAATATACGCGAAGCAGCACAGACATGACATCGGGCGGATTTCACCTGGGGCATGTCCTCAGACACGGTATTTGCCATTGCAGTAGACGCACGTGTCGAACGCATCGAAGAGCGTTCGGCAGGTGTACGATACGTCAGATTCAGATGGCTCTATACTGTCCTCATTCAGATATTCCTTTCCACACGACGAGCAGACTTTGGAAGATCCGGGGTCCTGAATAGCCAATGACGTCAAGCTACAGCGAACTATAAGGGGAAGAAGAGTTAGCATTATGGCCTTTTGCAACGCCTTCAGTGCTGCATCGAACATACCAAAGACGTGGCCTGTGGCACATTGGGCCTCCTCAGCTGAGTACCATGAGATCCCAGCGCTGCAGATCTCGCATCGCTCAAACATCTGGCCACCAGGCCCATCAAGCATCTCGGCAGGCTTGTGGCCAATCTTAGGTCTAGATGTCGAACACTTCGAGAGCTCTTCGTTCAGATCTACACCCGTGATAGTTGCCAGCCTTACTAAGACCTTGTGAGCTTGGGACAGTAAAGCCTCATTCCTGGATTCAATGATGGTGCAGCAGGCCGTTGCGTAAAGTATGCTCAAAGACAGCGGTTGTCTGTTCTCGTTATTGTCTTCGAAGTGTAGGATGTATCCCAAGGCAGCCTCTCGCTGCTGGCGGAGATATTCGGGAGAGCTGTCCGACACCGACCGAGAATCCAATCCGTCAGATTGAGAACCATCGGCTGTCGACATGATGATTGTTAACCTTTCCTCCGCTGCTGTGCGATACTCAATCATATCCCCTGGGTGTACGGTAATACCAGCTGCGATCATTCCCTTGCAAGAAGCCATACCCCAAGCTCGAGCAACGGCTAGGCCTCCAAGATCGCGGTCAAAGTCATACCTTTCGCGCACATCATCGAGCTGGTCTTTCCATGGGACGGCATAAATCGGGTATTCATCATCGCCATCCCGGAAAGGTACTGCTGCCGTGAATCCTCCGGCTGTAGCTAGGTAGAGTACTGGAGCGTGGGAATCGGTGTCCGTCGCCACAAGCATTGCTTCACATGTTAGCGAGCGAAGGGGCGGATGGTGCGCACTGCTTACCGGATATTGGCTCTGAGTGCCTAGGAGGTTCCGTTTCGCTGTCATTTTCCGGACTTTCGTAGAATAACAATTCTTGCAGCCGCACTCGGCCGGAGCTTGGATGTATGCCTTGATGAGGCTCTTTAGAGGCCTTTATCAATATGAGCCCTGCCAGAGTACCCGCAGCCAGACAGACAGTATGAGAGTCGTCCTATCCAGATCAGTGCCTGCCCAGCTGTAGCGCTTCTGAAACATACCGTACTCAGCCACGCCAATGGCCCGGCAAAGTGATATCCCCCTAAGCCTTCGTAGAATTTTGGAGTAATGTCTTTGGAACTCGCTTCGATTTGCTTTTGCGGCTCTGCGCTTGTCTCGGGGGCTTGAGACAGAACATTCACATCCAAGTGAATCACCTTAAGAGCAGTTCCATGAGTGACAGCGAGAAGCCCACTCGCGGAATTTTTTGCATAAAACCATGGGCCCCACGACATGGACAGAATCTTAATTTTCGATTTCAAAATTTCGGAAAAAATAGACGATGGTTGCAGCTTCGGATAATTCCCATCTGTATCACTAAAGGAGTTGACCGACATAACTCCGGCTTCATATGGCGCACTGAGATCTGTTGATGGCCTGTGAATTCTCAGCACAACAACATCGTTGTCATCATTCGCGATTGAGAGCAGGTGAAAGCCCCAGCGACTCTCAGCAGGTAGGACAGAGTAAGAAGCTGCGGTATGCGTTTCGGCTGGCAGTTTAAGCGGCGGAGACCACGCGAAAGAACGAATGTTAGATTTCCGCAATAGCATGCCATCCTCCTTGACAATGGGGTTGAAATGAGCCTTTAAGGAGTCATTGAGTATGGCAACCCGAGTCCACTTTCCCTGAGAACCGACAGGCTCATACAGCGACAACAGTAAGTTAGATGTCAGAACAGCGAGGACACAACGTCGATATTTTGCCAGTCCTGGAGGGGACCAGGCCAATGCTACTACGTTGCTGAGGGACTGTTCGGCCCCGAGAGAGAAATTATCCCGATTCTGGGGATAGATCGTAGGCCACTCATTGTTCGTGAATACATTGACACGGAAGCGAGCTGAATGCCAATTATTTATGGGGGATTGGTTTGGGTCATGTCCCAATCGTTCAGCTGCATTTTTCGGGGTCTAGGTCATATAAGCATGAGCTTTGATGGCAGGGATTCTAACACTGACTAAGATTTGGATGTAGTCTCCAGCGGCGATCGCGAGCTCCCCATCTTCCGACCACGAGAGACAGTCGTAGCAAGAAGGGAAAAGTGGTAGTTCTAAGGGACCGGACATTTCTTCACAGAGTTGAATCCTACCTTCTCCTCATGGTAGTATTGACAGAACAGAGGCCTTGAAGGTCTTGTCATGTAAGGATACGAGATTCCCGCGATAAGCTAGCGAGCTGCATCAGTTGGAGAACGAAGAGCTCAGCTCTTCTATGGAGATGCTCGTTTAGGTTAGTCCCCCGTTTTGGGCCGTGGAACGTGCAGTGCAGTCACATGATGCATGTGACTTACGTAATCTAGTGGCGCCCGAGACTTTGCCCGGATAGGCTAAGACTCAGCAGTGGGCTTCTGCAGGCCCAACAACGGCGGGCGGCGAGCGAGAGAGAGTCACTACAAACTAGTGAGCTAGTTAGTTAGTAGTCGGATTCCTGACTAACGGCGCTCAGGAGGAGGCACGGCCCAACTCGCCGGTCTTTGGATCAACGCTCATCCTCCCGAGGTGGCTATCGACCTCTCTTGGATTCCACCACCCACTCTCGTCACACCTCAACTTCTCTTCTCTCCGCCTTCGCCTGGGACTTCGGTTTGCCCCCCTCACTCAGTCACTGCGCACTTGACTTTGCGGATCACTGCCAAACCTATCTGGCTCCCCTTGTTCCTTTCTACTATCTCAATAGCTTCCGAGACATCGCCAGTACCCCGCCGCAATGTCGACCTCTGCCCGCCGTCGTCTCATGCGCGACTTCAAGGTGTGTTTATGACGAGCATGGTTCTGAGCTCGCTTTCTATCCTACGTTTCTACCCTGTCTTTATTTACTTTGCTCTTTTTTTTTTTGTCCTTTTCCTCCTCCCCGTCTGGTTTTTATACTTGAAGGGCACCTGAGATGTTCTGTCGTTGGATACGGTTAGTGGTTGCGTGAGCTAACCTGACATTCTTTTACGCAGCGTATGCAAACTGACCCTCCTGCTGGAGTTTCTGCCTCTCCTGTGGCGGACAATGTCATGACCTGGTAAGCTGATCCAGTCACACCTAATGTCGGCCTTTGAGTCCCTAACCTTTGTTACGTCTAGGAACGCCGTCATCATCGGCCCCGCTGATACTCCCTTTGAAGATGGCACTTTCCGCCTTGTCATGCACTTCGAGGAGCAGTACCCAAACAAGCCTCCGGGCGTCAAGTTTATCAGTCAGATGTTCCACCCCAACGTCTACGGTACGGGCGAGCTCTGTCTGGACATTCTACAGAACCGTTGGAGCCCAACCTATGACGTGGCAGCCATCCTGACCAGTATTCAGAGGTACGGACCCTTGCAATCAGGGTAAAGCTGAAGAAAGATGAAACACGAAACATGCTAACGAGTGTTTTACTGGCTTGTAGTCTGTTGAACGATCCCAACACATCATCTCCGGCGAATGTAGAAGCGTCAAACCTTTACAAAGACAACCGGAAGGAGTACATCAAGCGCGTGCGCGAGACCGTCGAGAAGAGCTGGGAGGACTAGGATAGTACTGACGTAGAGAAGCTGCGGATTATTGTTATGGGTTTTGGTCGCTTGAGGGCACATGGTTATGATGAAGCAGACTTGTCCGTCTCCGGTGCGACGGAAGCTAACGGCAAGCTGCTGTGATCCGTTTCATGCGTTTGTGGGGGGACTCCTACCTTGGCTTGATGGAGTCTTACACCATTTGATGACGTGCACAGCGTGGGGTTTTGGCGCCTGGTACATTTAATATTTCATTCGGTATTGTGGATAGCTGCATTATATTTTTCAGTGTGTTTTTGCATAATGCATTAACTCTGTCGGGCTCTTGTTTACCTTCGCTGCATGTCACATAACTCTTATCTCCTCACTGCGTGGCTTTTTGTCCCAGACCAGTTAGTTTTCAACCCGAGCCCCTCATATGAGCCCTTCCCGTGATCAGACCGTAAGGCAGGTACAACAGTCAATGACTACATGCAACATTCTTCATGTTTGGCGGGGATGGACATGCGGCACTTGAGGATGGTTAGGCGGGCGCCAAGAACACTCTAAAACGGAGGGGGGAAAGCCAGATGCCTGCTTTGCACCGGAACAACTTCCAGAGTTCCCAGAAACAATGCTGCATACCTAACTTCACACCTACACTTGTTTTGCTCCCCACCTTAGGCAGGGAAGATCAGTCCAAGACCACGTCACAACGCACTATCGTTGTCTATTCATGGGTGCTGGGGCCCTTTTTCTGTTGCCCGATCTCTCTTAATTCTTGGGGCTGCCGATAGCGCATTTATTGCACACGTTCGTTTCGGTCTAGTGCACGTGGACCCCTGACCCAAACAACACCGCCCACCGACCCTGGCCCTCCAAAGCAGACTTGCCTCATTGTTGATCTGAACGAAGTCCCCCCTCACTCAATCCCCTCCTCTCGGGGCTTTCTTTCCTTCTTGTCCTCTTCTATCTTCATCGGTTTTTTTCTGTTCGGGTCAGACTGAACATGGCGTGAGTTTCTGGTTGCTTCACCGCTTGACCGTGGGAGCGGTTAGGACTGATTTGTTTCGCTTGACAGGTCATCTGGCCCCAACGGCTCGAACAACACCATTAAGGGTGCGCATCAACTCCCCGCCGCGTCGTATACTTTTTTGAGTTTGGAGGTGATCTTAAAACTGACGGTTCACACACAGTGGTTGCGAGGTTCCGACCGCAAAACAAGGTTGAGTTGTCCTCTGGAGGAGAGCCGATTGTTGAATTCGAAAATGAGCAATCATGTTACGTTAATGTGAGCTTTTCTCTCGACTTGTGAGGGTGTGGCATAGGAGGCAAGTTCGCCTAGTGGGCTAACTCAGTTCAGGCCCGTGATGGCTCTGGAGCCTTCACCTTCGACCGCGTGTTCCCTATGGACTCGAAACAAACGGATATCTTCGACTTCTCGATTCGGCCCACCGTAGACGATATTCTGAACGGTTATAATGGAACGGTCTTCGCTTACGGTCAGACGGGTGCAGGAAAGTCTTACACCATGATGGGTTCGGACATCGACGATGATATTGGCAAGGGTATCATTCCCCGCATTGTCGAGCAGATCTTCGCCAGCATCCTCACCAGCCCAAGCAACATCGAGTACACCGTCCGCGTGAGTTACATGGAAATCTACATGGAACGAATTCGAGATTTGCTGGTGCCGCATAACGACAACCTTCCCGTTCACGAGGAGAAATCGAGAGGTGTCTATGTGAAGGGTCTCCTGGAGGTGTACGTGTCAAGCGTCCAGGAGGTGTACGAAGTCATGCGACGTGGTGGTACAGCAAGAGCGGTTGCGGCGACAAATATGAACCAGGAATCCTCTCGGTCCCACTCCATCTTCGTCATCACTGTTACACAGAAGAACCTGGAAACCGGCTCTGCGAAGAGCGGACAGCTGTTCTTGGTGGATCTGGCAGGTAGTGAGAAGGTTGGAAAGACGGGCGCCAGTGGTCAGACGCTCGAAGAAGCAAAGAAGATCAACAAGAGTTTAAGTGCTCTTGGTATGGTCATCAACGCGCTAACGGATGGCAAATCCACGCATATCCCGTACCGTGACTCCAAGCTCACGCGTATTCTGCAAGAGAGTTTGGGAGGTAACTCGAGAACGACATTGATCATCAACTGCTCCCCCAGCAGCTACAACGACGCGGAAACCATCTCCACCCTGCGTTTCGGTGTGCGCGCCAAGGCAATCAAGAACAAGGCGAAGGTCAACGCCGAATTGAGCCCTTCGGAACTGAAGGCACTTTTGCGCAAGGCCCAGAGCCAGGTGACGAATTTCGAAACATATATCTCACAACTTGAGACTGAAGTACACGTGTGGCGCAGTGGCGAGGCCGTTCCCAAGGATCGCTGGACTCCCGCCAGAGGGGATGCTGTGAGCGCCGCGAAGGCCGAGGCTCGTGCACCACGGCCCGGTACGCCCTCCCGTTTCCAGGACACGCCTCGATCTGAGACTCCTCGTCCTGAGTCCAGGCTTGGCGATCGCTCTAGCACACCTAGCCTTGTTCTCGAGAAGGACGAGAGAGAGGAGTTCCTTAGACGCGAGAATGAGCTTCAGGACCAGATCGCGGAGAAGGAGTCGCACATCGCCAACGTCGAAAGAGGTCTCCGTGAGGCGCGGGAGGAGTTGAGGAGCATGAAAGAAAACTCCGCCCGCTCAGGCAAGGACAACGATAAGTTGACCACCGAGGTCAATGAGCTTCGCATGCAGTTGGAGAAGGTGTCGTATGAAAGCAAGGAGGCCGCTATCACTATGGACAGCCTCCGCGAGGCGAACTCCGAGTTGACTACCGAGCTGGACGATGTTAAGCAGCAGCTCCTCGACGTCCGGATGAAGGCCAAGGAGACCAGTGCTGCACTGGACGAGAAGGAGAAGAAGAAGGCCGAGAAGATGGCGAAGATGATGGCCGGATTCGACTTGGGCGGTGACGTGTTCTCCGATAATGAACGCAAGCTTCAGGACTTGATCCAGCGGGTCGATTCCTTGCACAAGGTCAGCGAAGCCGGCGAGACGATCGCGCCTGACGACCTTATGGAGCTGCGGGCGAGTCTCCTGGAGACCCAAGGGTTCATCCGTCAAGCCGAGCTCACGATGAACGACCGGGGAGATTTCAATGAGCTGCAGGACAGCCGTAGAGCGGAAGTTGAGCAGAAGCTGGCGAATCTCGAGCGGGACTATGAGAACCTTCTGGAGCGGAACCTGGGCGAAGGCGACGTGGAGGAAATCCGGGAGCGGTTGGAGAAGGTGTACGTGACCCGGAAGGAGGCCGAAATGCAGGCAGTCACGGACCTTAGGAACGAGATTGCACGCAAGGATGATGAGCTGGACAAGCTGCGCCAGTCCCTTGCAGACTCCCAATCCCGGGTCTCGACCAACGGCGCAGCCGGCAAGAACCTGCAGCAGCAGATTGCCGACTTTGATGCCATGAAGAAGTCGCTCATGCGCGACCTCCAGAACCGCTGCGAGCGCGTTGTGGAGCTTGAGATCTCGCTGGACGATGCTCGGGAGCAGTATAACAACGTTCTCCGTTCGTCGAACAACCGGGCCCAGCAGAAGAAGATGGCGTTCCTGGAACGCAACCTGGAGCAGCTGACTCATGTGCAGCGGCAGCTGGTAGAACAGAACAGCAGCCTGAAGAAGGAGGTTGCTATTGCGGAGAGAAAGCTCATTGCCCGGAACGAGCGGATTGCGAGCTTGGAGAGCCTGCTCCAGGAGAGCCAGGAGAAACTCACCCAAGCGAATCACCGGTACGACCCTCTCCACTCTTTTGACAAAGGAACGAAAGCAGGTTGCTGACTAGATGATGATACAGATTTGAAGCCCAACTCACTGCGGTCAAAGAGCGACTCGAAGCTGCGAAGCAGGGCTCTACGAGGGGTCTTCCAAGTATGGATGGCAGCGGCGGTTTCAGTTTTGGCGGCTCGAGAATCGCAAAGCCGCTCCGAGGCGGCGGCGGAGGAAACGAGAGCAGTGCTCCAGTTGCAGGAGTCCAGTCGCAGGAGACTGGGAAGCGTACCAGCTGGTTTTTTGATCGACGATGATCCACGATTTCTCTTTTGCTGTCTCTTTTACCCATTCTCCGAAAATATTTGAAGCCCTGTTGACATGTCGATATCCTCGCGTACGGTCATTGGCATGACGTTGGATGAACGCGTTTGTTATTTTATTTCATGATTGTTCCTTTATACTTATCCCTTCTTTCCTCCCCTCGTTTGCAATCTGGCACGTTCGGAGTCCGCAGCCTATGTTACGAGAGGCCCATGGTTCTCACCGATACCCTTGTACATGACAGATAGAAGTGTTCACGGCCGCAGTAGTTGATAGCGACATGGGTGGTTGATAGAAATGACACGTTAGAATATGGAATGTTTCTCCGTAGCCATTTTCTGATCTACTGCTACGTTAGCTGGTTCAAGTTCACTATTTTGGTTCAATGCTTGGAGTCCAGAACCGAATTTTCCACGTGATGACATGCAGGATAGAGACGATCCCTACCAAGATATTTTTGACCGCCACAAAGTCCAAGGCATTCATTCCATCTCTGTCCGGATAAACAGGTACACGCAGGCGACTACCGACTGTGGTATGTGGGTAACAAGCTTGTGCTAGTGTTTTGGGCTGGGGCCATGAAGTAATATGAGTGAGAATTCCCTTATGGCTAGCCGTCATCCCTTCGAATGAACTGGAGGCTGCATCTCAACCGAGTCTGCTAGTCAGGTGAGGTCGCTATTATTCGTATCTTCTGCTTTCTCTCCTCCCTTCCTTCAGCTAAGCTCTACAATGGAGCCATGTCAGAGCCATCGAAAGCTTAGCCCCTTGCCCGTCCATGTGCTCGTCCATTTGCTTACAGGAATGTCAACAGCAGACATGTCCTCCCTTGATCCAGAACTCAACGCCCTTTGGGCATATGCGCATGCGTCAGTCATGGGGAATGTGCTTAGACAACAGAGACCATCTGCTCACACACTGACAGCTACCTCTTCACTCTATTGAGGGCCCGCATACCTCCTGCACGGGATTCAATGCTTCGCCCTTTCATCGAACCTTGAATTGGCAGTGCTCATTGGTCGATACACCCCACACCAGGCGAGATCTGAGAGATCGATCGCGTATCCTGACAACACATACATCAAGTTTCCCGCGCTAGTTGCATTGCGGCTGGCTAGCTAGAGGTTCCTCGACAGAGTATAAAAGGAGACCTTTGTAAGTGGCGATACTTGCCCACCAGCACCACTTCATTATAACTCGTTGAATTCCTCTTAAACAACCAGTTCATCAGCATACTGCTCAGGAAAGGCCAGCAGATTCCTTCTCTGCGTATGTCTCAGAGTGCCAATCCGTAATCATGACTATCGACACCAAGGTAACCCCATCTGAGGATCACTGCTCGAAGCCACTTATCGTCATTGCCTGCACGACAATAATCGGGCACACACTCCCATTACTCCCTCATGCCACCGCGCTGACCAAACAAGGCTTCGACGTCTCCTTCATCGGCGGTCAAGAGTTCGAAACTCTCATCCGCAAAACCGGAGCAACCTTCTACCCATTAAAAAACCTATACTCCCCCGAGAGTCTAGACTACGTGAAGACAATTCCCGATCGCATCGCACGCACTGTCTGGGGCCTGAAGACATATTTCGTTGACGTGACCGCATCCAGAATGAAGTCACTACAGGCTGTCCTGGAAACTCTCCGCGAAAAGCACCCAAACCGCGAGGTCATTCTCATCCAAGAGCTCGGCTACATGGGCACCTGGCCGTTCCTTCTCGGAGCACCCCTACCCAAAGGTTACGAGCGATTTCCCAAGACCCTCACATTCTCCACCTCACCCTTGCTCGTCTCAAGTGTCGACACAGCACCGTTCGGCCACAGTTTACCTCCCGACCCCAGCGACGACGGCCGAGCCCGCAACGCTGCCATGTACGCCGCCGAGAAAGCCATCCGCGATGATCTAGTTGACTACACCAATAGCGTGTATGCATCTCTTGGAGCAACCATGAAAGTAGACCAGTGGTTATTCGACCTGTGGAGCACGGGTCATAACATTCTCCTGCAGCCCTGTTCCCCAAGCTTGGAGTACCCGCGCAGCGACCTTTCGCCCAAGGTCCGGTTCATTGGCGGCACACCACGCAGGGAAGTCGACCCGTCTACACCCCTGCCTGAATGGTGGGGTGAGCTGGAGATGAACAGACAGGCAACGAACCCGAAGAAAGTCGTCTTCGTTACCCAGGGTACTATCAAGATTCATTACAAGGACCTACTCATCCCCACCGTACAGGCCTTTGCCAACCGACCAGATGTCATGGTCATTGGCGTGCTAGGAGTGAAGGGCGCAGTATTGGACGATGACTTCGAGATACCCGATAACGCCAAAATCACCGATTACCTTTCATACGATGCGGTTCTTCCGTACGTTGACGTCTTCGTGACAAACGGCGGATATGGCAGCTTTATGCATGGCGTGATGAACGGAGTGCCCATGGTGTTAGCCGGGACAGTTCGTAAGTCCTCCCTCGGCCTTGGAATTTGACCAATCACTAACGACAACCGCCGTATCCGTAGAAGACAAAGGCGAAGTATGCATGCGCGGAGAATGGGCCGGAATCGGTATAAACCTGCGAACCGACACTCCCAGCCCCGAGACCATCAGAAAGAGTGTAGAGCTAATATTGAGCGACCCTGAATACAAGGCTCGCTCGGTGGTGATTCAGCGTGAGAATGAGGAACTTGATTGTGTTGGCTCAGTACAGCGATATATCCTTGAAGACGAGTAATAACATTGGATAATATTAGAATTAGTGTATGTTTACTACCAGGAAATAACGGAAATAACTTATAGTAAAGCGAACTACCATTATATAAATAGTATTGGATATCAACATGTACCAGATGATGATCCTAGGAAATGAATGAACATCACTCGCCACCCACCAATGAAAATAAAGGCAAGATGGCCGAGTTGGTCTAAGGCGTCAGGTTTAGGTCCACCTAAATAAATCAGCTTCCACAAGCTTCCTGATCATCTTTCGATGGCGTGGGTTCGAATCCCACTCTTGTCATTTAATTTACTTTTTGTTTTCTGAGTCCCTAATTAGCTGCTGTTTGATGTATAACATTGGATTTCATCACAGTTTACTTGGTTTGATGTCCTACCATAGCATTTGGATGCCCTGATGTAGAGACTCGCTTCAGTCTTTTGCTCGCGCTTAGAATCATTGTCTTTCGATTCGAAGCACGGAGTATGTACATTCTAATTTGATTGGCACTTCTATCTAGTATACATACACGAGGTGTCCGGCACTATATAGTTGTTTGGTGTTTATCTTGAGTGTTAGTACTTTTGTAAACAATATAGAGACAGCCTTTCTCCCTTCAAATTCTGTGTCCACTATGGTAATACTACTTAAGAAAGATAAGGCCATCAATTGTCAGTTTTGTATCCTGCGTGTCCTTTCCAATTTCGTAAGTGTGTAGTCTGAATCTCGAGTATACTATGGACAATGGAGCTGAGGTTTCTATTCTATATACACTAAAATTTACACATAATACAAGCAGAGTGGAGAGGGGTATCGTCTACTACGTATCATACAAAAACAGCCTATACCTTCACGACTACTCTTTGACTGAAACCACGATTTCACTCAACCATGGATCATCAGCCAGCTCTTTGGCCGTCTTCCGGTTCTCAGGCAGCCATTGCAAGATTTTCCTAGCGAAATCCAGGAATTCGTCTTTCTCTGTATCCTTGAGGAGGTAGGTCACTGTGTCTTCGAGAGCCTGGTTTTCTGGGATGAGATGCTTGTGTAGAAATTCCCCTGGTTTTTTATAGTGGTGGCTTTTGTCAGTATAGTATCTATGGCAGATAGCAAGTAGTAGGATGGAAGGTATAAACTCACCGTTCTTATCAAAAAACGGCCCACCGAACCACTCTGCAGGTGAGTTGCAAAGCTTTCCATTGGGACTCCTTAGCTTTATACCGAATGTTCGGTTGAGTCCTTCTTTCTCCCGGGCTATGAGTTCCTGAGGTGGTGGGCCGAGAAAGGCTATCATCTGCGCGAGATGAGCGGCTGGGGTGCCTTTCAGGTTTGAGTCGCGGGCGTTAGAGAAGAGGATCTTGTCTTCGAGCAGTTCCCATATCTGTGTATCAACACATTGTTAGTATGCATTTGTTCGGTCGATGAGGTGGGTGGGGTACCATTGCTCCTAGGTTCCATATGTCAGCGCTGTATGACCAGCCCGCGCCGAGAAGTACCTCGGGTGCGCGGTAACAATCCGGTTGAATTGGCCAGGTATTTGTGACGCCGTCGAGTTGGAATTGAGCGGATCCAAAGTCAGAAAGAACTGGAAGAAAGTTAAGGGATTTGGGGCGGCCGAAGTTGTTGTGGGAGAGGTAAATGGTATGGCCGTCAACTGTCTTCTGGGACATGGGTTTTGATGGTTGGGATTGGGCAAAGCTGTGTAGGACTGAAGAGTCTTCGATAGATACGAGAATGTTGGCCGCTTTTATATCTATGTAGTTGCAGTTCATGAGGATACTGTGCTGGATATGCTGGGGGAACTATAAGTGGTACTAGCCGGTATGGATGATCTTGCATTCGGAGTGCAAGTAATCGAGTCCCATCAGGAGACATTTGATGTATCCCTTGAGGATGTCAAGAGGAAATCTATCGTTTTGGAAACGCCCTTGTAGAAGTGTCAAGGGCTCTCGCAAGGGCTCGTAGGCCAGACAGATGTGTGTCCCGTTCGGGCTCTTCTCTTCGAAGGAGTCGACAAATGTTCTCAGAAGAGGGTGGCCGGGATGTTTGGGGTTGGAGTCGCGGATGCATTGTTCCATATTGAGTTCATGACTTTCATGGCCTTTAGCGTAGTCGCAAGTGCCGATTTTCAATGTCAGGTAGCGTTCCGGGAGCCATTTCCATCTAGTAGTACGGTCCGGGCATTAGCGCTGTGGGGATGAGGAGGTGGGCGGCATACTGCTGAAGATCGCGAACAAGCCAGACGGTGGAGCTCACTCCCCAGCCAAGCTTGGTCAAGGCCTCATAGCGATCATTGAAAATGTGTCCCGGTTTAACGGGGAAATAGGCACTGGGTTTGAAGCCTGGGATCTTCTCCTCTTCGATCTTGGGTTCGGGAGGAAGCTCCAGGCCGGTGCCATGGAACGAAGTGCGGGACTTGCGCCCCAACGCTGACCAGACACGAAGTGATTGGGCGAGTCGCTTAGCCATGTTCTACTTACAGTAGTGGAACTAGATCGCGAGAGGAGTTGCATGCGCTGGATGAAGTGAAAAGACTGAAAGGAGCTGTCAACGCGCATCCCTGCATGGCTTAGATAAGCCTGTCACACATTGAATCAGTCTGGCTGACTTCTTGTCTTTCAAGAGCCGATGACAATAATACAGATGAAAACTGGACAGATCTGCTCGAGTCACATTTTCCCTATTGTAATGGGAGCTGGACATTATGCGGTGCTTACCAGATCTTTGCGATCACTAACACTGGTCAGTGTGCAGCTTCCCTTTCACGAGGCTGGGCTGTCAAGAGATGCAGTGATTATAGTATAGTGCAAGTTATGTTTCTAGCATGCTACCAGTTCATTCTGGCAGATTGGGACATTCACCGTAGCCAAATGCTTCACCAGATTCTCTGCCACCTAATGGTTCATTCCCTGGGGGGAAAATCACTAGCAGCCTACGCGATTCTAGCAGTAACTGTCCGCCACTCTGAGCTAAGCTGCCGAGTTACACCCTCCAAATCTCTCATCGGAATGCTATTGTTATCAAAATGGTATACCCTCGGCGGGTTAGATTCTACTGTACGGTCAACACCAATGGCTAACAATTTGTAAAATACGGTCACCTGCTCTGTTATTAGTCTAAATACCTTCTCTTATAGCATATTAAGCTAGACCAGCTGGGAGATTGGAGCCCCAAGGGTCCATGATTTTTGGATAGACTCTTCGTGATAGACACCATTCTTGCACTTTAGCTCCGGTACAGCTGAACTTGAAGATAGCATCAATACTACTTTATTTATCTAGTACCACTTGAGATAAAACAATACTTTTCGCCCTGCAAGTTCTACTTTTTCGAAGCATTTCATCTCTACATACTCAACCAGCTTGTAGCCAAGCTTCTTACGTTTCCTGTTAGATCCATATTGTCACATATACTCATATTCCTATCTTTCTATCATCACAACCGAAGTCGCTGAGAGGCAGTTCAGAACAGGCTCTTCTTAATGTCTACAACCTCCGTTCCTCCGCCGCGGTATCCAATACGGCCAGCACATCTTCACCTCGGTAATTAAGGCCAGAGCCAAAGCAGACAATATCCCATCCTGAGTCTCAGTCCCCATTAACGGTCAGGACACTATGGGTTACTCGCAATAGTGGAAGCAAAATCTGAGGGATGTATTGGATGCGAAGATACGCTGGATGGGCCGGAAGGACATGTCAGCGCGCATCCCTGCGTGACTTAGTTAAGCCTGTCATACAAATGGATTCAGTCTGACTCCCTCTTTTTCACGCTCGCTTCGTTTAAGTCGATGACGATGACACGGATAAATATTGGACAGACCTGCCAGAGTCTCAGCTTATTTTGTCTGGGCTGACGTGCTAAAAGCCGCCAGGCATCCTCTAGTGCTTACTAGATGCCTAAGTGCGTACTAACGCCTGCTAGCGGAGCTTCACAAGGCTGCGGGGTGCTTAGGAATTAGTATATAATGCAGTCATGTCTCCAGGCTGACACTTCTTCTTGATAGTTTCTCACCAATTGTCGACGATTTTCACCAAGAAGTAACAACAGCACATACTCAATGGCATCTTCTTTCCAATCCCCGTTCCCTCTTCCAGGTGTCCAACACGGCCAGCGCATCCTCACATCCGTAATCGAGGCCAGAGCCAAAGCAGACAACACCCCACCATGGGTCTCCGTACCGATCAATGACCAGGACCTGTCACAGGGATTTCGGGATATCAGCTTCAAGGAGCTGAACAACGCGGCCAACCATGCAGCACACTGGTTGAAGACAAACCTGCCTCCGACGTCTGAGCCGTTCCAATGTTTCGCCTATGCTGGACCTAAGGATCTGCGATACCAGATTCTGGCAGTGGCAGCGGCGAAGGTGCAGAGGGTGGTACGTAATAATTCTCAGACATCCAAAATGGACTTCATTTTGAGAACAAGCATAGATGGTCCTTCCCTCGCCACTAGTCACTCCCGAGGCCCAGCTGCATATTCTCGAGAAGAAAGGATGCACAGTCTACTTGAGGCCGTCGTCAATGGAAGCGCCCGTTGCAGAGATTCTAAAAGCAGCTCCACATGTCCAGACCGTTACAGTGCCAGATATTGAAGCCTTCATGCAAGAGGCAGAAGCAAAGCCAGTCAACTACAGCAAGACCTACGAGGAAGGCAGGGCAGATCCATGGCTAGTGTTCCACACTTCAGGCACAACAGGTACATCCCCTCCCATCCACAATCAAGACAGTATACCAACCCTCCCAGGAAACCCCAAACCAGTAACCTACACCCACGAAATGATGGCCGGAGCAGACATCGTCGCCTCACTTTCTGACATCGGCGAGACCCAAATCCACCACTACGCCCAGCGCCGCTGCTACACCCCACTACCATCACTCCACGTACGCCCAACCCCCATACCTCCCATTCAACCACAATCCCTAACTAAAACTCCAAAACAGTTCGTAGGCATGGCCCTCTCCCTCTCCATGACGACCTTCATCCACATGACCGCCGTAATTGGACCCCCAAGCCCACCCACCCCCTCAACCATAATCTCTCTCCTCCACCACGGCAACGTCACCACGGCAATGTTCCCACCCTCCCTAATCGACGCCCTAACCCTCACACCCGAAGGCCTCTCCGCCCTCCGCTCCCTCCAATACATCCAGTACGCGGGCGCCCCTCTATCCCCCAAAACCGCCTCCCTCCTGCTGCCCCACGTCCCCATATTTCCCGCAGTCGGCAGCACCGAAGCAGGCGGCTACTTCACCGAACTGCACCCCCACCGGACAGACGCATGGGACTACCTAACCTTCAACAAGCACACCGGCGTAGCATTCGAACCACGCGGCGACGGCCAACTCCACGAACTAGTCTTCATCCGCGACCCCTCCTGCGCCCTCCAACCCATCTTCAAACTCTACCCGGACCTCTCACGCTTCGAAACCAAGGACCTCTGGCAAGAACATCCCGTCCACAAGGGATTATGGAAGATTATCGGGAGAGTAGATGACTACGTGTACTTATCGCACGGGGACGGGATCAATGTTGCGCTGTTGGAGCCGGAGATTGTGGCGCATCCGGGGGTCAAGAATGCCCTGATTGGGGGACATGGGCGGGCGAAGCCGGTGTTGCTGGTGGAAGCTGTTGAGGATGTGGAGGATGAGGGGAAGAGGAGGGAGTTTATGGAGTCGTTGAGACCATATCTTGATAGGGTTAATGAACGGTGTCATGAGTGTGTGCGGTTGGGGCTGGAGAGGGTGGTTGTGGCAAGGAGGGAGAAGCCGTTTGTGATGACGGGGAAGGGGAGTGTGGCGAGGTGGAGGACGTTGGAGATGTATGAGGGGGAGATTGGGGAGGTTTGTGGGTGAAATTGAGGGTGAGGATAGGGTGGGGCGTAGGTTGCGAGTTGTGAGAGGTATGGAGGGGATGGGAGAACAGTAGGGGGTGTATATAGTTGTATAATTTTCAAGAAGAGGTATATTTGGAAGTGTGGTTGGTTGTCTGTTTTGATGGGTAGACGGGTTTGTTCTCCGCAAGTGTAGATCCACGAGTAAATGAAGATAGCTTGTGCGGGAATTGATGTTTGTACTCCTGAGTAGTGTTATATACAAACTATACCTAATTCCTTCAGTCCAAAGCATTTAATTCCTTTGTTACAGTATCAAACCGTTACTTTTTTGGGCATATACACATCAATCCAATCCTGCAGGGTCATTTCCCATTTTCGCCAAACAATCAATGGGTATCTAACCGTCAACCAAACCATCCCAAGAGAAACAAGATAAAGCCAGTCCAATTCACGAACTCCAAACGTGCTATACATATTCAATTCTTAAAATCAATCAACAATACGCACCCGCACCCCGTCCATCCCCATTGACGACGTCAACTGATCCATCCAGTCCGTTGTCGGACCCTGCTTGTAATCCGGGGTGATCAGTGACTCCACAACGAGCTGGGGATGCCCCGGCGAGCTTGACGGAGTCTTCGGGGAGCTGTACTCCGATGCCGGACTGACCACACTCTCCGGGGATGGCGGATTGGATAACAGACGAGCTTCTTTCTGCAGTGTCTCACGCTGGCTCGGGTCCAGCATGATGACGAGATAATTCAGGATCGTAAGTCCGGCGTGCACGCCTCGCGTGACATGCGCCGAATATCCCTCGAAGAAGAATTGGGGAAGGGGTCCGATGAACCCGCGCGGCTTACTGTGGCCGGCACGAAGCATGGATATGGCCACACCGAACTCGGTGTGGATACCGCGCAGGGCAGCGCGGGTAGCTTGCACGCTTTGCAGCAAGGGGGGTTCGAGCTTGGCCCGTTTGGTGAGGGGTAAAGAGAGTAGCTCGCGGACGCGTTTGACGTAACCGGGGATTTTTATAATCTCGCGCAGGCCCCGGTCCACTACGTCCGTATATAATGACGAATCGGGCAGCTTGGCGTTGTCGTCAGAGATCTGCTCGTTGAGGGTTTGCCATTCAGGTTCCTCGAGAAAGCAGGCTTCGCCCTCAATGAGGGCAGCGGAGACAAGCATCGGCCGGTAGACAATATACATGGCACGACCGAAACCATAGAGATGGGCCCTGGGGCCACGAAGTTTGAGCAAGGCGCGGATACCGTGGGCGTGGTGGATCCACGCCTCTGGGCCGGTACAGTGGTGTTTCTCAAACACGGCGAGGACAATTGCGGTGGAGAGAGCTTCGTCGGATTTGGCGGTCGACTCGTCGGCGAGAAGGCCGGCGAGACCGGCGAGAGAGCGGGTGTAGAAGGAGCGCGCGACGTCATTGAATTCAGGGATATCGTAGAGGGAGGCGGTATAAGACAGGGTGCAGGCACGAATGGCCCAGTCGAAGCAGGAGTTCATGGCGCCACGGCGACGGTCGACATATTCGACCCAATTGACGGGGACGCGAGTTTCGGTGCATTTGAAGAAGCAAGGGAAGGCAGTGAGGACGTAATTGGTGAAGATTTGGGTTTGTTGCGCGGAGACCGCAGTGACGGTCAGAGAGGGCGAGACGGATTCGTCCATTGACAGCGGCAGCGGGGCGAATCGCACGTCGCGCCCGCGGGCCGAACCTGGAGAAGGCGGGTCCCTCTCGCGGGGTGCGCGGGGGACAAGTTGCGACGACGCAGTGGATGTGGAAGTAGAAGAAGTAGTGGAGGTGGTCGGTGAGATGGAAGTGCGGTAACGTTGTTGGAGAGCAGGTACTTCGTTGCGGAACTTGAAGGTTCGGGCCTGGCTTAGACAAGGCACGTTGCGGGTTTTGCAGTGATTACAAGGGGATTTGCCGTCGCACTAGAAGAGAGCCGATTACTGACGGTTAGAACCTGACCTTCTCAAACCAGACACACATTTTGGCCCTCATTCATTAAGGAGGCGGACACCCGGAGAATTAAATAATGCAGCAGCAGCAAGACCCTGGTGGATACCATGTAGTCCAGAAAGGAATGTCGGCAATTGACATCTGGCACATCTGGCAGGTTTAGGGGGCAAAGCATGCAGCAACAGACAAAGAAACGACAGCCAACATCTGTGCAACACAGGGTTCAGGGGTCAAGCACAAGGAGAGGAATGGCGACTAGTAGACGCCAGGACGGGCGGCCCGATGCTTGGGGGAGGACAGCAAACAATGAAGGAAGCCAACGACCAACACGGAACCATCAGTGATTCGATTATCCGTATCACACACGCACCTGAGTATGGGCGTCAGCGCAAGCCCGACAACCGCGTGGCACTCGGACCATGCTGAAGATAGATCAACAGCCCCAGCCAGACCGCTGCGATCTGGCAGCCAAGGCATGGAGAAAATGTGAGGCAGGGACGCAGGGGGGAAGGCGGGGGGGTGAGGGAGATCGAGCGACGTGAGAAAAGGGGGGGGGGGGGGGGGAGGGGGGAGAAAGGAGTCAAGTGGAGGGGAGAAAAGAGAAGATATGAATCAATTTCGAGTAAGAGTAGTAGTTGAGAATGGTAGGGAGTGGATGAAGTGAGAGGAAGCGAGGGATGGTGGGTGAGAGAAGGGAGAAAGGAACGGGGGAGAAGGCAATAATGGAACGGAGGAGAAAGAGGATGGCGATGGATGGACGGTGGAGGTGGTGGAGCAGCATCGGCAGGGCTGGGCGAGAGAGTCTGGACTCAATTGGTTGCGAGGAATCATGGACCAGAGGGACTGCCTTCAACTCTCCAGGATTCCCAAGAAACTCCAGGATGGACGGATGGCCTCGAGTTTGTCCGGTTGAATCCAAGTGATTGGCCCGCTGTCTGTCCGGATCGACACCGGGAGGCGATCCATCATCTCATCCTAGTCTCTCTCTCTTTCTCTATTTTCTCTCCTACTGACAACACTGCTACTATCCCAGGAAATTAGTTAGTTATACAGTGTTACTCAACAGATACTTACTCTGTACTTATCCCTTCATCGCCATTCCCAACCTGCTAATCCATCCCATCGTAAAGAAGATTCCTCCCCACACGAACCCCCCCCCATGTGCCTCCAACCCACATGCAAACCTTATACCAAGCAGCAAAGCATAACCATAACCAGCGTAGCGATAAACTTCCCCCCGACCGCATAAGGAATAAAAACTCAGTTCCAAGTTCCGTCCACGTCTAGATCCCAGCAACTAGTAAGTCCCGGTTAAAATCGGAAAAGCACAACCGTTCCTGACCGTCTCTACGATTGGCGGGACACAAAACCAGGAAGTTAACTCTCGCAGGAACAATAGACAATCTTAATGTGGGATGATCGGCATGATGCCGATGTCAATAGTGAGAAAAAGACAAGAAAGAGAATTATGCACGGTGCCCAATGTAGTCCCCCCGTCCGTGATATGGTCGTGCATATGAAGAATTCATCATTCGTCACTGGATGAGTTGGGAGAAGGGGGAAAAAGCAAATAATATTGCCAATGGGACAGATCCCGGTTCTCGGGAGGAGTCCGGTTTTTGATGCAGAAACTAAATTTACTTATTCGAAGATTATGGTGTTTATTTATATTGCTTGTTTATTTGGTTGGTTGCGGGCTGCCAACTAGTACTATGTAACACCGAATCAAATCCCGGGTGATGTGGATGCTTTAGTTACTACTCGGTATTTGCTTGGAGGTACATGTGAGAAGACTCGATTTTGTATTCTTTAATGAGCATAGTAAACCAGATACAAATCGTGCTCATGGCCGCCATTCAATGAACGAGCTGTATATGTCTTTAGCTAGTAGTCACTGCAATCATACCGACACATGCGATGAAGTAACGCCGCTACAAAACAACCTGCCCAAAAAGAAAAAAGGAAAGAAAGAAAAAATAGTCAAAATAACAGCTAAACGACTATGTACAGGCGATCATAAATATTTTCATCGGCCGGGAATCGACTCCCTTCTCACCCTTTGTACATACCCAGGTTGTCTCCAGCGGCCATAGTTCCAGCTCAGCAAGAAGTTTAAGAAAGAAAATGGACAATCAAAAATACCGCTATGAGCAGCCGCGACCAACTATCGGCAGTGCGTTAGTGCAAAGGCATGGCGGTGGATTCCAGGCTTGGGCGCATTTATCAAGTCAATACGAGCAGTAATAATGGGAATCCTGAAGAATGAGCAAACACATAGAAGGAAAGAAAGAAAAAGAGAAGAAGAAGCCAAGTCACAAAAATGGACGAAAAGGAGCAAAAGCAGATAAAGCATGTCAACAGTTAGCGCCAATTCACCAGGAGGAGAGTTTCACCATCCGAGACACATCAATGATGCGAAGAAGCAACCATGGTCATTATGCCACCAGCCCACCCAACTAGACAGCAGCAAGTAACAGTCTTGCTGTTGTGGTTGTGGTTGTAGCAGTAGTTAGCCGATCTATCCCTACACCAGCCCATCATACAACGACAGCGCGCTGACGATGGTCTCGTCCCGCTTGCTGCCCTCCTTGAACTCTTCCATGTCGAGGCTGCCGTTCTCATCCTTATCCATCATGCGGAAGATCTTGCGCACGCGCTTCTCCGGTGTATCCTCGTCCTCGGGAAGTTTCACCATCGAGCCCACCTGTGATGCAGAGAAGGGGGTCAGCCGGCGTGGGGGCCAGAAAATGGAACGGCGACTAGGCGCACAGCACTTACCATCTTGTAGATCGCCTCAACGATCGCCAGCATTTCGTCATACGTGATCTTGCCATCACCATCAATGTCATACAATTGGAAGGCCCAGTCCAGCTTGTCCTCCATCTTGCCGCGCGACGTGACCGATAAGGCGCAGATGAATTCTTTGAAATCGATCATGCCGCTATTATCCGAGTCGAACACGCGGAACACATAATTTGCGAATGATGACGGGTCGCCAAAAGGGAAAAACTGCCGGTAGATTTTCTGAAATTCCTCTTTGGTGAGTGTCCCCGACGGACAGTCCTTCAAGAATCCTGCCCCGCAGCGATTCGTCAGCGGCTGCTTTCACAACGAGGGAAGGAAAAATTGCCGGGGGAACCCGGTCGGAAGCCCATGATATGTCTCTCACACACCTTTATACCATTGTTGCAATTCCTTCTTATCGAAATGCGTGGCTTTTTGGAGTTCCTCCAGCTGGGAGGGGGAGAGCTTCGACTGCCTGAAAGACCGGTGAATACATTAGTTTGATGCGGACAAGCGGGGCACACGAGGTCCGGGGTAGCAGGGGTACTTCTGAGGGAGGGACTCAAGAGGGCACCAGCGAGGCAATATGGACAAGCATCGAACAACTCCCATCAGGGACTGTATTACTTCGCAGCGCAGTCACTATCGCTAGAGTGCGACCATCCATGGGTGCCCGTTGTCCCCTGACCGAAGCGGTTCCCTTGTTGTTCCTGGCCAGACCCATGCGGAGCGATCGGAAAAGCGCAACACTTACGACTTGCCCATCTTCGAATCACACACGCTCCAAGCGCTCGGTTCTAATGTAGGATGTCTTTGAGATAGAAAAGAAATCGCTAGGTTCGATGTATCACAGTAAGGACGCGCGATGAAACAGGGTCTCGGAAGGCGCGGGGTAGACGAAAGTTTGGGTTGGATTGATAAGAGCGTGCGCTGCTTGGCCGAGGGGCAGAAGAAAGGGCGGTCGATCGGGGGGTGAACCAGCACGGCTGACAAGGTATTGAAATGCTAGGTCGGGGGGTAAAGTGCAGATCAAAAGCTGAGACAGCGGAAAACGGAGAGAAAGAAAGGCGTCGTGGTGATGGCAGAGGAAGAATCGGGGATGCTGGAAGAGCCGCGGGTCCAGAACACGGCGGCTTGGCGGCTTCACTTTGTGACGAGGTTTGAAGCGTAAGCGGTTTGAGATCCACGGCTCCTACTCGCTCGTCTACCAATTGTTCCCCTCCACCTTCCCGTCCCCCTGCTTCTTCTACCTTCTTCTACGTCGGCCTAGAGCGGTCGAGGCAACTCCGAACTACGTTCACGCTTCCTGCATCCGTATGCGGGGCCCGTATCGTACATTCAATCGTGCGCGTCCAGCATTTCTAATCCTGCCAACGGGCGTCGCCTGCCGAACGCCCGTCCGTCTTTCCCGACTTCTCTATGTACACATCATGACCATTACAAGCGCGAATGAAGCAAAGAACCAAAACCAACGGATGCGAAATCCGAACACAATCTTACATGGGATATCCTAGCCCAGCACCCATCCAGAACGATTCCAAGCGAATTTTACGATGTATATATCGCAAAAGCACATTTGCATGAAGCATCCCCGCGATCACCGCGCGTGCTGAGTCGCTGCGGATTTCCCTCCTGCGATAATACCGGATGAGATTTCGGCATTTGGTCTACGACTCTGGGGGCGGGCCGCGCCGCGATGAGCGATCGCTCATGTCAGAATCCTTGAACAGCTTAATCGACTTTGATGGAGCCGTAGATACGCTGCACGAACGCCCAGCTGGCGAAAAATCCAATGGATCCTAGTCATAGGGTTAGTGGAATAAGTCTTCTCGGGCTCACAATGGTTCTTACCTGTCAGAATGAAGACGATAAATCCGATGAGAGCGGAGTAGCCGACATACAACACCGCGCCGGTGAGACCACCAAAGCTGACCCGGGTGATCCAAAACAGAAGTGCGTTCAGGAATACATACCCACCGGTCATTCCCGCACCGGCAAACGCCCGCCAGTGCCACCGGTAGTTTTCAGCGCACAGCAAGAAGTACACCAGCAGCACAGTCGTGGCAGCAGATGTGATAACCATCAGCCCGTAGCAGAGGAACAAGAAACCGAACATGTAGTAGATCTTGTTTGTCCACAGCGAGGTCATGATAAAGTAGAGCTCCACGAAAATCGCCCCGAAGGGAAGGATACCGGTCAACAGCAGAGAGGGAACAGTACGCAGCGTTCCCGTCATCGGAGGAACCTGGCGGGGGATCTGGTTGGTCTTAGTGGGACCTTCGATAGCCTACAAGCAGTTAGCAACCATCATAGCAATTTCGGAGGCATGCGACGTACACGTTGCTTAAATCCCAGCCAGCTTCCCGCAACACTTAGCGGCACGCTGATCACGAACCAGATCAGGACCAGGGCAAGCATAGTGCCGAAGGGCACAGCACCACTTGATCCCTTAGCCCAAACGAACAGGTTCAGAAGGAAGAACACGCCGAAAATAAGTGCGGGAACCAGCACTGGAGTCATAATAATGTTGCGTTTCCAGGCATCGCCGCCCAGCGATTTGTAGACTCGGGCCGATACGTAGCCGCCAATGAAGCCGAAAAGCGTATATATCAGAAGGATTGCAGTGGCCAGGAAGCCACGGTTCGCGGGGGAGAGAAGTCCAAAGAGAGCAAAAACTATGGCTATTAGCATGAAACCTTTCTGTTTAAGCGGCCAGGCAACCTACCAACAGTCACCCCCGTCATCATGAAAAGTTGAGCTCCGTTACCGACAAGCACACTCAGAAGCAGCGGGGACTTGGGGCACCGGAACACATCTCCGTGCACTAGCTTCCAGCCTGAATCCTCCTGAATACCGTCTTCCACCGCCGCGGACGTGCTGTCAAAGTCGTCCAGGTTGATCATGTCCAGACGGTTGTACCGGGCGATATCTTTCTTCAGAGCCCTAACCAAGATCATGCTCACCATCGCGACCAGGAAGACCACGAACACGGCCGAGTTTATCAAGGAGAACCAATGAATCTTCGGATCATAGACATGAAGATATTTGTCCCAACGAGTGGCCCATGCGGTGGGCGACTCACGCCAGTACACACTGTATGTCCATGTCACCGCAGTCTCGCCCTCCTCGCTCAAGGTGATGCCGACACCGTCGCCATCGCACTGGGCGGTACCATCATCCGAGACCATGGAGTTGCGCCGGGACTCCGGCTGCACGAGCACGCCAACAACACGGTACTTGTCCTGATTTCCATAGCCGACACGGTGGTACTCGATCAGGATTTCGAAGTGGTTGTTCAAGACCGGCTGTCCCTCATCGTTGATCGATCCCAAAGCGAACCCGGGGCTGTAGAACTTGGTCTGCGTCACGGCCTCCATGTTAATCTGCGCCCCAGGAAGACCATCTACCAGCCAGTTGATGTTGTATCCTTGTTGGATTCGACGGTTGACGAACTTGGCGCTGCGGGCATCGAACGATGCCGGGCCGCAGACAGCCTTACAGGTCTCGTTCTTGCCCATGTGCAGCTCGAAAGGCGACGTCTGGATGCGGTCTCCGAACAGGATGCTTCCCAGTGACTCGCGTACATCCTTGGGACCTTCGGGGGGTGTACAGAAATGAAACGCCGGGTGATAGTAGTCATAGGAGAAGACGGAATGGAGCTGTTCATCCTGCTGCGCTAGGCCGGGCGTAAGATGGTTGACATAGAGTGGTACCGATTGACCTTCATCGTAGGAGGTAGGCGCTACTCCGGGAAGATAAAAAGCGGCGGATAATGATGGAGCAGTGAGTAGGAGGGCAGCGATGGGCGAGGAACGTTTGTTGAACCACATGGTGGGTATCTCTATTCCAGCGCGGTATTAGTTAGTTCTTGTCGGTCGCTGGCGGATGTCCCTGGGGTTCGGCTGGACCCAAGCTCCAGTGGCATACATACAGGCTACAGCTTCCACGCCACAAGCGATTTTCAAGCTCGCATGGGTTGGGGGTGGTCTGGGTAGTAACCACCTGCTTGAGATGGAGACCAGGGATTCTTAACGAGGAATTGAACCGAAACCGGGCTCTTCGCTGAGAAGAGAACGCCTTGCCCGGATGCATTGAGGCCAGCTCGCGCACTTGGCCGCACGTGAACCTCGTATGTCTGACTAAGCCAGAGCCTATCGACACGTGCCGATAAGCGGTCTCTAAAAATTTCCCTCTCCATCTCGGCGACGGACAACTCAACAGACAGTCAGAGACAGCACAGCACACAATGGCGGCAGCCGTATCCCAGTCAGAGCCTTCTGGCTCGCAGAATATCTCGGCTCTGCTCGAGACCCTCACCACGTGTCTCAACAGCACCGGATCATCGCTCCCTAAGACGAAGCGGGATGCGCCATCAGATGTGTCGATCGAACCGCCGCAAGATGGCATTTCGCTACTTGATACCAAGTCAGATCTCCTCCTTTCCTACATGCAGAACCTCGTATTCTTGGTCATATTCCAGTTGAGGGGTCTCAAGTCATCCGCGGACAAGGACGCCGAAACGAACGACTCGCTTCCGGACGATATCGTAAAGAAACTCGTTGAACTACGTGTCTACTTGGATCGCGGTGTCCGGCCTTTGGAAGGACGGCTGAAATACCAGGTTGACAAGGTTATCAAGGCTGCAGAGGATGCGGAGCGGGCTGAGCGCGGGGCCGCAGCCCCCAAGAAGAGCAAGAAGGCTAAGAAGTCCGCTCGCGACGAGGAGTCTGGCTCCGACGAAGGTAGCAGCGACAGCGAGGGAGACAGTGAGGAGGACGAGGAGGATGAGGATGAGGAGGAGGATATAGATGAGATGGCATTCCGGCCTAACGTGTCTGCCTTTTCCAAGAAGGTCGAGCCTGAGGCCAAGCAGGATAAGGCGACCGCGAGAGCGACAAGCGACGGCATCTACCGACCACCTCGCATCATGCCCACAGCCCTACCGACTACCGAAACCCGGGAGCGCAGGGAACGCCCGCAACGCAGGTCCAATGTCATTGATGAATTCGTTAGCGCCGAGATGTCATCCGCACCTATGGCCGAGCCCAGTATCGGGAGTACGATCGTACGTGGTGGACGACAGACGAAGTCTAAGAAGGATCGCGAGCGTGAGGCTGAGCGGACGAGATATGAAGAAACCAACTTCGTGCGTCTGGCGAAGGAGAGCAAGAAGGATCGGGCCAAACGTCTGCGTGCTGAGGGTCCGCGAGGCACCTTTGGCGGGGAGGAATGGCGTGGTCTTACTGAGGGAGCAGACCGGATCACAAAGCTCACCCGGAGAGCCCAAGGAAGCGGCTCAGCGCTGGATCGGAGTCGGAAGCGCAAAAATGAAGACGGACAGCGCGATGATGGGATGGGAGTGGGACAGATCTTCGAGAAGCGTCGCAAGAAGGTGGACAGCTGGAAGCGGTGATCGACTTGTATACATACTTTTTTCACTTTTACGATGCATCGTTGATATTCCTTTCTTCTCAGCGCTCTATACACATTGAATTGTTTGGATGTGACCAACCTGGGCTGATCACTGAGCATAAAGCAGCCCGACTGTACTGGACGCTCTTATGGCCAGAGTGATTTGCGATACCACAAAAGTTAATTTCACTATCACATCTTTTGCAGTGATGCAACTATTTATCTGATGTAGGATAAGAACCTTACCAACAGGCACCAGGCACATCTCGCTAGTTGGCCGACCTTGAGTCCAGTAAACCAACCGTCGCATCCGGCCTTTGCGACGCCCGCATGCATGACATCATCCCGATTCAACTAGATAACTATTCCAGCTTTCCCCTCCAACTTCAATTCATGTGTCTGTATCTACTGTAAATATCCATATTAATTGTCTATCAGCTCGATCAACTTCATCGATTTTATCTCTCCCAATAATTCCCACCAAAACAATCCCAAAATGGAAGATCCAGGTGCGTCCTTTTCACCCATTCACATGGCCCCGTACCTGTACAACCTCACCACCACCATCACCCGTTTAAGACTAATCTAGATAAGCATCACAGCATCTGAGATCACCCCTATAATCCATCATCTCACGCAAGCCCCGCCAGATGACCAACAACGCACCATCCAGAAATACTTCACTCCCAGCGCAGCCTTCATCCATCCCTTTTGTCGTGTCTGGCCCTACCCAGGAAGTCGCTGGTTCATCGAGAAGATCTACCAATGGTATAAGATCATGTCGCCGCGAATTGATCTGGAGGTGCATTCCGTAGGTAGGTGATCATACTTCATCCACCTTTAAAATTTATTTCTCAAGGAATCGCCAAAGGAGTTGCTGACATTTGAAATCTATCGAATAGCATACGATAAACCCAACCAAAAGCTCTACCTCCAAATTTCCCAGCTCTTCTCCATTTGGGCGATACCCTTCCACCATGCCCATGTACATCTGACCACGGTCCTGGACCTCACCACGGACAGCGAAGATAACCGTACACCGAGGACAGGGTCCGGCAAACGGTACTACATCAAGCAGCAGGAGGACTTTTATCAGACGTCGGAGTTCGTCAAGTTTGTGGCGCCGTGGGGAGGCGGCTTGCTGGTTACTATTTGGCAGTTGCTGGCGACGGTGTTTTGTGTATTTGGGGTGGTGCTGCTTTGGCCGGTGTTGTGGTTAGAGGAGAAGCGGTTGGTGGGGAATGGAAAGAAATGAGATGATATGTGTGAGACGAGGTACATTGGATTATACGGAGTTTTGGTGTATATATCTGGATATATGAGGATACGTGACGTATATGTAATATTGGTCCTAACAGGGTTGAGTTCCTCCACGTGCGTGTTAAAATACCCGCTTCTAGGAGCATCGGGGTATTCTAGCTCTGTGCTCCTGTAACCCTGTGAAAGGTTCTTAAGAACGGAGTAAATAGGGCTCCATTCGATTAATGATATTCATAATTCGCTATGATTGGATTGAATTGAATCTGATATACCGGTTATGGTCTGTTTGGTGGGCAATTGTATCTTGCTTGATGCCGTTGGTAGTAGCATGTCCAGGAAATCCTGATATGACACTATGCCCTGCTACCGATGTCATAATATAGATCCAAGACAGCACTTACACATCTTCAGCCACTACAATCTATATCTTTTCAGAGGCTGTAGATACAGTACACAACCTTTTCATCATTCAGCACGCATCTCGCCAGGCACTGACCCGAAAGGCGCAACGAATGCAGCAGAGATATGTGGCTCAAGTTCAACCAACTCTAGTTAGTGCAAGTAAACAAAAAAAAAAAATCAGTCGCTCCTTTAGCTACCTACCTACCAATGACTACTCATAGTAGCAATGCGACCGACAAAAGGCAAAAAGATGGTCCCAGAGGGGCTCGAACCCTCGACTTTGACGTTATTAGCGTCACGCTCTAACCAACTGAGCTATGGGACCCGCTTGTTGTTTCGTCGGCTGATGTGGGACTACATGAGGGGTGCAGCATCTCGCATAAGAAAGTGTGAAGTAAAATGCAGGTTAGGTGTGAACAAATCTTGTGGGTTGGATGAAAGGAGGCATGTTGGGCGATTGATCCGTTCCCCTACTCTCCGGTTTTAGAGAATCCTAGATGTTTCAGTACATGGGATATGCATAGAACCATTAGCCAAGCTCAAGAGCTGTTGGCGTGTTGTTAACCTTGTGCAATGGCGCTAGTCATCTGCTGGACGGTCTCCGTTGACGGAATTATTATCCGGTCATTCATGTTGAGCGAGGGGACAGGACTAATTAAGACGTGTGGATACATCAACCCAAAGAGACCAAGAAACTCTAGACTTCAATAAGTAGATAGTGACAGCCAATCTCGATTGTTCTATGGAGCTTGCAGCTACCCACATTTGAAGCCACACAATATGCAAGGTGAGAGACATCCCATGACAAAAGCTGTAATACACCGTCTCTCATGTCCCCACCAAGGTCCATTCTCCTAGGGCCACTGCATTACGCGAATTTTAAAGCACTAGATAGACAGCATAATCATATGCACAATGCTCTATACCGCTATAAAAATAAGACCGACTGTGGAGATATCAATTCAACTATATTGCTAAACCAATTGAGTAGAATTCCTGGGCAGACCGCAAGGTTTAGTTTTGGCTTATATTTGTTAAAGTAAAGCGGGTATATATCAACTGGGTCCCATAGCTCAGTTGGTTAGAGCGTGACGCTAATAACGTCAAAGTCGAGGGTTCGAGCCCCTCTGGGACCATCTTTTTGCATCAATGGAAATCCATTGCAGTATGCTCTGGGTAGCCTTCTTGGAACTCTTTTTGGAACACCGCCTAGTAACATCCGGGTGGGGTAGTGTGCAAGATGATGTGGTTAACAAGGATGTTATTTTTCACCCTTCTTATCTACCCTACGTTGTTCGTCAGGAATATACGGCTTGGTACATTGCTATATCATGAATAGAAGGCAAGGCCGATTTTCACTGCAGGATACATTTTGTCACAGTACAAGGGGCAAGAGTGTGACAGCCATCGTGTGGGAATATATACCGATGGAGCACGAGTAGTATGGCTGTGTTAATAGGCCAGTGCAGTGCGCAATGCAATCAACTAGTCCATTACACATAGCTCCGATGTAAACACCCAGCATTACAATCGATGAGCAGTTGACTGACTGAGATCAATCTTATACACAATGTGACAGGACGAATGAGAAAGGCAACACTAAGGTTTGGAAGATGAGTCCAAAGTGCGGAGATCGATAGGCAGTGTTTCAAGCCACCCTATACAATATCCAAGACAGACATACCTACTCAAAGGGTGAACGGATCATTTGGTTCATATTAGCCAAGCGAAGAAGCTAAATAGTAACTTCCAAATCAGCCCCGAAGAGGACTAGTAGACCCGGTGAGATAGCAGTGTGTAGTTCCTCGTTTTGTCGCCATGCCATAAAACTCATGGTCAGCTAGCTGAGTACTCGGTCACGGCGGAGAGAAAGATGAAGACTATACAGTGGCCATCCCTGGGATAGTGTCAATTTCCCGGCATGTGATCAGAAGAGGTACGGTGGTGGAGATATACTTTGCACATCATACAGTTTAGTTCAGGTCAAGACTATGGAGTTCCGCCCTCATCCTGGTAAATAGAAAACACCATGAAGTACAATAGAACTATACTGCCGTAAACCACAAGACCGAGCAAAAGAACAATAGGAATTCTCGGACAGTATCCGAGCACCACCCATACATAGACCTAATATGAGTTCCATCTCATCCAATAGTATCATCATCTACCCCACCCAATTGCCATAGACGTCAGCATACGCAGGTCCAGACTTACGGAAATGCCACATAACTTCCTCCTTAGTTTGCAAGTCCTCCAGAATTATCTTCTACGAGGAAAGTGTCAGTAACTCGTCGAAGGATCCCGCCACCGTACTTGCACTCCGTATCCAGCAATTCTAACATATTAAAACTAAGCTATGGCTCATAAGGCATGAAAATTTTGCAACATACAACAACTGGTCCCATAGCTCAGTTGGTTAGAGCGTGACGCTAATAACGTCAAAGTCGAGGGTTCGAGCCCCTCTGGGACCATCTCTTTTTGCTTTTTTGCCTAACCACATTTGCGGTGTGTTCCGCGTCTATGTTCGGACTATCTTAATGTCCGCTCAACGCAGATGCTTGCGTGGACGATGTCTATCATGTCATATGCTTTTTTTATGCCCTTCGGTCCATGTTTATGCTCGGAGGCAGCCAGGGGACACCCGCTAGAGCAGACATGGGAGAGATTAGGATCATCCGACAAGGACCTGCCAAATCCGGCGTGTTGCCTAAATTAAGCCGAGCAGGTGGACCAGCACATGTGATTTTCCAGAGCATCCGGACAGGGATGATGGCGGTGCTAAATCGTGGACGTTTTCCAACAGGGCTTAGACAGGCGGGTCACACCAATCACACTCCATAAACTTGACATCACGCCGGTCAGGGTCTGGCTTTTAGTGTGGCTGGTGCTGCACTGCTGCCCCGCTCGTACTGTCCAATTATAACCAATGGCGGCCGACAATCCCGTTGTCGTCATCCGTGGACCGGCCATCCACAGCCCTGGAAAGCATCCAGGAAATGGCCGTCCCTATCCACTGATCGGCTGGCTGCGACGCCTGCATGGCTATTTTGCTGCCTTCGCTCCAACAAACTCTGTCGAGTCTCCCTCCGCTTTATATCACGGGAGACCCTGCCCTAAGCCTTACGGTTTCTCACCAATCTTCTGGTCTAATACCCCAGTGAATCCATCTGCCTAATCCGCTTACACCAAACCCTATACTTCCTGGGTTCTCAACTATACGAGTTAGTCGCTTTTATATACATACTAAGCCCGTTGTATCAGACTGCCCCAATATGGGCTTCGGCGGCGTTCTTTTGCGCGCTTCCAACCTCTCCATCCGTGTTCTCCAATTCCTCGCCGCAGCTGTCATTCTCGGCATCTTTTCCTACTTTCTTGCTGTCCTTTCTCGACATGACCAGGATATCCCGCGCTGGATGAAAGCCGTCGAGGGTCTGTCCGGCGCTGCGACCCTCTATGGCATCCTCGGTATCCTATTCACTTGCTGCCTTGGCGGCGTCGCCTTCTTCGCCTTCCTCGCCATCGTCCTCGATGTCTGCTTCATCGGTGCTATGGTCGCCATTGCTATCATGACCCGTCATGGCACGCAAAGCTGCTCTGGTCGCGTGACCACCCCTCTCGGGTCTGGTAATAGCAGTGATGACTCACCGTCAGGGACAAGCTATGGCTACGCCTGCGAACTGGAGAAAGCCTCCTTTGCGGTGTCCATTATTGGGATGTAGGTTCCTTCCTTCACCTACCCAGACCCTTCCTTCCTTGGCCGATCTTAAGGGCAACTAATGTAAAACTTTATGTGATGCTAACAGCCCGTGTACAGCGTCTTCTTCCTGATCTCAATTCTTCTTCAAGTCCTCTACGCCCGATATCACAAGCGCGAGAAGCGCTTTGGCCCCTCCCCCGCAAACGGCTACACCTCCGGCACTACCCGGGGCTTCGCTTTCTGGAGAAGAAACAAGAACAACCCCGACACTGCTAGTGCTGATGACATGCTGCCTTCGCATCCATTGCCCAGGGATGTGGAGCTTGGTGCGAACGGCACAACGGCAGCAGAGAAGGAAGATGGCTTGAATGGTACCAATGTCGGCGCTACTACCGGCAGTGGTGGATATATGCCGTGGAGAAGCAATGTGAATGGTGGTACTACCACTGCGGGACAGACTGGGACTTACGGATATGGAAATTCGGCATATACGGGGAATTATTAAAGGGTGAGATGCAAGGGGTGCTAGGAGGTATGTGGTATGTACAGACATACCAGGCATGACACAGAGGGGTGTGATGACCTCCCCCAAATGTGGCAGTCGCGGAGAAAGTGACGAATAATGAATTGACTCGACTAAAAGATACCATGGTTTTTTTTTTTGGGTTGCTGGATGGAGTGGTTTGATATTGCAAAGTACATACTGTTTTGGTTCATATTTGTGATAAACACTACAAAGGATTTGGCTATAGCTGTGGGTACTGAATCTGTTGCACCTGACAATAGATGTAATAATCGTTAAACCTGTGCCATGTGATATGACCTCGTAAAGAACATGTATGACTCTTCAATGTGCTACGGAGTAGAGCTCTGCTTATCTCCACCTGTCAAATGACTCTCATCGATCCAGACCCTGACTCAGTTGACGGCCTCAAGGAACAGGCAGAGCAAGATCCTGACTAAGAGTGGTTGAAACCGAGACTAACCCGATTAGGCACGCGCGACTGCAGGAACCAGCGCCGAAGCGGGACTAGCGCCGATCGCGTTTGGCCATCGGGGCTCTCGCTCTTCCTCTTGCATCATCTCGACGCCTTCATCTGTCCATTCGAACATCCCTTCCCACCCTGCACTCAGCAGGATGATGCGTCGTGGTCACTGTTCCTAGTTTCTGCTTTGTTTTCTGACAGTACGAGTCTGAAACCTTCTGCTGGATGTCTTTGTGGATCTTGCTGCCCAGGCAGAGGTTCCATTACGCTCTCCTTCCAGTCCAATATGCCGGCCACTACCATGGCCCCCCGAATTCTGGCTCCCAGCTCGGCCAGGTTCGCCACCCAATTTCCATACGAATGATCTCTAAGCTCGCAGTGGCGAACCAACTCAATTTTGTTGCGCCAATCCACATTTCCTGTCCCTCTTTAGCTACGGTGTGTCGCAGACATATATCCAGTCGTGTTATCACACATCCCTGTCGATCGTCTAGGCCCGTGACGGCATCTGCTCAAACCTTCGTCTCCCCAAGGTTACTTCCAGCAGTTTCACGCGCTGCCTCCAACGACACCCTGCCCACAATGGCAGATGATGAAGTCATGCGAAATGGGGTTGATGGCAGTCCCAACAATGAGGTACAAAATGCCGATCCTAAAGGTACTCTGGATGCCAGTGACTTAGGAAAAGGTTCACCCATGGATCCAGAGTCAGACGAAGATGTACCAGTTGAGGCAGAGGAGCTTCAGGACGCTCTCACACGGGCGCCGCCGGTCAACAGCAGCTACCTACCCCTCCCTTGGAAGGGACGACTAGGTTATGTAAGTTTGCATCATCATTCTTTCAAACCAATCCTTATGCTGTATAGGCATGTCTGAATACGTATCTACGATATGCGACCCCGCCCGTTTTCTGCTCCCGGACTTGCCGCATTGCCTCCATCCTGGAAAACAGACATCCACTCTCGGATCCTTCGCAGCCCCCTCATCCGACCAAAAACCGTCCTGATCGTGATCAGCCCGCTGATGTCGCGCGCGGTCAGGCGTATGTTGAGGCTATAGGCCTCACCAATGCTCGCGATCTCGTCAAAATGCTGCGCTGGAATGACCGCTACGGAATCAAGTTCATGCGATTGAGCAGCGAGATGTTTCCATTTGCGAGCCACAAGGAGTACGGCTACAAGTTGGCTCCCTTTGCCTCTGAAGTACTGGCAGAAGCTGGTCGTGTCGTTGCCGAGCTCGGTCATCGCGTGAGCGTTCATCCCGGTCAATTCACGCAACTGGGCTCTCCTAAGGACGAAGTAGTGGAAAGCTCCATTCGAGATCTGGAATACCACTCGGAAATGCTCCAGTTGCTCCAGCTGCCACCTCAACAGGATAGGGATGCTGTTATGATTCTGCACATGGGCGGCGTCTTTGGTGACAAAGAAGCCACTCTTGACCGGTTTAGAGAGAATTATCGAGGCCTATCGCAGGACATCAAAAATCGGCTTGTCTTGGAGAACGACGATGTCAGCTGGTCGGTTCACGACCTCCTGCCCATTTGTGAAGAACTGAACATACCCCTGGTACTCGACTTCCACCACCACAATATCATCTTTGATTCGAGCCAGCTCCGCGAGGGCACACTGGACATCATGTCCTTGTTTGATCGGATCAAGGCGACATGGACCCGGAAGGGCATCACGCAGAAGATGCACTATTCTGAGCCAGAACCATCTGCCATCACAAACCGCCAACGTCGGAAGCATAGCCCCCGGGTCTCCACTCTTCCACCGTGCGATCCCACCATGGATCTGATGATCGAGGCCAAGGACAAGGAGCAAGCTGTTTTCGAATTGATGCGGACATTTAAGCTGCCGGGTCACGAACTTGTCAACGATATCATTCCTCACGTGCGTAATGACGAAAACAGGCCACATAAGCCGCCGAGGAAGACCAAGAAGAACGGGGGTTTTGTGGATCTGGAGGGACTGGTCCCACCTCCTCAGACTGTCCCTGAAGAAGAAGTGGGCATGGGTGGTCCGGAGGGACGGGTCTACTGGCCTCCTGGCATGGAGGAATGGCTTCGACCGAAGAAGATTGTTCGCACCAAAGCCATCCAGAGCCCTCGCCGCACTCCTTCCACGAAGAAAGTAGCGGTCGAAAATGGCGATTCTGTACCACAGGAAGAACCGGATGGAAGCGCGCTAGCTACGCCGGTGTCAAAGAAGAAGACACCTAATGTAAAGAAACCGGTCTCCAGGAAGCGGAAAGCTTCTCCGGCGACTACACCGTCAGCTTCAGATGAAGAAGCACCCGAAATCCCAGAGAGGCCGACTCTTAAGCGATCCCAGAGCAGTGGTGTTCGTCGAAGCCGACGAGCAAAGAAGGTGGACTACGCCGAAGATGAAGACTCGGTCTGATCAAAGAAAGTACCATTGCTCTTGGCTACAACTGCGCATTTCTGTGGGTACATTGGTCAATTCTCCTCGGCGACTGATCGTCCTATTCCAGCTCTGCTTTCTGAGACAGCGCATGCAATAGCAGAGCACTTCGACTGCCTCAGGTAGACCTCAGTATGGTCCTTGCATATGACGGCTTTCTGCCAGTGCTGGTTGGCTTAGACAGCCGTCGACACAGCTCGGTGACATATGCTCATATATAATACCTCTGTCGATAGACTAGTTGTATGTACACCTTGGGATATATAGATAGACGGGGTTTGGAATACTGCATGTTGGCTCGGGTTGCCTACTATCTGCATAATATGATGCGATCTGTGAATATATTGGCTGGATCGAAGCGAAGTAATCATGCTTCTGGCAAATGTCGACAGTGTCAGGACCTTTCCCTACTAGGTGCGTTTTTAATGACAGAGTCCCTGCCTGCCAGCTACACACCGGGCAGAAAACTAGATTTTGAGCCACTAGGCTCGACACGCATCCCTTACAAGCTTGCTTTCCCCAGCAGCTCCTTCCGCGGGATCTCCCCCAGGGTGCGGTCACGGATAGTGAAGCTAAACACAACGGAGTAGAACCCCAGCCAAACACACCGACTACCCATGAACCAGACAACGCCTTCAACTGGCAGCCACAACCCAACAAAACTCCGATAATATTCATTAGCACGCATAAATTATCCTATATGGTAAATCCATTCACGCATGAGATGTAAAGAAAAAGCAAAAAGAAATGGTCCCAGAGGGGCTCGAACCCTCGACTTTGACGTTATTAGCGTCACGCTCTAACCAACTGAGCTATGGGACCCGGTTGATGTAGGCTGCCTTATATTAGTGCTACATAAGATCCAGCTGTTACTGACAGCTCAGCAGACCCATTGCGGTGCGTGTCAATCACTCTTGCAGTAATTGATTCTAAGGGGATTCTTCAAAGAATCTAATAGTAAGCTCTTTACCTAGATGTTTGCTCTTTGTCTTGTTGACGTTCCACGGTGTGGCGAATATTGTCTAGTGCCAGCCTCAGCCTAGTAGTTTAGGTGGAATATATTTATATTACCGTACTGCCTTCGACGCTTGCATCTTGTTATGGTCACGGACTGCAATCGTAGACACGCCATAGTGGTTAACATCCAAGTTATCACTACCAGTGACCAATGAGCTGCCACGGCTTGAGACTCGAATTCAGTCCAGAATCAAAGGTACAATATCCTCACCAAAAATCGAATCGAAAGTCACCTTGCTCAATCTAATCTGAAAGAGAACGCACCATTCAAGCACACCTGCCAGCCTGTTTCCAGAGAAACAACGATAGCCATCTGTTAATCATGGGTGTATGCAACTGTACATGGAGCCCAGATAATCTGATGTCTGATTAATAAGGTTGGAAAATCATTAATTGCACATAACTTGAAATTCAACATCACAATCCTGCTTTCAGGTCATGAAGATAGATGCCGGAAATGACGGGCAGAGGGCCCAATGGTATCTCGATGATCATGTCACAGGACATGGCTACGTGTTATTGACACATCAAACGCTGGAGTTGTGAAAAGCAGAAAAATACGAAGGAAGAAGATAGGATAGAAACATGCAGCTAACTGGCTCAGCACTCGCAGCAGCCGATTATAACCGTTTCTATAATGTTATGTATATCACAACAAATCCATTTATGTTGCTTACATATAGGCTCTATGTTGCTTCGCGAGTTGTGATTTCTATGAAACTTGATACCAATCATAGGTCAGGATAGTGCTTCAGATAGTGAGGTACCTGAGAATATAGAAATGACAGTAGCAGGTTCGATCAGACCAGAGACTATGGAAGTAGATGTACGTCCAATAATACCCAGAAGAATTAGAATAACATAAAGGGTACTGAAGTAGACTGATCCTTGATAGACTAGTCGCACTTACCAAACCCCCTCCTTCTTTCCCTTCTTAGTACTCCAGAGCATGCAAACGCTCGCAGGATGTGACAACAAACCAAGGCTTGACCGATACTCAGCTGAGCTCCCTAAGATGTCTTCTCCCACTAAACAGGATATTTATATTGGGGGTCAGGGGGGTGTTTGGTTGTCAGAGGAATGGTGTAGTTGCATAAACCGAAGGAATGAATTAGGATGGACCGAGTGTGGATAAGGCTACTCCGAGTATTCATGTAATCGGCTATATCTAAGATATTTATCAAGATGGTAGTGGTAAGAGCACCAAGAGCAGACATGTAGCCAAAACATAGCCAGGGACTTCTGCCACCGCTTTAGGTAAATTTCTCGATAACATATCATGTCACCGCATTTGATCAATGGGGGACTGATGGGAAATTACCTGGAGAGAGAGAGGAGGGGTGAGAGCTAGATATGATTTGGAGACTATAGTAACTTATAAAATCAATTCTTCAATGCTGATGGTGGGTTGGTTGACTTCAAGTAGCGAGTGCCATGGGGTGGCCATGAGTTGCGAGATCTGCTGTCTTAAAAAAGAGCAGGTCAGAACCAAATGGCCTCCTTTAACACCCATACTACTGATTAGTGGTAGCCATTTCCCTAGATTTCTCGAAGCTGGAGGATACAAGTTCACCTAGTGCTGTCAAGCGATTTCTGAGACAAATGTCCAGAAGTATATCGCGATGAGTAACTAGTTATCTACTGTGATGACTCAGACTTAGTATTAGGTTTTCGACAAGCGAGCACGAACCGACTAGAAGTTAGGTACGATCACACCGTTTGGTGCTGGTACAAAGCAGGTAACTGGGAATTAGGTCAATGATAAGGCAGACATAGCATTCTTTTGATCCAATGAGCAGTAAGTATAGTAATCAGAGTAGTAAGCAGCGGCGCATACATAGCCATTCAAGCATATCAGACTTTTGGATGGTGCGACTGAATTCAGCCTCAAGCACATGGCGTACTCGCTCCATCTGCAGGCAGATCTGACACATGTGCTTGATACCTTGTGCAGCCGAGGTTCTTCAGCAGGAGACGATGCTAGGCCCTGACAAGGCAGGACAGGGTACAATGCACGAGCTCGACCATGGGGGCCACGTGGGAAAGCTAGGAAGAAGGCGAAATCGAGAAACGAGTGCGAAGAACGTGTGGGGGCCGCGGGGGGATCTGTCAGCCCTAACTTCCTAGTTCGGCATCTTGCGCTTAGCCACGCCGCCAGCAGGATATCGCGTCACCTTTTCGCCCCATGTTGAAACGTTTTGGCCCCAATCGGGCAAGCAGTGCCCCAGGGACCAGTGATTCCTCGGTTGCTAGGGAGATTCAGAGCTCGTTAGCGAGTGGCGGAGGCGACTAACGGTCAGTCCGGCTTCGATTTCCGACAGGACTGCCTCTGTACGTTTAATTCAGGCCAAGCGGCCATCTTAGTGGTGTGATCGCCTAACTGCGCAGAGAAGAAGATTTTTCATATGCACGCTAGATGGTCTTGCAAGGTCTGACGGCTCCATTGCTGCCATTTCTGGTAAAAGCTCCATCTCACGAAATGCGCAGCTTTCCCGGTAGCCTATGCCGAAAGCAGATAGAGACGATGATGGTGTCTTTCGCTTGACCAATTGCCCTCGACGAAAACCGCACGGCGATGAGAATATAGATCGATGGTGGCGGTGGAGAGAACCGTGCGCGCATCGTCAGGACATCCAGCGAAAAGATCAAGGGCCAGCCTCCTGACTGTAGAGCTATTGCGAGGAAGGAAAGCACACGAAAGCAGTTCCTATTTCCCAGAAGGTCAGTTCGTTTAGTAGTGCCATCTTCCTGGGAGATTCCAGATCCAAGAACTCGGCTTGCCCGGTCGCAGATGCCCGCTTACCCTCGTCCAGAAGAATCGTGTGGTTAGTGGGGGCCGATTGTTGTGCATCTCCCCACAGAGCAATGGAATCCTGGAAGTATGTCCTAGGATGAGGCTCCTTCCATCATCGGCAGTGAGCTACACCTAATATTAGCCCCTGATAGGCACTGTTACTCTAGAGTGCAATTTAAGTGATCGTGTATTCTTATCGATCGTAGGATAGTAACCAGTTTCTGGGCCAGAAGGTCTCTAGCACCGGTAGTGGAACTTCTAGAACGAATGCTCAAGGAGTTAGCCTATATTTATCGGCCAATTAAATTTCTCTTTGTACCTGCCAACACCGCAAAGCTTTGAAGCACAATGTTGTTGTGATGCGGAGATGAAACGGGTAACAGCACATAAAGAGCAGAAAGGTCATACGAGGTTGTAAGAGAATTGAAGAAGGGCATGAAAGACACTGCTGATGCCCTAGCGACCATGCAGGTCGATGCCGACCCCAATATCTTGCATATGCAAAACGCGGGGAAGCAGGGACCAACGACATCTGTATGCTGGTATTGTATGGGTGGCAGACAGGCGCATCAGAGATGACTGTGTAGACTAAGTAATTATAGGCCATATAGCCAGCTGTTGATGAGCTCCCCTCAACATTTATAGGGCTTACAGGTTGCATTTCATGGCCATGAGACAATTGTGACGGATTGAATCTTCTCGAATGAAGCCGAATTGATGCTCGGTAGACTGATGGAAGTGTCTGGTGGAAGCCATCCGTGAATCAAGGGGTTTTTGACAGCGTAAAGGAGTGTGGATGAGCCGATATTTAACCCGGTGGCTGCCACCATGTATCAGTAAGAGGGAAAAATAATGGGGATCCACTGGTACGGAGATTGCAGGAATGGGGATACATACTCTACACTGACTCGAGGTTTGAGTGTTGAGCAGGTGGGATCATGAAGCTCATCCACACCGAGAAGCCGTGGAGCCTAGAGCTACTGAAAAGCTTCTGGAAAATCCCCAACTGGCATAACCGTGCACTGTTTCACGACCGTGTCAAGTAGCAGGATGATAGAATCTTGTGGATGAAACTCGACACGAGGCATTCTGACTCCCTGATTGGCTTCAACCGTTGCAATCACGTGGGAGCCACGTGGGCTCGATCGCAACTGGAAAAAAGAGGAAAGCAAAGGCAGTTACATGCCATGAACTCTCGATTGCATTCCCAAGCTTCATGATCGCCATATACCACGCCCTCAGGCGTTGGGGAGGATCTAACGACCGTGACCCACGATGTCCCCGAATCCCCCGATCGCCTGTTTAGGTAGATCCCGAGTCCCGGGAGAAGCTGCTACTCAATCAATCACTCCATGACCAAAGCGTCTCCCATCTCCGGCCCTGGATCGACGGACGCGTCGGCACTTCATTTCCTTGGCGGTGACTGGTACAATTGTCCAATGATTCACAGTCGCAATATCTTGCACTCTCAAAACCCCTTCCGAATAGGGGCTAGACGCCGTTCCCACTTTTCTGGCAAGTGGTCCGGGTCTCAACTACAAAGTACGAAACTGCCAATGACCAGCTCCGTTAGGGAGTTCCTCCGTGGTTAGTGGCTCCCGCTACCTTAATTTTCTTTTATTATGCTTATAGCACTTCTCCTTAGCTGCCTAACTGCCAGAGGTCACACAATGAAAAAAGAGTCATAATATCAGGCCACTGCTTGGGCCACGTGCGGACGATGGAGCTTCGCTGATAAGCCCTGCACGGTTGGGGCCAAGGAGGAATCCTCATATGCTGACGCTCAGTTCGATTGCTTCTGTTGGCATCACTGATGCGCTCCAAAGCTTCGAATTTGCGCCAATAAGGACAAACGCCCCCCGTTTCTCCATCGTGCGCAACCCCCGATGGTCGGGGCGCAGTTCATTGAGACAGCTAATATCCGACAACGACTTAGCGCAGTTCAAAAGATTAGCTTGATTAAAACCAAATTGCGCCTCGATTGCAAGGCACTCAAAGTCTGACAGGCCGGGTGGAGATGGCCGCCAATGCGCCCCCACTTACCCTCAGCGTGGCCGGGAGAAACCCGGTGATCCTGTTTGCGACGCTAAGTAAATGCAGCCGTGCTGAATTCTAGAATCCACGCCATGCTGATGGAAGGATGGAAACCAGCCCCCAGAATCATGGTTGGATTACATCACTAGCCAGTGTTAGGGTCTACAGCCACGATCCTCGCATTGGCCGTTCTCGCTTTTCATTAACTGCCCGCTCCTGGCCCCTAAATCATGGATGGATGAAAACCCTGATGGGCCCCGGAGCCAGTTCGTCGTCTGTCCTGGGAATTGTTCCTCCCACGATGCCCCTGCGTGTACCGGACTCTCTGTAAAGCTGCGGATATGTCCAATCCCTTTGGTGAGCCGCCCAAGGGCCTTAATCTTGCGGAGAACAGCACGGGCAGAAATGATGCCGTTGTCGTTTGCATGTATACCCTGGCCTTTGTGACTATTGGATTTCGGTTGTTTTCCCGGATAAAGATCCAGCAGGCCAATATCGGGCTTGACGACTGGCTGATAGTAGGAGCATTGGTATGTTGCATCCTCTCTTGTGAGAACTATTATCCTAATCAAACTACAGTTATCAGGTACAGCCAACATGGCCTGTGCAATAGCCGGTTCGTAATTGCCCACACTGTTCAACCAATTAATGTACTGACATCAATCTTAGGGGGGCACTATGGTCTTGGGAAACATGTTTGGGTAGTCACCCTGGATGAAATCATTCACATGGTGCATGTAAGATACCCCTCGGTACCAGTCTTTTGAGGAATGTCGAAGCTCATGTCAATGCTTTAGATACTCTACGCCAACGTGCTCCTTTACATCCTCACCGTTCCCCTCATCAAAGTCTCCATCATACTCTCATATCGCCGACTTTTCGGTATGCAGTGGACCATGTGGGCTTGCATCGCCCTGTCCATCGGCTACTGGATAGGTTGCTCAGTCGCCTTTCTCTGCTCCTGCCAACCAATCTCATACTACTGGACGCAATACGAGAATCCCCTCGGCGGTTACGTCCGATATGATCTTTACCCTTTCTACATTGCTCACGCTGTCGTCAACATGGCCGGGGACCTTCTCATCCTTCTTGTTCCGATTCCGCTAGTCTGGCGCCTGAAATTACGAGTGGGACAGAAGATCCAGATCCTGAGCATCTTCCTTCTCGGTGGCTTGTAAGTCAACTATAACACACCCCTGCGGTCTTCCCAATTGCTTAAACTAATCGCCAACCGACGACAGTGTTTGCGTCGCCAGCGCCATCCGTATATATTACTTCACCTTCATCAACGACGTCGACGTCACCTGGAACCTGGGTAACGTTTTCATTTGGTCGAGTGTTGAGCCGTCCATCGGAATCGTCTGTGCCTGTCTCCCCGTCCTCCAACCCCTGTTCCGAACGATCATCAACCGCCGGAGCTTGCCAAACCGAACCACCACAAAAGGTGTCCGCTTCGCACCAGATATCATGAGCAAAATCCATGGCGAGGATCGGAGACAGACACGAGAAGATGAAGCCGTGTTAACGACAACCTCAGTTCACATCGAAATGGACGGTGTAGGCAAGGGGAGACTCAGCGACGAAGAAGAAGCCATGGGGTACGATTTAATGTCTATCAAGGTGCAGAAGGATTTTCAAATGGAGGAAGAGCATCGTCGATAAAATATATGGTGTTATGTTGCGGGCGTTTATGGGACATTTTTCTCCATTGGTTTCTCTCTCCCTTTGAATATGTTCGTTCAGCATATGGGCGGTTTTCTTTTCAAGCATGTACATACATAGACATACTTACCTCAAGGTATATACCCCTCCCTACTAGAGAGATAATACAATAATCTCCACAAAGACATGATGTTGCATCGCAGTTCGTAAATTTTACAGAGAACTGTGTATTGGTATCATTGCATATGACTGCTGGTAGGGTAAGTAGGGAATTAGAAACTGCTGAGCTGGCTGGTTTAGCATGTATGCATGGTCCGGCTCAGACATATCCATTTCTAATTGGTTTATTCTGGGAGATCTTACGATACTATTGATTTCATAACGCTAGCCATGACTGACTACTAACAAATATATGCAATGAAACCGAAATATAATCTTAAATATGAACAATAGCAAGTACTAAAACAAGAAAATATGATCTATATGCAATGTCGCAGCAACAGAAATAAAACAAAACCACTGAAGTAAACCATATCATGCATACATATATCCCCTCTCCACCAAAAAATAGAACAAGAACAACACCACCATGCAATCTATATGACATCTATAAACCATTCTCGTTTCCTCAAAAATCAAATATCGTCGCTCATGCCAACATCCCCATAGTTCTCTCAATCTCTCCCGCAATTTCATCAACAAGCTTATGCACCTCTTCGACACTCATGACTCCCCCTTCAACTCGAACACCAAACCCGATAGAATCCGTCTTGGCATCTGGGCCAACATCAATGAATACATTTTCTGACGGCAGGAATTCCGTATCTAGTGCCGACACGGCAGTGACTTCTTCAGCCAAAGGCTGTTCGGGGATGAAGTCTGTAGGGACACCGATCCGCAACGGGGAGAAGAAGTCCTCAGTACCATCTGATGTGGACTTGGCATTCGAGGAGATAGTGTTCTGCGTCCAGAGGAGGTTCACCCAGGTGTTGAAGAGGGGTTTCTCGGGTGAGATCCACTGGAGGATGTTGCGGAGGGAACTTTGTTCGTAGGAGACGCGGTCCGCGAGAGAGGATTGAATAGCACGAACTTGAGTAAGAAGATCAGTGTCGATGGGGTTGGTGTCTGCATTAGGGATGGTGAATGGGTTAACGTTCAGACAGGGTCCGGAGAGGTTCTCGACGTTGTTGAAGGAGGCAGAGCGACCGGCTTGGTAGAGACCCATTGTTGGATTTTGGACGTTGGTGAGACGTGCGATGCAGCGGGCTATGGCGAAGAGGACGACGGTTTGTAGACTGACGTTGGAGGATCGGCATTTTGTCTCGAGTTGGGAGAGGTCCTTGACCTTTTCCCAGACTCCGATGAAGAGCTGGTCTGGGGTAGGCTGGGTTTCGGTGCGAGTGTTGCGGATGATGGTAGGAGAGGCGTCACCGAGAGTAGTGTTCCAGTATTGCTTTTCATCGAGGCTCTGGAGAGAGCGCATTGAGAAGTCGACGAATGCAGGGAAGTCAGTGTTAGCTACGGGGCGTTGGTCATTGTAGAGCTCTGCTAGCTCTTTAACGAAAAGTGGCATGGTCCATGCGTCATACGCGGCGTGGTTTATGAGGAGGAGAATACCATCTCTGTCGTTAGCTTTCAATAGACGAAGTCTGACGGGAGGCGTAAAAAGCGAGGATGGGTGGAGAGCCTCTTCTCTTGCTTGTGCTTGGGCTGCTTCAAAAAGAGGAGTAGAGGTCTCGATAACCTGGAATGTGCCCGCACCACGCATTGCCTGTTTGAGAACAATCTGTACTGCTTCCGACGAGGATATAGCTGCGAAGCAGGTGCGGAGGATAGGATGCCTTTGGCGGAGCTGGAACCAAGCTTCCTCAATTTTAGCACTGTCGATGCGCCCGGAGCAGGCATATGCCCAGGCAGGTTCGAGCAGATTCCGTCCAGATTTCAGCCAGCTGACTAAATGATAGAATTGGCCACCGAGACAAGGTAGAATGGCTTCGACAGAGTCCTTGCTGAGGTTGAGCTGTTGGAGCACAGTGGTTTCCACCTCGGTGTAATTTCTGATAAGTGAACCCCGAGGTTGGATTGCCTGTTCGGACAATGGCTGGATGCGTTGGCTGATCCCACGCAGGGTGTTCCCCTGAAGGATGTCGGCTACCCCAATTTTCAAACCCTTCGATCGGCAAATCGAAGCAATGCGGATAGCTGTGAGAGAGTCCAATCCGATATTGAAGATGCTAGTGTTTGGTTTGATGTTGTCCACAGAGATTCCAGCGATCTCAGCGAGCACAGACTGGATGATGGCCTCATGGGATGGTGCTTCGGATGATTCAACATTGGGGTCGAGCGACTGCTCAACAGACAGCTTTGTCGGTAACTCACCAAGTCCTTGTGGCACGATGGTAGCGCACCTAGTAGGATGCTCGATAATGTCACGGAACGCAATGGCGAATTCATCCATCAGTTGGTCAAGCGTTTCCTGGGAGATGTACCGGCCGTTGCAAGTTGCTTGTACCACAAGTCCATCGCAAGCATGATCGACCTCAACATTGAGCTTATATTCTGCCTGCGCGGCATAGTCATCTGCTTCATAAGGTGTCCAAATCTGTTGCTCTTCTATGATACTGCCAGCGAAGTCCGCACTCTTTTGGAAGACGAAAAGAGTATCGAAAAGCATGGATGATGTGCTGTTGTTAGCCTGCCTGAAAGAATTCTGCACAAGTCTGAGTGGCGCGTTCTGATGGCTCTGCGAATCAATTGTATGCTGTTGTAAGCGCTGGGCCATGGCCTTGTTACTCAGGAACTTGGGCTCGAAAGAGACCCTCTGAGCAACTGTATTGAACATTGGCCCGAGGGTTCGTTCGGCACCAGCAACAGGCAACGAGCGGCCTGCAAGGACTTGTCCAAAGACGACATCACGTTTTCCGACTACACCTGCTAGAACCTTCGCATAGGCCAGGAGAGATACGCTCTGCACGGTGACCTCCATTGCCTTGCAGGCATCCACTATGGCCGACAAGTCAAGGTCAACCCGGCATTCAGAAAGCAACATGCGGTCTGACGACTCAGGATGAGGAAGCTCAGGAAGTTCAGTGACTTCATATCCGAGTAGTCTTTCTGTCCAGAATTCGCAAGCTTTTTCTTGACCGCTTAGTAGATGCTGGACAGTCTCTGAGAACTGTGGTCTTATCGGAAGACTGCTTTCTTCATAGCACACGGCCAGGTCCTCAAACAGGAAGGGGATGGAAGAACCATCATACAGAGCATGATGCAGAACAACAACCAGTAATCTGCCTCCAGGCTGGTTGACTAGAGCAGACCGAATTGGTGGGACCTCGAAAGAAGCCTCTTCGCTGAAATCATAGAGAGAGTCGACTTCAGTCAGAACATCGGCCCCGGAAGGCAATGTGAGCTCCTCCCACTGGAAAGGAGGATTGGTGTGTACGGCGGCAATCCAGGAGGAACCAAGCTCAGCGATTAGGTGGAAGGATGTCCGCAGAATATCATTTGCATCGATGACTCTGAAAAGAGCCTCCTTCAGTCGGGTAGTATCGACCGAGTCTTTTAATCTGATAATGTGCGGGTGAGCGTACACCTTTCCGCTAGAAGCAATTGTCTGCGTAATCATTCCCGACTGCAGGGGCGTAGTTTCGAACATTGTAGAGATCGAATCATCCTCTGCAAGGAGTCGAACATTTTCGCCGTAGGTCTCAATAGGGATACCGGTAATTGTCTTCTCGTGCCCATTGGTACCGTTAACCGGGGTCTGAGAACGTGATTTCTGCTCCACATGCTGAGCCAACGCACCAACGCATGAGAAACGCATAATATCAGCAGAAGAAACCTGAAGCCCAGCTTCCCGTAGCTGACGCGCAAATTGAATTGCCGTGACCGAATCAACACCCAAACTCAAGAAAGAAGCGCCTTTAGTGACTTCCACCGAAGTCAATCCGCAAAAAGACATCGTGTATTCACGAATCGTGGTTTCCGCGGTGGACCATGTGGTGTTGTCCCACAGCACAGCAGGACGCGAACCAGATGCTGCTGAATGAGAGACATTGAAGTCGTCTAGCGAAAGACTTTGACCCGCTGCAATGCTCGAGAGCACTGCGTCCATCTTCTCGATCAATTCACTTCCATTGTATAGGGAGCCGAAAGCGGATGAAAAGAAGCAGTTGAGCTGAACAGTGTCCATGGAATGGTTGGCCTCGACCTCCACTGCCAACGGATACTCGGCAGGCATATTGCTCTCTAGTTCTTGCCACAGGCGGTGTTCTGGTGGCGCAGCAGTCCTAATATAAGAAAATAGACAGTCGAACAGGGGAGCTTCCGCATTAATCCATCTCTGTATATGCCTCAGGGGTGTGTGCTGGAAATCAAGCGACCCCACAGTAGACTTTTGGACATCCGCCACAACATCGTCAACTGTACTCAGGCTAGCGGTATTGAGACGACCAGGGACGGTAGTGATGCAAGGCAGAAGTACCGAGGAAGCTCCGGGAACCGACACGGCTCTACCGGACAGGACCAACCCATAGGTCACATCTGACACACCAACGGTATCAGCCAGCAAGAGTGCGAAAATCGCTTGCACCAAGGATGGTACAGTGGTCTGAAGAGCTGCAGAGCGGTGCTCCAGTTCAGAAAGCTTCACACCAAGGCTTCTATGTACGACAACCGGAGGCTCCATGGCATTGAAGTCAGTACGGAAAGTTGTCGGATGGCATCCTTCCAGATAGCGGACCCAGTGTTGCTTGGCCTTTTCTGAATCCTGACTATAAACGTATTCAACGAAAGCCGACGGCGAGCCTCTCTGAGGGATAGGTTGGTCTGCATAGCGTGCTGCCACATCCTCCATTAGCATCGTGAAAGATTCTCCATCATAGAGCGCATGATGAATGTTAATGAAGAGGGCAAGTGGTTCCTTGGTTTCCGAGGATTTGGCTATGAGGAACCGCACTGGTGGGACAGTGGAGATGTTTGCAATGATTTCCTCAGAGATCTGCTTCTGTTGTGCCTTGTTATGCTCAATAGCTTCGTTCAGGCTCTCATACTCCTCTTCCTTCCATGGAAACTGATGAGAATCGACCGTGTAGACCACTTGCACCATTTGCTTGTCCAAAGGAGCGAATAAAGTTCTCAGGATCTCGGTGTCATTTGAGACAGCTTGCCAGGCAGATTTTAACTTCTCACTATCGACACAGGCCTCGAGTTGAAGGGCAATGTGATTGACATAGAGTTGATCGCTTTCACTATTAATTGAGCGAGCAACTAAACCTTCCTGAAGTGGCAAGCAAGGCCTGACCGTGTCCACATCGGACGGGTTGACACCGGGCGACGGTTGTTGGCGGTATTGAGACTCAATGTTTTGAAAGGCTTGACGTGTCTGCGAGACAGCACTCTCTGCGTCCGAAGAACCCCTAGGTAAGCGTGCAAGCTGCTCAATGATCGGGTTGCTCATGACCATGGCTACCGTGACTTCATACCCAATTCTCCGGAGCTTAATCGTAAGCCCTATGGCACTTAGACTATCGAGGCCAACTTCGAAGATGTTCGTCATGGGTCTAACAATCGAAGGATCCGCCGAAACAACATCAAGGACTTCTTTGATCACAGCTTCTTCGTCGGCAGTCAAAGGTCGTTCAATAACGACGCCGTCCTTACTTGCCGAGCTGTTACCTTGAAGGACAGTAGGCAGAGGAAGGCTGGAGAAGAGGCCATGTAGCTCTTTGATGTTTGCCTTTCCTGACATCGGTGCCAAAGGTATATAAGTGATGGGGAGAATAAGCTCGGGAACCATGTAGCCCGGTAGCTTCCTCTTGCAAGAGTCTTGAAGTTCCTTGCCTAGCGTTGCGAAGTCGGACATAACGAAGGTGACATCTCCGCTCTTCACACGTTGACGGGCTTCCGACCGAGCGATGAACGAGATAAGTTGGACTCTTGAAAGACCAGGGTGTTTGGCCACGGTCGTGACAACATCAATGCCAACAGTCGACGAAGAGCGAAGCACCTCAGATACCTCACCGAGCTCTAGCCTTTGACCACGAATCTTGGTCTGGTCATCGCCACGCCCAAGATACTCGACCGAGTCGTCTGGCATCATGCGTCCCAAATCACCAGTCCGGTACATCTTTTCACCATTAGGTCCGGTGATGAAGCCAGTGGCATCTGGTCTGTTGAGATAGCCCCTTCCAACGAGGTCTCCAGAAAAGCATAGCTCGCCAGCCTGGCCTCTCAGAGCATAGTCAAGGGTACCAGGGACAAGGACATGAGACACACAGGCTGCTAGGGGAGGTCCGATATTGCGCAAGTTTGTGTCTTTTCCGACGGGAGCGAATGTGCAGCCGATGGTTACCTCTGTCGGGCCGTATGCGTTGATAAGCGCCATGTGTGGTGTTCCCGCCCAGGTGTCCAATACCTTCTGTGAAATCTTTTCTCCACCAACAGTCATGAATCTCAACTTGGGACATTGCTCTGGTACAATATTTGCTTGATCCAGAAGAGATGGCACCAGACTTGCATGAGTGATATCCCACTTGGACAAGGTTATCCCCAGGTCATCCAAAATCATCATCCTAGGAGCTGTAACAGTAGCCATCCCATGGCGCCATGGGAAGAGCATTTCCAACAGATGGGGATCAAAAGCTCGACTGGCCTGCGCGAGATATCTTCCAGTGCCGCCCAGATCATACGTAGCGGGGGCATACCGGCCTGTGAACACCGAGATCGACTCGATGAAAGATGAAAGGTTGCCTCGGGTCACCATCACACCCTTCGGTTTCCCTGTCGAGCCTGAGGTAAATAAAAGATATGCCAGATCGTTGGGATCGGAGTTATAGTCTTGATCTTCTGTTGACATAGTGGCAAGTGAGCCCAAGAGCTCCGGGTTGTCGATAGTTATCACGCGACATCCCTCGGGGGTACTTTGGAGCGTGCTCACGAACGCCGTTTCGGTGAAAACAACAGGACAATCACTATCCTTGATGAGAAAAGCTTTGCGATCCTCCGGAAGGTTTTCTTCGATTGGAAGGTAAGCATTTCCTGACTTGAAGATACCGATTATGATGGGATAAGAGGGCAGGTTTCGCCCAATGCAGACTCCGATCATCCTGTTCTTATGACCAAGAGATGCCAGGTAGGCCGCAACACGGTTTGCTTCAGAGTTTAATGTACCGAAGGTCATAGCTTCCTTCACAATCCCGTTTGAGGAAATTTCACTGGCTACCTCAACGGCTGTCCATTCAGGGTGCTTCTTCGCATACACCTCTAACCAGTGCGTAGGGCTCAGTCGAACAGACTTCACTACTTCTTCTCTGACAGGCTGATTCGATAGCGATCGTAATGGCGAAGGAAAGCGGTTGATTAGACTTGCAAGGGGCTGGTCTGGAGATGCGAGCATTGAACTGATAAGCCCGTCGATCTGACGAATGAATAGTGACAGCTGTGCCCGACACATTATGCTGCTGTCCGCAGTTGCCTCGAGGACTATAGAGCCATCCATATGTTGGAAAACGTTCATGGCCATGGGATGCTCAACATGCAGCCCGACCTCATCTTCGAGTTCGCGCCAAATGCTAGGCTGAGTGACGTTTGCACCCTCTTCTTTCGCAACATGGAAGTTGAACACCGCCGGATATAAGGCCTCACCCCTGGGTCTCTTGAGAATCTTTCGGACCTCGCGAGCATGGATATGGCGATACTTCCAGGAATGAACAGAGATGCGATGCTGCTCGGTAAGTAGCTCACGAGTGTTTCCCGTTGGATGGAACGGAATAGGTACAACGGAGATGAGGGGTCCAATGCAGTCTTCAAGGTCAGCATGCAGGACTCTGTCAGAGAGAGTCTCAGCAAAGACTGTTGCTGGAAGACCAAGATAAGCCAGCGAAACAAAGGCCCATGCGGCTCGGATAATCGAGGCAATGGATGAGACCCCAAGTTGGGCTGCAAACGACTGCAGGTTGCCAACAGGCTCCGTTAAAGGCGACTCTTCTGTAATCAAGATATGCTTGGGGACTTCGCCTGGCTGCAACCTCTTCCCAGTGAGATCGGGCCACACTGGCGCATCAAGCTCTGCAAATTTCTTGAGTTCGGTTTTCCAAAAGCTTCTGGTCTCCTTGCTCCGATTTTCTCCTGGTAGAACGATCGAGAGCGCATCACTGAGTTGATGTCTCTGAGGAGGTTTATAAGCATAAGCTGATCGCACATCATCCATTATAAGTCCCAGGGAAGGTTCGTCATGAATCGAATGATGGAGGGTGAGGATCATGAGCTGCCTTTTGCCTGTGTCGAATACTGTAACGGCCCATGGGGGATATTTGAAATAGTTCTTCTGGTGTTTGGTCATGATCTCCTCAATCCGATTTTCGCGATGCTCCACCAGGTCCTGCTCTGAACAGTTGATGTATTCCCAATCGACATCTGGTAGTGTGTAAATGATTTGCAATATAGAAAAGTCAAGTTTTCCTTGCGATCGGCTTTTCCCGTCATCGACCTCCGCAACAGGGATAAAGCCAGTTCTCAGAGCCTCCACCTTCTGGCTCGTTGCAAGCCAAGCCTGTTTCATTCGCGTCGCATCCACCGAGCTGTCAAGCAGGAAGAAATGATTACTCCAATATCTGTTGTATGTACCCATTGTCTCACTAAGAAGACTTTCCTGGATCGTGGTCGCGCGCACAGTTATGAATCCCTCCGGTACTTTGCTAACTGTGGCTGTGTGCCAGGTGTCATGGAATGCCCTAACGTCGAACGTTTCGTAGGTGGGCTTCTCCACTACAGTAGATGAGGAGGCCAGTTGGACAAGATCCTGGACAGTCACACAATTTAGGACCTCCACAACAGACAATTGATGACCGGCCTCCTTGAGTCTGGAGGCAAGCCGGATTGCGCGAATAGAGTCGATACCCAGACTCCCCAGGCGGCTGGACTTCGTGATAATTGACTGGGAGATATTGGCCAAGGTAGAAATCATTTCTACTACCCGGTGTGTTATGGTCGCGGTGTGCTGGTCCTGGGAGTCCGCTGCAGAAGATTTGATTTCTGGATTCATCTCTTTCTCCCAACTATCGATATCCACACCGGCATAGGCAGCTTCCAAGGCCCTGCGATCTGTCTTGGCGGATGATGTTCTCGGGATGTGCGAGACCACAAGGTATACAGACGGTATCATGTGGTCAGGTAGAACGCTTTGTGCTTTCTCGCTGGCAGCACGGGCAATCTCAAGCGCCGCCTTATCGATCATCAAGAGCTGCTCGTCTTCGGTGCGTGTAGCTTTCGGAGCAGAGAGAAAGGCGACCACAACCTTATTAGGCCGGTCTGGGCGGTTGAGAATAAGCGTCTCAATATTCTCAACCAGAGGATGGCACTCGCCGAGCGAGAAGCTGATCTCGCTCAGCTCCACTCTGATACCTCCCAGTTTGACCAGGTCATCAACACGATTGATGTACTCCAGGGATCCGTCAGCAAGCATGCGAACCAAATCTCCAGTGTAGTACACCATCTGACCAACCTCTTCGTTCCAGACATACTTGGCCTTGGTGACATCCTCTTGATTCAGATAACCAGGAGAAAGTTGTGGTCCGCCCAGCGCCAGCTCGCCTATAGCATTCTTCATGATGAGCCGCTGCTTGTTTGTTACAAACACAGACACAGTATCCATCGGCCAGCCAATGTTCGCGCTCTTGATGTTTTTGTGTTCGTTACCAAACTCCCTGATCGTGGAAACCACTGTCACTTCGGCGGGCCCGTAAGTATTGAATGCTCTCATATCGGTACCCCAGTCATCGGCCACAGGTTGCGTCAGCTTCTCACCGATCATAGTGATTACTTGAAGTGTCGGGCATGATTTTCGGGAGACACCTGCCGAGAAGGCTGGAGTCAGGTGTGCGTGTGTGGCATTCGTGATGTTCGCAAGCTTTGAGAACGAACCAAGCATGATCTCTCTCGATGCAGAGATAAGAACGCCCCCCACACCCCAGGTGTAGAAGATGTCCTGGATCGAAACGTCGAAGGTGTACTGTGAAAACTGCAAGCAACGTACCCCGCCAGCTACATCAGTAGGGATATCCTTCTGAAGTGATCTCATACTCGAGACAGCCGAAGAATGCTTGATCGGGACACCTTTCGGTGCTCCTGTTGTACCGCTCGTCCAGATGAGATACGCCATGCCATCAGGAGTAGCCCGGTCCCTAGACGCACCCCGTACTACTCCGTTCGCATAGATGGGTTCGTCGATGGTGAATTTGCCCACGTCAATTGTCTCGACACCAATGGGAATTGAACCATCTGGCTGCTCTCCATCTACACTAGAGACCAGAAGGATTGTTGAACCGGTCCGTGCAATGAGGTCGTGGCGACGTTGTGCAGGAGAGAGCGTATCAATCGGGCACCAAGCACCACCAGCTTTGAGAATGCCAAGGATGGCAACATACAAGGCCGGGCTCTTCTCGATACAAATAGGTATCGGCGAGTTTGCCACTCGTGCGCCAGTTTGAAGCAGATGCTCTGCGAGTTTGTCGGCCAAAGCGTTGAGCCCGGCGTAGGACCACGTGATATTTCGTGGGTTGCTCTCGTCATCTAAGTCGTACTTGAAGATCAAGGCAGGGTCTTCTGGATGGGACGCTGCATGCTCCTCGAACTGGGAATGAAGAAGTGCACCGTCTAGTACTTCGGGAGCGATAGACGGCTTGGAGTTGAAGCTCGACTTTAGCCCAGTCTCCGTATGAGATGGGGCATCTTGGAAGCTCTCATCGGGCTGCTCTAGTATGTAAGCGACAATGTCAGACATCTGCCAGAGCATCATTTCGGCGGAGTTACGATCAAGCAGAACGTCGTTGAAACTAGCCCGGAATGTCAGAGATGAATTAGCAGCGGGCCATATCTCAATCATAACAGCAAAATCGTTCGCCATGGCCGGATGGTCGACTGAGCTCCAGAGACCACTAACACTGGAGCCAGCGTTGAAGTCTTGGTAGGCGATGAGGGTATCGTATGGAAGCCGGCCATCCGCCGTTACTAGCGATCCTAGCCGAGGTTGTAGGTGAGATAGTGTCTGTGCATTAAAAGTTGTCAGATGGCGCGCGACCGAGCGGTTTGTCCACGACTTCTGGGAGTCTTGTTGGATTTGGCTCAGGGAAAGCCTGATCGGGACAGTGGTAAATGTCGGACCAACGCAGGTTTCTGAGTCCACGTCAAGCCTACCAGATACGACACTGCCCATAACTACGTCCTGAGCTGGAGTTCCAGTGTAAGCCAGGAGGACCGACCCCCAAGCAGCTTGGAGCACTGAAAGCGGTGTTGAACCGATGAGCTTAGATTCTCTTTTCAAGCGGTCGTAGCTTGTGCGAGCCGTGATTTCCACACATCCAGTCTTCTTTGTTGGTGGGGTACGGTAAGGCGTGACAGATGGGAACCAAACAGGAGAGTAGCTTTCCAGATGCTGCCCCCAGAATTTGGCGGTTGCTGCGTGGTCAGCCTGGAAATGATGCTTCACAAGATGCTCGAGAGAAACGCGCTGTGCTGGCGTGTTCCCTGAGTACACGGAAGACACGTCCTCGAGCAAGAGCTGTAATGATCCACCATCGAATATACCATGAAACATGCTCAAGATTATTCGAGTAGATGCCGGAGATGTTACCACTGATAACCTCCAAGGTGGTGTGCCTAGCTCAATTGACTCCTCTGCTTCTTGGAGGGCCTGCTGCAACACGTTTTCGTCTGAAGACTGCTTCGTGGAATGATAGGTATTCCACCTTGTCCCCGAGACTGCTGTGGGAGCGAGGATGCACTGAGCAAATGGTGCCATATCATCATCAAGCCAGCAGAAAACTGTCCGGAAGGAGTCGTAGCTTGCAATGACGGTTTCCCACGCAGCTTTGATACGATCTATGTCCACTCCCGGTTCGAGTGGTAAAACAGAATGATAGATGTATGAGCGAGTTGCAAAGGCTGCGTCAGATGAGCTGCGCAGGAAACTAGTCAATATGCCAGACTGTGTCGCGGTTGTTGGAAGCACCTTTTGGATCTTCTCAGGAGTCATGCCCAGTCTCTCAGCGCAAATTGTGTGATTACGATCTTGAAAGGCTGAAAGACTGTGTTGGAGGGTCTCATCCGAGCCATTGACCTGGGGGATACCGTTTGATTGACGTTGCTGAGCGACGGCGTTGACCAATGCTTTGGGGGTTCCAGACTGTAGAACGTCACCAACCGATAAACCTTCTATAGAATGGTCCCTAAGCTTCTGCAGAAGCCGCATTGCACCCAGACTATCGATACCCAGTGAATACAGGTCGGTCCCAGGCTTGATGGCAGAAACACTCTCATCCGTTGCCTCTGCAATGAGGCCAACTATAAGCTGCTGAATGGACAGCAAGTCTTCATCAATAAGGAAATTCCAGTCATCATGAATCCCATTCGTTTCCGCAGGCTTCAATTTGGGTGCAGGATATAGTCTGATATCGCCCCCCGAACCCTGCTGCAGCCTTGCAGTTACCGCTTTGCGATCGACTTTCCCGGCACTGGACCGAGGGAGAGCATCGAGAAAAACGTAAGCAGACGGACACATGTAAGAAGAGAGATGTTTCTCGGAATTCTGATGTGCCTCCCAGATAATATCCTCTCTCTCCGCTTCACTGCTGCCATTTGCAACGAGGCATGCGACGATCTGTTCACTTCCCTGGACATTAGCATCGCGTTTGGAAACCACGGCTACAACCTCGTTGGCACCGCGTACAGTCTCGAGGACTGATTCGATCTCGCCTAGTTCGAGTCGCCGACCGCTAATTTTGACTTGGTCAGACGTGATACGACCAAGGAATTCAATGATCTGGGAACCAGATTCGTCCCAAACCATCCGTGCCATGTCACCAGTCCGGTACAAGCGACCGAACTCGCCACTATCAACGAACGCCTTTGCAGTTTCTACCGGACGGTTGAGATAACCTTTGCTGAGCTGCGGGCCACCAATTGCTAGTTCACCGGCAAGACCAGCAGGAACCGCTCGAGGCTCACGGCTGTTGGGGTCGAGAACAAACATTGAACAGGTTGCTAGCGCTTGGCCAATTATGGAGCAGCGGAGGGAATGGCCAAATGGTGCCAGGTAAGTACAGGCAATCGTTGCTTCAGTCGGACCGTAGGTATTGACCAACATCCGCGAGGGCTCGGATACAGTAATCCCTCCATTTGTACCAGGTTTTGCGGAGAAGTTTTCGATGACGGTTCTATTAAGCTTTTCACCGATACACCAGAGGTATTGGAGCGTGGTTAGCCGTTCCGGCCGAAGAAGGGCAGCCAAGCTAGGCGTAGCCATCATCACAGTTGCTCTAGCTTCGTTGATGGTCGCTTCCAGGTCGGTTAGCGTCAAGCTGCGGTCGGCCGAGCAGAGAGTGGCACCGCAACCCAAGGTTACAAATATCTCCGCTAGGGAAGGGTCAAAGGTTGGAGCACAGAATTGAAACCAGCGGAAATCGTCAATTTCTTCTCCCGGAATAGGAACTTCTGTAGCATGAGCTTCAATGGAGCAGGCGGCAGCTAGGTGACTGATCTGAACACCCTTTGGCTTTCCAGTAGAGCCGCTGGTGAATAGGAGGTACGCAGTTTGGTCATGCTCGATGTCTAACTGTTCCAGAGGCTCGCCGTGCTCCGAGGACTCGGACTGACCATCACGCAAGCTCTTCCATCTTGAGACCTCCGCTACGTCAACCCAAACCTGCTTGATGGTTGAACCGGCGCTAGCATCGCACCATGGCCCAGAGACGGGCTCTGGGGTATTGCCAAGTATAATCGGACAGTCGATGTCTTCTAGGACATCACGAACCCGTTGTACCGGTGCATCCTGGGGTATCGGAGAGAAAGCGAAACCAGCCTTGAGAACGGCGAGATATGTAATGTAAAGTTCCGGACACGATGGCATGTAAACAGGGATGATGCGTCCATAGTCGGCGGCGTTCTTCGCCAACAAAAGGGCTCGAATATGTACAGCGAGGATAGTGGCTGCTTGATTAAGTGCGGCATAAGTAAGAAGGCTGTGTTCTGCCGCAGCCGTGGCAGAAGGCAAAGAATGAACAAAATCCAGCGCTATGGCATCAGGTTTTCGACGGGCCCAGCCCTCGAAAGCGACATGGAGAAGATATTGTTTGGAATGGCCAGACTCGGGAAAATCAACTTGGTCCGTCTCTCGCAAAGGGGGTATCATAAGGGGAGGAAAATTCAAGACTGAAAGATTGGGCGACGGAGCGTCAAAGGTAAGGAAAGTGGTTGAGTCTGCCAGTTGTGTGGCAAGAATTCTGAGTAGCTGATCCACTGCCGGCTCAGGTATAAGGCGTGTCGGATAGGCAAAACTGATTTCGAGGGTATCTTTCGTGGTGGTAGGTCGAATGAATGTCGTGAAGGCCTAGCAGCAGCACGTTAGTCAGATTGGGCAGCCTCCGCGTTCCTGCGCGGGCAGAACACTTACACTGTCTCGAACTCCAACAAGGGGTTGTTGCTCGCCATTTTCAGGACCGACATACAAGCCCAAGTCCAGAGAAAACTGTACCTCTCCCTCATCTGCGTGTTGTTCACTGTCTTCGCGGAAAACGCAACGTGGTTGTTGCCCCTCCTCCGCGGCCAGCACGGAAGCCGAAACGACCCCGCGCAACAGATCGGACTCGCTGGCGATGCTTGACTGACGCGACACGAAGAAGGCGACATCCTCCAAACCAGTTAGACGAGAGATAAAACGGGCGTAGCCTTCGATCAGGCTATTTGCGATGTCGCAGTAGTCGGAGCTGCAGGTAAGCTCGACGGATGGGCTGATCGCCGCCTTATCGGCCGCGGCTTTTCCCACAACATATTGATCGAGCGTGTCCAGGGCAGGAACTCTGGTGACAGGGACGACTGGAGCAGCCATAGTTGGGTGAATGCCATTCAAGTTGGGGAGGGAAGACTTGCTCGCGAAATTGGACGAGCACTCATACCCCTCAGTGGGCGGGAATGTGACTGTCATTGCTTTTAAGTGTATCACGAGCGGGGTCGTCACGCACCTGCGAAGGGGGAGCAGCAAGCTCGTCTTATTCGACCACAGGACTCCAAAATGTTGACTGCTCCAAACAATGAGCGACTGTGGTCACCGACGGGATCATAAAGGAAATCAGCTCAATTATGAGTGTCGCACAGAGACACTTTTTCAACGCAGGAACTGTGCAGGTCGCAAACCATTCATCGTCATTGGCAGTGGGCCCGGGGGGTATGTACCACGCGCGGCCATTGGGCAACGGGTGTAAGCAAGTGGGGGGGTACAAGATTCAAGGCTTCAAGGCTTTGGCGGTCGAACCGTGGGCGGTATTGGGATGTGCAGGAGAGTGGCCGGGCGGGATCCCAGCCTGATCCTGGCTCGGGCGGTGCGCGCGGAAGACCACACGCGCATCGGACCTTCTGATTTGGCGCCCAGTGGGGGTTGCCGCCGGTCCGGCCATTTCTCCGACTTTCGGACAGGGATTATCTGATTAGATCATCTGATGATCTGATTAGATTGGTACCGTCATGACCGGTCCGGTTCGTATCCAATACACCACTGTAACGAACCGACCCAGACCGGCCCAGGTTTTCTGTTTTGCAAAACAGGGGTCGATGCAACACAGGGGATCCTTGCCCGGAGCAGCCGGCATAGATCTCTGTACGGCTACAGCCGACATTGCTACTTTGGGCTGATGATTGACGACTTTTGATCAGCACGTCTTGGTTCTAGCCCATGTCGATTTATGCGCCTGCCACGTCTAATGCCGATGACCAGGTGGCCTAGGACCTCGGCCCCTCGCCGATTGAGGTACGTACCTAAATGGGTTCCCTTATGCTGTAGGAGCTCCCCTCATGCTGCATACATAGCTCTTCGCTTCCTTGGTGCGGATCCACCCTGATGACTCCAACTGCTCGATAAGCTGAAAGTAGGTGTACGTACTTTGGATGTGAGGGATATTATCTGATCCGCGGTGGGTATTGGAAGGCATCCGGCTCTCCATATAGTGGTGCCATAGGAGATTTCTTCTGCCTGCTCACTGGGGCCTTCGGGGCTTAATGATAAGGTAATAAAATGTCAGAGACTGAGACCAGATCAAGAGCTAGCGGTGATGATTCAGGGTCCAGGCGATCCTTCCGCCTTGAAGTAATGAAAACCGATTCCGAGAGACACATGGGAGCGGAAGTACTCCGCTAGTTCAGCTCCATAATGTTGCTGTTGTTCGTGCTAGGTAGGAAGATCGGATGTTGCCGATAGACGCATCCCGGTACAGCTCAGGGTTTTGCGTAGCAATGCAGTCTTTGGGTTCCTGTTTTCTTCCAAAGCCACTCATTGTCTTCGAAAGTAGACAGTATCTAAGTAATGGTAGAATAATCGAAAGTGATGGTACGGGCATGCCTTCAATTTATCTGCTAGATGCTGGAAGCGGAGTGCAGTTCAACGGGACCGTTTTCATCTGCATAATGCAGGCTGTTATAGGTTCCCGTCGTCTACGCTCGGATGGATAGATGAATCAGTGTTAGGCCCGTATCGGGGACATGACTCAGGCACGAACAATTTTCGACATGCCCACCGTACCGTCCTCAGGATGAACAGTTGGCATTAATGCTCGATTAATTTGCATAGTCAGGCAGAGAACAGTACAAACTGTTGGAAAAACAAGTAGAGTGGTAAATATTGATGATGGTGCCAGTTCCGCGCTTAACAATTCTCATTTATGATGCAAGGTAATGGAGGTATGAGTCGCACTAGCATTGACGTCTAGCGAGGCGTCGGTGCCTAACAGCGCTCCTGTCATCTCCCTTGCAGTAGACAATTATATTAAGCTATAGAAATACTACCTAGGTTTCGAGCCAAAATACAACCATAAAGCCTTTCCAAGCAAGATGCAGTTGCAGCTTAACGATGGCTGGTCTGGGGAGGTAAGGGACACTCTTAATAGTGTTACTAAATGCAAATCTGGTTGTATGAGCCAGTGGTCAGCAGCAGGTTGCCAAGTTCGCATGGAATTAGCAGGACTAAGTTGGACAACGTCCTGGGGGAAAGGACAAACAATGCTAAAGGGGAGGGTGGAACGGGTGGAAAGCAAAGCCCTGAACAGAGTTTTGCAGTCCCCGGTTAGAATCCACCCGCGTTATCTGATCCGGGCCTCGTTTCCAGCACACGCCAGAACACGGAAGCGATGGCATCAGCGGCGGCCTTAAGCGACGCTACGGCAAAGCTATTTATTAGTTTCTGCACCGCTCAGGACTCCTTGGCCGGTAAAATCGGGTTTGTGAAATGGCAGGATTCCCGGCACTTCCACCCCCCTCCAATGCACGCACTGGTCGTTGTCACACCCTGCAAATAAATATCTCAATGGGAAATTTTTTGACTGGGTCCAGGAGTGGAGATGACACCCGCCAGCTTTAGAGTAAAAGTTGCCCTATTGGGTACCGACAGCCGAAACGGCCAAGTTTCGGAACCACAGGAAGACGGATTCATCCTGTTGCAGACTAGTCGCAGGCAAGAAAAGGCCTGGAGTCGCGTAGGAGCGGGTACCGAGGTATGCCAGAGGCAGATAATATAAGTCTGGGACCAGATGCCCCGATCTGATAAGATCCCACGAGTTTTGCCCTGTCTCTCCATTCCCTCTCCCGGCAAAAATATCCATCATGGCGACTGTCCGGCGTCTTCAGCAAACCCTTTCCCACTTTCAACCGCCTAAACCCACCCAGAAACTCTCAATTGTCCATGGTCCGACCGAGCCGGCTCTCCTGGACATCACTCTGGGTGAACTTTTGACTCTGCAAAGCCTTCAGTATGGGGATTATGAGTGTCTGGTCTTCCCCTGGACGGGAACCCGCTGGACCTACTCTAACCTGAATGCGGAGGCCAACCGGCTGGCTCGCGGTCTTCTGGCCATGGGCATCAAGAAAGGCGATCGCATTGGCGTTATGGCTGGTAACTGCGAGCAATATATCTCTGTTTTCTTTGCCGCGGCCCGAGTGGGAGCCATCCTGGTGGTTCTGAACAACACTTATACCCCCAGAGAGCTCTACTATGCGCTGGACCACACCGGTTAGTAGAGCTTATCGCGCACATCCAGTAAGGTAATGCTGATTCAGATAATTTTAGACTGTCGCGTGGTATTCATGACTCCTCGCATTGGGCGTCACGCTCTGGAAGACGTGCTGGCCGAACTGGGCCCACAGCCGAAGCAGAACGGCAAATCGGCCGCGCTGGAAGAGATTGTCATTCTGCGCGGAGAATACCAGAACTTCAGCACCTACAACGATGTCATCCAGCGGGGCGAGAAACTTCCTAACTCTGCTTTGCCGGATCGCGAAGCCGAATTGCGACCAGACGATGTGTGCAACCTTCAATTCACAAGCGGATCGACCGGCAACCCCAAGGCCGCCATGCTAACCCATCAGTATGCCCATTTTACTTGACTCTGTCGCATATGAGCTAACTTGTCTAGCAACCTGGTTAACAACTCCCGATTTATTGGCGACCGCATGGACCTTACCTCCTTCGACATTCTGTGCTGCCCTCCGCCCCTCTTCCACTGCTTCGGTCTGGTTCTGGGTATGCTCGCGGTAGTCACTCACGGCTCGAAGATCGTCTTCCCCAGCGAGACATTCGACCCCAAGGCCGTTCTTCACGCCATATCCGACGAGAAATGCACCGCACTGCACGGTGTTCCCACAATGTTCGAAGCGATCCTGAGTCTCCCCAAGCCACCCAACTTTGACACGAGCAACCTCCGCACGGGTATTATCGCCGGCGCACCGGTTCCTCGCCCATTGATGAAGCGTCTTTTCGAAGAACTCAACATGACTCAATACACCAGTAGTTATGGTGCGTTTTCCCTTTTTCATCTTCTGTTGTTATCGGCGCCCGCTAACACCATCTAGGCCTGACCGAAGCCTCTCCCACCTGCTTCAACGCCGTCACGACCGACACCATCGAGACACGCCTCACAACCGTCGGCAAGGTGATGCCGCACGCGCGAGCCAAGATTATTGACACACAAGGCAACATTGTGCCCGTAGGCGAGCGCGGAGAGCTCTGCATCGCGGGCTACCAACTGACAAAGGGATACTGGAACAACCCGGAGAAAACAGCGGAGACGCTAGTCACAGACGAAGATGGCACCACGTGGTTGAAGACCGGGGACGAGGCGATCTTCACGCCGGAGGGGCGTTGCTCAATCACGGGCCGATTCAAGGATATAATCATCCGAGGTGAGTCCTACCTTTATTTACAAACTTTGGCATTCACTTGCATCATATTTGCAAACCCACCATACCATACATACATACCACCCGTATACTAACCATGATACACATAAACACAGGTGGAGAAAACATCTATCCATTAGAAATCGAAGAACGCTTGGCAGCTCACCCAGCCATCGAAGTTGCGTCGGTGATCGGCATCCCCGACGCCAAATACGGCGAGGTAGTGGGTGCATTCATTGCCGTGGCGGCAGGATACGAGGATAAGAAGCCATCCGTGGAGGAACTGCGGAATTGGACACGAGAGACGCTGGGTCGGCATAAGGCGCCGCAGTATGTGTTTGTGTTTGGGGAGGAGGGCGTGGATCGCACAGTGCCGGTGACGGGGAGTGGAAAGGTGCGAAAGGTGGACTTGCGGAAGATTGCGGCGGGGGTGTTGGAGAGGAGGGGTGGTAACTAGCGATGGTTATATTTTCTTGCTTAAGCTGAATATTTTGTATATAGATTGATTGAATACCCTGAATGATTCACAGTTATAGACAGTTTACAGTTACGGCTTTCTACTATCTACAGATACCCTGGAAAGATCAACAGGAACAGGAGCAGAAACAGGAACTGACCTGCAGCAGATCAAATATGCATACAACTGACACGCATAGAAAACACAAAAAGCGGAAAAATACAACCCCCACCATCCACACAAACTCTACTAAAAACCCAAATCCCTATGCAGAACAACCCCCAACCAACTAATAGTCAGATACCGTAGATTGAGAAAGACGGAAGAAGAATCAGATTAGATAATCGCATCATCTAATCAGATGGAAAAAAAAAGTGAAGAAAACGGCGACGCGTCCTACTCTTCGGTTCCAGTCTGCCCCACCACACCTTTTCCCAATCACGAATATTATCTGTCTTGGCGCACACACACAAACACGAGCACAATTAATTTGTTGTTTGTGGTCTCCACTGCTCATTTACGAGCTGCAGAAAAAAGGCCGGTTTCGGGGGAGGATTTACCCACTCTGGTTCCTACCTTGCACGAGTCCTGGATTGGCAATGTTGTAAATAATGAAATGGAATTCCTACTTGATGTTGGAGTCAATGGACGGTGTCTATAAGTTCATTTATCCAAATGTTATGCTACGCAAAGCTGTAATGCGCAGGACATTATCAGTGTGCGAAGTGATTTTTCATCCAGGGTGGATTTGTAATGAGCGGGACATGAGATCCACTTAAATGCTCATGCCATGCCATGCCAGCCATGCCATGGATATTAATTCGGCCTAGACTAGGCAAGCTGTGCGTACTGCATAGTGCATACTGCAACTGCACGAGGTTTTAGCCGAGTTAACTCCATGCTGCGGAGTTTAGCAGGGAGTGGGCTCGCAAGATAGAGCTGGGTTTGGATCTAATCTAATCATGAGATGCAACTGAGCATCTAATCTATCTTCATCTTGAGTTGAATTTCCCTCAAGTGATGCTACATTAGAATTTCACTGTTATTCTTTCGGTTTATTATAACTAACAAAAACATATTGTGATCTATGTAGCTTGATCACTATACTTCGTGTACACATACACAAAGATATCTAAATATGAATCACACACTGAGATGCCCGCCATATCACCAGCGCCTGATTCAAATAGGTATACAGAGAGTCCCATGTAATCCTCGGAGATATCTGCAGCTACCCTATCATCAAAAAAGCATACTTCCATCTCATTTGCAAAAAATGGAGACCCAAATACTTCCGATCATACTCCCAAACATACGTACGTATCTAACCAGTTCACCATGCTGTAAACAAAACAAGTAATTCCCAAACAATACCGTAACTAAACTCTCCAATACACGCCAAGCCGTAATGATTATCGGACCATCCTACCCTTTTCATCAGCAAATATTTATTATTCGCCATGACCGAGGATTTTTCTCACTGGCGCGCTAACCTTTGATTTTTAGTTTTTTAGTGTCTCGTGGGATGCGAGACAATGGATTTTATTATGTCATAGGGGGCATTATTTGCATGTGGTTGACGCTAATCATTAGTGATTTATTGTTAGGCTGGATGCTAATGCTTTGTTTGCTACTATATTGAGTAGAGTATATCATATACATAGATTTAATGTGCTATGCACAGTCCGTAGATATGCCTTGTATACTATACCTTTTCACTTATAACTAGCCACAAGAATAAAGATACTTACCTACAACCTACACCAAAAAAATCACCCCAAAAATCTACACAAGAATCAACCTAATCACCATGACTCACAAAAGACAAGCTGAACCCAACCCAACAAACCCCACTACACCCGGTGATCACCACCCATCCCTACTACTCCATACTCGTACATATGTACCTAACCTCCATCCATCCCCTCATCCCCTAAGTACCCAGCATACGACCTCCCCTGCCAATAACATACCACCTAAAACCCCCTCCTGCACGGTCATCCAGAATTCCAAAGCATTTAACTGGCCGAAAAAGACAACTAAAGTAGTAGGTACTTACTCGACCTGCATATGAGATGGAAATAAGTGGGTGGATCTACACCCTCTCATCTCACTCACATCATGCTATCCATCCCATGTGCTCATCAGCTGAACATCCATCCATCGTCCTAGTCTATATACGAACTAATATGGAGTATACTCCGTACATACTTACCTAGACAGGACATGCAGTCCGAAATGGATATCTAATACTCTATCGTGATTGACTGCTTCACTCACCGATTCAGGAGGGGCTGAGCTCGGCATTCGGGTTTGTTGCTTTTTGTCGGACTTCTTGTGCGTTGCTTACTCTTGCTTGTTTCACTATTGGAGATGGTGTGATTGGTAGGTATCGAGGGAGTGGACTGGAAATGGGGGTGAATTCGTATTTTGCGACTTGCTTGCTAGCTTCTCTGCTTATTTGCGTGGAATTTGATTGGAGGGTTACGGGTACCTGGTGAGGGGTTTTCTGTTGGGCAGGATATAGAATTGAGGAGAATGGGGTGGTACCTAATAGTAATGTGGTTACCTGATGGGGAGTGGGTTTGCGAGAGGTAGTGGTGTAGATGATTCTATTTTGTAAGTTTTAGTAATTGGGAAATGTGGGTGTGGGATGGATTGTTTTCAGCTAGTTGGGGGAGGTGGTAGGTGTGTTCCAGGGGTTAGGGATTAGGTATCATGAGGTTACTGTGAGTTGCTTGATGAGAACTGAGAATTCTATAGTATGTGGTAGTTGACATGCTCTATAGCAGCTAATCACATTCAAGGTATATAAGTATATCAATTGCAATAACATATCATCAAATGCATATCGCTCAAATGCCCAAAACATCAAATAGTATATCATATCATATCACAATCGCAAGATCCCAAACATATCCCACAACTCTCTAATGAATAACCACGACATGAATAATGTCATAGGTAGCTATTAAAAAAAATGGCCTAACAACTCACTGCATAAACAGCCATACAAGCAGCAACAACCAAATCCAACATCTTAATCCCCTCATCTTCAATGATCAACTTGCCCAATTTCGCAGACTTCCCCCGTAACCCTCCGCCTGCGCGCTCCCGTGCAAGAGAAAGATCCAGACGGTCCTCACTCGGTGGCCGGCGCAAAAGTCCCGATTTCTCGCGCTCCTCGAGATCCCCGGCCCCGCTGCTCGTGCTGCTATTCGAGGGATTCCGTGTGTGGTGGCTAGAGCCGATATTCTCGCCAATTGAGGTGATACTGGCACCGGAGCGAGCGCGGGGCCGTGTATACTTGTTCGGGTTGAGGAGGCGGGCGAAAGAGTCGCGTTTCGAGGAGGGGTTTGCGGAGGTGGGAGTTTGTGGGGAGGAGAGGTAGGAATCCGTTGGGGGTGAGGTGGGATGATAGGATGCGTACGATGGAACGGGCTGGTGAAGGTGGCCCGTTCGAAATGGCGTGTTGAAGCGGATCTCGGCGACAGTGATGGCAGGGGGTTCGGGCGTGGAAGTCGGGTGGTGATGGTGGCTGCTGGCGTTGGGGAAGCCAGGGGTGGGTATCATGTGTTTGCATTTGAGGCTACGGCCATTAACGCTCGTTGTAAACGTGCAGATGCCATTCCA
>NT_166522.1:326522-343101 GCF_000002855.4 Aspergillus niger
TCGATGTCGATGGGCCCACCGTCCATCCGGGGAGTCGACATGGTCGCAACATTCCACTGACTGCCATGCGTAGGGTCGCGACGAATCAAAGTGATATGAAAGCCCGGACGTTCGGGCACCACCCTGTCATGCGGCCTCTGGCGAGGTGACTGGCCCGGACTTCTCGCGGGACTCCTCGCGGGGCTCCTAGAGGGCGACCCTAGAAACGAATGCGATGGACTTCCATGAGCGGAATGCGGTCTAACCGGGGGTCGTCTTGAATCCAGACTCGCTCGACCTCCAGACATGGCATCATATTTCTCCTTCCACGTTTCCTGGCCCTTTGCCAGGTACCCCGACAGCGCAGTGCTCCATCGGTTGGCCCTCTTCGCCGGCAGCGGGTCTAGAGGCGGTCCTAACACGGGCTCTTCTCTCGGAACAGCAGGCAATGGCCGCGAAGGGCGCGCAGCCATGGGATCTTCCAGCGGCATGGACTCGAGAACGGGGTCACGATTGACCGGCGCGAAAGGCGGGGTGACAGGGTTGTATTCATTCGCATGAGCAGGGCCCTGGAAACTCGGACGCGGAGGCAGGGCAGGGCGCTGCAGGTCTGGATTCAACGGCGAGGACGCTCCCTGCGACTGCCAGGAAGTCGGGCGAGGGCGCGCAGGAGGAGGTGCGGTCGCATCGACCTTGGGCGCGCTCGCGCCAGGAACAGGCTTGCGCCGGACATTGTTCAGTCGCGCAAACTCGCGCGAAGGCAGAGGAGCCTCCGCCTCGTCTCCAAGGGCTTCTTTCCGCAACCTAGCCTCCTCTTCGCGCTCCTGTTCGTATTCCTGGAGCAAGACATCATCCTCTGGGGTGGCGACGTGCAAATAGTATAGGGAGGAATTGATGGCTTCGGCAGAGACGCTGGACTTGGTAGCGGGTTTCAAGGGGGTGAGGAAGACATCTAAAGGACGGGAGAAAACAAGGGTCAGTTGATCTATCATATGCATGTTTGGTGCCACCGCTTCTGCGGGGCATTCCTGAGCGATCGGAATGGCAGGTGAACGACATACCTCGACTGCCTGGGACCCGCACGATATACAGCACCAACGGATCCAACTTCTTCTGGGTAGGATTGCGCGGGTAGGCGGGGGGATTGGATGCAATTGCGGTGATGGAGGACAGCGAGCGAGCCTCGACGGGGGCTTTGGGGAGACTCGGCGGCGAGGCGGCCATCGGGGCGGAATCCCCATCCCCCGCGGAGTCAACCTTGGTCATGGAGAGAGAGGCGGGGGGAGATGTCACGGGGAGGTGAATGTGAACGGAATTAGAATGGGCATGAGGAGAAGAAGAGCGAGATGGAACCACTGGTGATGTTACAAGGGGAAAAGACCAGAAAGGAAGGGGAAGAAGGAGAGCGGAAGACAAGAAGATCAACGCGGAGAAACCGGAGAGACCGCCAAGACGATCAGCATCGGGCAGCAAGTTCAAGCAGAACAATAGACTGAGGATTGCGAAACAGGTACACCGGGGCGACGGGGAACATCCCCAGTCGCAGGGCCGACGATCTTCAGCGGCGACGCTTCCATTCAAGGGTCCCGAAAATAAGGCTGCCTGCTGAAGGCAAATCGGAACGAGGCAACACCCAATTGGCCCAAATGTCTTAAAACGGTCTACTACGAGGAAAGTCGTACAGACACGAGGAATTGAAGGGATCAAAGTCGAAATGTTCCAGTTGGATTCACTTGCCAAAGGTATCTCGCAAACAAGATAACAAGGTATTCTAGACTACAGGTCCGGTAACTCGTGCAATAGCTGGAGCCGACCACGATGTGTAAATGGTGGGAAAAAAGGAAATAACGAAAGATGAACCCGGTCAAACGATAGGCTACCAATGCTCTGCAGGCTCCCATCCATCCTACCATTGGATCGTAGGGCCGATTATAAGAATAACGAAAACGTGCAAAGGAAGGAAAATGAACTCCGTATGCTCCCAAGTGAACTGTACCCAGACCAGACCAAGATTCCCATATTCCCTAGACAACCGTCTCCGATCGCTCGCCCTCTGCAATGACCGGAACGCTAAGCCCACGCTCAGGACTCTGCAACACCAGCTGCTCGTGACGGCGTGCCCGCAGGAAATCGCTGATAGCTCGAATCAGGATGAACCACCCAACAATCATTAGGACGTATGAAATCCATTCGCTCGTGGTGATAGAGGACACAGCACCGCCTCCACCATCACCACCCGCACCACCATCAACGTTATTCGGATCGAAATTATGGCTGTTCGGGTCCGGTGGTGTTACATAATCGGCGCCTCCTTCATCTGACCCCTTCGACTCACTACCACCTTTCATGTAGAAGCCATACTGCACCAGCGTGAGACCGAGACCAGCCCGGCTGCCGTTCTTGGCTGCGTGCGTTGTGTGAAGCAAGTAGGTCAAGAGGAACCCAACCAACTGGAACGACATAGAGATCATAGCATTCCAGACAAACGAGAAAATCGATCCAACCGGCAGTCCATCCACAAAGACTTCGTCCGAAGAGATACCCGGTGCGAGAATTGTTGTTTCCCAATACGGCGGTGTAGCATCTGCGGCGGCCTCCTCGTAGGACTATAGAACAGCACATAATCAGCAAACATTATTCCATCGCAAATTCCCCCAAGAAATCAACCTACCGGAGGTAAATCCTCATTCTTCTCCCCGCGCTCCGGCTTAGCCGCCAGATTAGCAAAGACACCATCGTTCGACGAACTGATCACCCGGCCCGCTCCCGAACTGGGGGTACTGAAGGACGGCAGAATTGTTTGCCGTCGAGGAAGACCTCCACCGATGCGCGAATCGCCAGACTGTTGCTCTGAGCCGCTTGAAGAAGAAGACGCAGCCGCAGCGGCGCTGCTGGTGTCCGCCACCGGGCGGGAATCCGGCTGAGCCCGCATTAAGCGCTGACGATCGTCGGGCTCGTCATCGGACTCGGAGTCGCTGCCATCACCGAAAGCATCTGCCAGGGTTTGGTCTGCATGGTCTCTTTGGGGATCGTCGTGGAGAAGGCGTCTAGATGATGGGGAGGAGGAACGAGAGTGGAATGAGGGAGGCGGGGAGGAAGGTGTCGGTCGGAGAGGGATAGAGGAGTGTGACTGGAGGGTATCATCGTCGTCTTCATCGCGGGCGTTGACCTATATAGAGACCCATGTATCAGTACTTTCTTTTTCTGACAACCAGATGCCGACCCGACGGCTTCTATCAGGAACGTGGGTGCCTCATACCCGTTGATAACGCTGCGAGCTCATGACGAGCTGAGCGAGCGGGAAACCGGGAAAGAGCGGAGTAAAGGACGGTGGGGACGAAACAAAAGAAATCAACGGCGTCAGAAGTAGATATTAGAGGAGGGACAATAAAAGGAGGCGCAAAGAACGTGGATGGGACTTTGAGGGGGGGGAGTTACAAAGGAGATGGGAAGGAGACGATCAGCTGGAGATGACGAGAGGAGAGAAGTCCAGGTCAGGCAATAAGGCAGCAAGCATCAATCAGCATGCGGTGGCTGAGCCGGATTGCCGCGTCCGGATTGCCGCCGCCCGTGACCGTGACCGCCTTGCCGCCTCAGGCAGTTCCGCTGATTTTCGAGCTGCATCTACATCTACAATCTAGACAGACACCTTGAACAGTATCTCTTAACGCTTTACTCTTTCTCGACCTTCTTAACCTTCGCACTACACTCACACAAATCTCATCCACAGATAGCCTACCATGGCATCCAACACAGTACGTGCACCCTCACCACCCAAACCCAAACTCTCTTCAATCCCACCCTCTTCTGCATCACCAACTAACTCAAAAACACCCACAGCAACGAATTACCACCCTCCTCAAACACTGGCCAACAGATAAAGTGCGACCCTCATCCGTCTCCGTCCAGAACTATCTCCAAGCCTGCCTCCTCCCCTCATCCACCGAACAAACCTCCCAGAAACAGCCCCAACAAGAAGGCCAATTACAGAAAGTCAACATTGACGAGAAATCACTCAACGCGCTATCCTCACTCCTTGAAGACCGGTACGCGAGACGGTACCCCCTGTCGCCGAGGTTGCGCAGACCGGCGAGTAACCCGGATCATTATGACAATGTGATTCGGGAGTTTGATGAGGCGCCGGATAGGGATTGGATGGGGAGGTTGAAGAAGAGGTTGGGTGGGTTGTTGAGGTTGAAATAGGCTGTATATGGAGTTTAGAGGGCGCTTGGGGGAGAGTAAGGGAGAGTGATGGTGGCGACCTTTCTTATGGTGTTGTATTAGTACTATGGGATGGCATGGGAGAAGCTTTGGATTACAAAAATATGGTTCAGGTTCTTGGCTTGTACTTTACGACCTTGTATATATAGTGTAATTTTGGGTTAAGAAATTGGTATCTGTTCAATGGCATTATTTTCGGTTATGGCGTGGCATATATGGTGTTTGGAAAATCAGGTCAGTTGTCGAAATGACAACGCCGGGCTATACAGAACTGCAGTGATTATCATGTCAATCTGATCTACAGCATCGGCTTGACATCATCAGCCACCTTGAAGGGTGCCTCCGTCTTGCTCCGCACCTCATCCACGGTGACTCCATCGGCCAGCTCAACCAGTGTCAGTCCATCTGTGAAGTCGACGTCGAACACGCAGAGCTCAGTGATGATCCGGCTGACGCAAGTCTTTCCGGTCAAGGGGAATTCGCACTGCTTCACGATCTTAGGGCCGCCCTTCTTATCCGTGTGCTCCATGGTCACCACCACCTTGGTGGCGGAGGGGTTCGATACGAGGTCCATAGCACCACCGAAGCCCTTGATCTTGCCAGGCAGCATCCCTAACAAACTTCGTCAGCCAGACAATCTTCAGAACGCATTGTATAAGTTCCACTTACAGTTTGCCAAGTCACCCCGGGCACTGACTTGCATCGCGCCCAAAATAGTCAGATCGATCCGTCCCGAACGGATCATACCGAAGGATTCATCACTACCGAAGCAAGCAGCTCCAGGCAGCAGTGTGACCGTCTCCTTGCCAGCATTGATGAGATCGGCGTCCTCCTGTCCCTTCTGAGGGTAAGGACCCAGACCCAGGATGCCGTTCTCAGACTGCAGCATGACTTCCACAGAGGGATCGACAAAGTTAGGCGCCAGCATGGGCATGCCAATGCCCAAGTTCGCATACATCCCGTTCTTGAACTCCTTCGCCGCACGACGAACGATACGCTCGCGCTTAGCAGCAGTATCACCCTTACCCAGGGCAGCTGCCTCCTCGCCCTCTTCCTTGGCGAAAGTATACTTCTCAATGTTCTTGGGGGCTGTGCTCTGAATCACCCTCTTGACATAGATACCCGGCAGATGAATAGCAGCGGGCTCAATCTCGCCCGGCTCAACAATGTGCTCCGCCTCGACGATCGTCATCTTCGCATTGCGGCCCATGGCACCATTGAAGTTAGCCGCAGAATAGCGGAACTGGCAGTTGCCCAACTTATCGGCCTTCCAGGCCTTCACAAACGCATAGTCACCCTTGATCGCTTCCTCCATGACGTAGCTCTTCTTATCAAAGACCTTAACATCCCTGGGCTCACTGTAGAGCGCAACAGTCCCATCAGAGTTATGCTTCAGAGGCAACTCGCCCGTCTGCACAACGGTACCACAGGCTGCAGGGGTATAGAAAGCCGGGATGCCCGCACCACCGGCACGACAACGTTCCGCCAAGGTACCCTGGGGGGTCAACTCGAGCTCAATCTCTCCAGTCAGGTACATGCGCTCGAAAGTCTTGTTCTCGCCCACATAACTAGCAATCATCTTCTTGATCTGCTTGGACTGGAGAAGGAGACCGAGACCCGCTCCGTCCACACCGGCGTTGTTACTGACAACTGTCAATCCCGTGATGGAGGGATTGGCGCGCACCGCGCTGATCAGGGTGTCTGGAACACCGGAGAGACCGAAGCCACCAGCCAATAGTGTCGAGTTGGACTTCATGTCTTTGATTGCGAGGTCTGCGGAGGAGACAACCTTGTTGATTTCGGGTCGTCGAATACTGCTGGAGAAAGCACGTGCGAGAAATCGTTGGTGCTGGAACAAGTGCGTTTGTCAGTACCATCATTCCCACGTAAATACAGGACATATGGAATCCTTACCTTGCTAGGATCAGCGGAGAACTGCCGCGCAAGGCGCAGACATGTCGCCACTTGTGACGGCATGATGGACCTCGAGTAGATGTATATATGTATACAGTTTCAATTAGTTACAATGGCGATCAAATTGCGCGAGGGCCGTTGGGGTCCAGAGCTGACAATCACCCCCCGAGATACAAAACTGAAGAATGAAGGTATTAGAGGAACATGAAGGAAGCGGAGAAGGGCAGGTTATATGAGGAATGGATAAGGACGGCCACATGCGGAGTTGCGGAACACCAGCCGCCATGCCGCCTTCCCCGGAATTCTCCCCGCACTTGTGCTGCCAACACACATGACTTGTACTAAGGATATTGGACCCTTTGACTTAGCCTATTTCGCGCACCTCAATGATGGGAATGTATATATTTAATCTCTACGAACTAGTAAACCTCATTTGCCTGCGTCTGTGAAGGTCTTCTAGTGCAATGGCCTCAGTCCCATGTATGTACATGCGACCGTCAGCCAGCCTGCAGGGCAGCTCCTCCCCCACTTATGCTGCCGACTGTCGTTCCGATCCCGATCCGCGGCCCGCTTCGGACCCGCCGCCGATGTCATGACTAAACTGACTGTCACTGTAACAAGAGATAGATAGATTGGGTTGTTTCTATCTGAAAGGGACGCACGGCAGCAAATGGCATGGTACATTATCATCAAATATCATGATGGAGGACATCACCTGCTATGTACAGGAAATCATGACAACATCTCCGCTAGCGCATGCACAAAGGATATCGTCAGAAAAGTTACACGCCCGCACAAATCAAACGGAACAGCAATATCATCACAAGAATAGCCCGTATTCTCGCAGTCTTCCCCGCCTCATATCATCCAACTCTATAGTCTTCGCTCGATCATGATGGCCAATCCTGCATTCTACCGCTACAGCTGTATAGTAGGCGTTCCCTAGAAGTCCGGACCTAGTATGGATTCAGCCTCCTTCATCGCCCAGGCCCTTGCGTTTAAGGGGGTTCATTGTCGAGTCTCGGACCGGCGGCTTGACCTCTGCGCCTACCACCTCACATGATCTAAGTCAGTGCTTGTCTTCGGTGGCCAACCCCAAGCAGTCTTGCCGTGTCCCGCATTGGCATCGTCTTTAGCCTCCGTCATGGGGTGATCGACTACCGTACCTGATCCGCTCTGGTCCGTCCAGATCTCGTCGTACGCTGGTGGATTCATGTCCATATCTTCATTGGTATTCGCCGTGGAAGCTTCCAAGATTTCCCTGCAGACCGGGTTGGCGAGCCGATCCTTCATCGCGTCGTTGACGTATACCAGGAAGTATGGCGTGGGCGGGTTGGGCTGTCCCTCGTCCTTGAAGATCTCGTCCAGGTTGTTTACTTCGGTGACATAGTTGTCATTGTATTTTCTCCAGACGTTCCGTTCGAAGTCGAAGATGTAAATGTAGTAATGGCCGAAGGAAACGGACCCGTGGTGGACGAACACGGCATACAGGCGATAGGCGAGGTACTTGTAGTCGGCGAACTGAGCGGAGATCTTGTCCTGGGTCTCCTGGATTTGGTTTTCGACATCTGTCTCAGGTCAGCGCCCACGTACCAGAGGCCGAATCTTGGGAAGCGAGGACGTACAGTTCAAGTCAGCCTTTGCGATTTGAGAAAGCTGATCAACCTCGGTGATTATTTGCGTGTCAAAGTCAATCGCGTCCTCTGCATAATCGGGCTCTTCTCTCATAGCTGCCAAATCTTCGAGTACTTCCTTAGCGCTGTTGAGTAATCCCGCCGTATCCATGCCGTCGGAATCCTAGAATAAGAATTAGATGTCTGGGCTCACAACGAACGATGCGGTCGCAACCTACCACTTGGCGCAGTAACTCCGCGCGGCGCACCTCGAGCTCTCTGAGCGAATTTTTCCATTGCCAGCACTGCTGTCGCCGGTCCAGGAACTGGGGTTGTTGCGAGTCCATGTATCGGTCGAGATAAATCGTCTCCTTCAATCCAAGATGGTGAGTGGATTTAAAAGAGCGCTTCGTCGTGGGGTCAAACTGGACACGCTGAACCTGGATCTGAAGCACTGGCGGGAGCTTGCTGATAGCACCATACTGCTCAGCCACCGAGTTCTCCACATTCACCTTCTGTACGTCAAAGGCACCGTCAATGGCTGCATAAATGTCGCGCGGGCCAGTTGCAACATCGATTTTGATGTCACACCACCACTCTTCTTTCGACCGGACGCCTTTTTCTGAGGCAATATAAGATCGGGTTCGGCCGTAAAAAAGACTACAGACAAGGCGTCAGTCTTGAAATAATCGTGCCCAAAAGGCTCCTAACTTACTCTTTCACTTGATCAATTTGCTCACCCTCCGGAGAATGAGCAATGGGCCGAATCGCACATTGGCTTTGGAAAAGCACGTTGTTGATGACTTCCGTCACATCCTGCTGCGCTCCGATCTCTACCTCTTCTATAAGCTGCTTCTGGGGGTCAACTTGCGGGGTGGGCCGCGGAGGCACTGGCGGTGGTCGATTGGAAGGTTCGACATTGTCTATGGGTGTTGTATCGCCGGGGGACCCTATGTCAGCGGAATCAGAACTTGGCTCATTCTGCACGTCATTCAGGTCCAGATCAGCCGGTGGCTCGTTCTCTTTATCGTCAACCGGGGGAGCTTTGATGTCATTCTTGACACCATCAGAGACAAGTGTGGCCTCGCTATCGACATCGCTAACTGTTGAGCGCTTAATCACCTCGCTTTCGGTAACCGCCTGGTTCTCCGTCTCATTCTCTACTTGCTTCTCCGGAATCGGTTGCGGCGGCCCAAGAGGTCCTAGTACCGGCATGCCGTTGATTTCACCTAAGGCACCGGCGGGCCTGTACGCGGAGATTGTAGACCGACGACGTATCGCTGCTTCGTTGGAAGGACTGATCAATGTCAACCGCGCCAACTCCCGGCCCGGCGTGACATGAGAGGATGGGGAAGTAATCATGTCGGAAAAGAGCGTCCGTAATTCTCTGAGAACTATATAGAATCAGCGTTAGCTATGCGGTAAATCAAGTGAAATACTGCTACTTACACCTTTGTGAACGTTCCACCTCCTTCTTGGAAACCTTGCGAGATCCCACCTGTTTCTTGCTCAGGCTCTCATCAGTCAACTCCATCTTGAAGCTCTCAAAATCCAAGACCATCTCCCTGTACGGGCGCACAGAGAAATAGAATTGTAGTAGACTATTGAGATAGCATGTGTTGCCAATGTTCTGCAATCCAACAGGCCAATCCGACATATTACGGTCCGGCTTTGTATCATCACCAGAGACCATACTGCTTAGCAGAGTGCTATTCTTGTCTTTAGCAATTATACGCAAGGCTTGGTTGTACGTTTCAGCCTGTCCCGGAGCTTCGTCGACGCAAATCGTATAAGCTGCCATGATTGCTGCTTCATCAACCGTACGATCGGGGATTTGAAGAAGCCGGTAGGCATCCCCGATATCCATCTCACCGGCCGTCATCTCGCCAGTCCTGACGAAGTGTCGAAGAGCATCCGATTTCCGCGCCTCCGCAATGAATTCAACGGCGCGGCGCGCGAGATCCCTGCTCGATGGAGTGTCATTGACCTAGAAAGAACATTAGCGCACATCTACACAAACTCATAATCGGCAGCGCTGTACCTTAGCTGTATACATGGCCATAATAAAGTCGTCGCTTGTTTCCTCGCTGACGCCAAGGTAAACTTGGGCTTGCTCAACAGTTGCCACTCCTTTACCCTGTTAGCTGCGGACTTCAAACGCTCGTCGTAAGGAGATCTCACTATCTTCAGCCGCTGACTTAATGCGCTCACTACGCCTGCTGTCGCCTATCTTCCACAGTTCTCTGCGTGAGTCTGTCTCCTGAGTGGTGGAGCTCAAGTAAGCATGGAAGGTCCCAATGATGCTGTCCTCAGTAAGCCGCGGGTCGTCGTGTGTTAAACCGAAGTACTTGTAAGCATTGATGACGTCGTCATCAGTGTACTTGCCGTCGGCATAAGCCACCTGAACTGCTTGATCAATGGCGTCAGCTTCGTAGCCCCCTCTAAGGCTACCTATCGCCTTGAGGCATTTCAGGTATGTAGGCATGCGACCAGGGTCTACGGCGACCTGGCGATTGAACGCCTCAATAATCAATTGCGCAGACATATCTTCCACGACGCCCAGATCTTCATAGTAACTACACCTGCGTCAGTCCACGTCAATAGGTCAAGCTTGTATAGTACGTACGGAGCAGGGGGCATTTCAAATGTGTCGACATTGAGAGCCTTCTGGTCTTAAAGAAGCTTGGTAAGCATGCAGCCTCCGAAAGAGTGATTATTTGACCTACAGTCTAATGCTTCCAGAGCATTCAAGAGGTCATCCCTTGCTATCTTGTTTGAGAAATCCACCTGATGGCCTTTCTTCTCAAGCACTGGCCGCTGCTCGATGAGTACAGCAAGCTCATGTAGAACATCATCGAGGAAGATTTTGAGTTGATCCTGGTAGGGGATTTCCGCCCAGGCGTTGGGGCGCGGGGGCTCCCAAAAACCTTCATTCTATATAGAGTTAGGCCATGATATTGCAGCAATCGGCAGACATGTACAGACCTTGACGGAGAACCCCAAAAATTCTAACAGGTCTTTGCAAGGCTTCCCTTCAACACCGAAGCACGTTATGAACCTCTTGTTAATCGCTGATATAGATTTATTCTGTTGACTGGGATTAAAGGCATTGCTGATATATGCGTGCAAGTTTTCCAAGACATTGATGGGCTGCGGCCGGGCTATCCCTTCCAGGCGCTCGGGGTGTGTTTGAATCGCCTCATCTGCTCGCTGCTGCAGCAACTCAGGATCTGTCAAGAGTTGTACCCATTCTGGATGGAGCACAGGAGAGACAATTCTGACGGACACTGCCGCTGGACAAGTGAGGTAGGAGCAGTCATAATGGAATGTCTCCGCCACCTGGCCCTTGGGTGTGATTTCTTCTGCCGATGCACCTCCTCTCTGCCTCCCTGACTTATAAACCAGATGGTGTATGTGTCCCGGCAAACTCTGGCTGCCGATCCCAGGTGTCGATGTCACGACCAGCTGTAGATGGTATCGGCACTTGGAGCATATCGCTGATACTTTGGTGGGGTTGCCTGAGCTGCTTCTCTGCTCTGGTTTTGGTAGGAAGCTCTGTTTCGACTTGATCACATAAGTATGACGGCATGCTGAAGGCGATATGAACTCTGATGGTCCAATATAGTGATCGGGGAAGACCGGGGGGACCTCCGACAGCAGGTTGCGGCCGGAGCCTGGAGGATGGACAGGGTCATAGTCGTGGATATCTTGCACAAGACGTGGGGCAGTCTTGCCTAGAAGACGAAGAAACCATCATCAGTTCAGATGCGCATTCACTGCAGATACTCCGGACTCTGAAAAAGTGATCCGGACTCAAGGGGACTGTGATGCATACCAGGCTTCAGCGGAGACGACATGAGTAGGCTCTTATGAGCTCACAGTTGTCGGCGAACCTTAGCAAAGGAACTCTAAAGCTATCTGTGAGGTTATTCACATAAAGTCCGTAATTTAAACAAAGGATAACGACGCGACTCTCTTGCAGGGATGATCCACGTTATCGTATTGAACACATTCGATTCTATTGGAAACAGAAAGCTGGACCGTTAGATCGTCTCAACAGCGGGGAGTCACCGCAGCAAGTGAGGCAGAGCAGGCGGCAAGTTCCCAGCGAACGACCTGCCACTCTCAACGCGAACAGCTTTAGAAACACCAAAAGACGACCACCGAGCGTGCAGGAGGTGATAGAGAGCGATGCCCGCACGCCAAGGGAGAAAATCGAGAGTTTTGGGCATAGATCAGATGCTCTGGTCAAACGGACTGGGAAAGCTGGGAACCTGGGGAAGGCGGTCTGGTGGGGCAGAAAGCGCGAGGTCCCAAATTCATCGAATCTCATCTCCGTTCGGACGACATTCGAGAGTGCCAGCCACAGCTTAATCCCCAGCTCCTCAACCGCCACCATGGCTCCGCACCACGAAGAGCACTACCATCCCAAGGATGCGATCGCGGCATCGATGAAGACCACTATGCTCACTGGTGGAGCGGGTCTTTTCGCCTCGGCCGTCCAGAACACCCTCACCAGACAGAACGTCGGCCCGCTGGGCGTGTTCATCCGGAGCGGTGGTACCGTCGGTATCTTCGGTATGAATGCAATTGTGGACGCTTGGGCAATATGTCTTGGATTTAGTCGGTTGCTAACGATTTTCGCGTCCAGCCGCCATGGGAGGTACCTACGAATTCGTGAAGACCGCATCCGCCAACCTTCGTGAGAAGGAAGACCACTGGAACGTCGCTCTGGGAGGTTTCTTCTCCGGCGCCATCCTGGGTCTCCGAGGTCTGTTGCCCGCGATCCGACCGTTCAATTGATCAAGCATTGGTTCTGACAGGTCCGCAGCTCGCACATTCCCCGCCCTCCTGGGCTACGGCGTCGCTTTGGCCACCGCCACGGGCGCTTTCGAATACACCGGTGGAACGTTGTTCGGCTACAAGAAGAACACCGATATCGACGAGTTTGAGCGTCGGGAGCAGCTTCGGAAGACATACAGAATTCCCGCAGAGCAGACCCTTGCCGAATTGGGCGAGGGACGAGGTACGTTTACTTCTGGAGGCAGATTTCCGTCTGCTGGAAGGGAACCCACGACGTTGCTAACCCGGTTACACAGGTATTTATGGCCCCGGATACGCCGAGAGACGGGCGGAGAGAATCAAGGAGGCATACGGTATCGAGGTTCCCACAACGGCTCCGGCATCATGAACATGGTTTTGTTAGATATCTCTCCTGCGCAGTCCCTCAATTCTCAGTCTCGTTGTGTAAAACTACTACATCTTTCTTATTTTCAGTCGATGCCGTTCAGCTAGCCGACATGGCACCTCCACCAATGAAGATTTCATTTCCTGTTCTATCATAAGAGAAGTACTACATGTGGCACCGACCGGCTACAATTTCCGAAAATAGATATAGCGCTTAGCTACCTCTACATAGCATCAATGCGTGATCTGTTCACCGAGAGCAGCCAAGCTGTAAGAGGCGAGGGGTAGCATAGCATAGCATAGCAGAGACAGCTCAGGTGCCCGGTCAGTAGACAGGACTTCAGCTAACACTCAAACTATCATTAATACAACTTGTTCACCGCAGGGGCGATATGCAAGTTTGCTTTTTCTCATCCTACGCTTCACTGCCCTGGAAAAGGTTCCATGGGATCGGTAAGTAAGACGAACAGCACAAGCAGGTGACAGTGACACCGCCGATAACTTGATACCACCAGCGCAGCACAAACACCGGCTGGCTGCTGGGATCGATTGCGGCGAAGGCGGGGAGGGCAGCTGAACCCGCCAGTCTGTCAGCCAATCACGCGGCCGGCTTATCCAATCCCAGCCAAAAAGGATGTGGCCGTTCTGTCACACGAAATATGAAGTGAACTTCTCACTGTCCTCTCCCTGCACTACGTAGATAGATATCATGTAGCAAGATGATGTTTCAAGTTTGGTTTGGTGGGCAGGTCAACAAACAAGTACCAAGTAAGGTAAAGACAACCTGCAGTACAGCCGCGGACATGAGACTGGTGATATGGTGCTGGGGGAGAAAGGGTGAGTAGTGGTGAGTCTGTCAATCTATTGACATTGATACAAGGGGTGTGCACGATAATCAAATGCAGGGGAAAATATGATATCACCTTTCCCCCGGGGAGGGAGGGAACCAAACATCCCCCTTTGAAGGTTTGAACCAGCCGGAGTTCATCGGATCAGCAACTGGGATATGGTTTGAAGTTCCGTCAATGAATGTTCATTGGATAGCTTGATAGAAAGTGATGGATAAGAACTAGTACTAAGGTGGCAGAAATAGTCTGTTTGCCATTACTGATCAATTGCTCGCTATGCATTATACATTTACCCAGTACGTAGTATGTGCATATGTAAGTAAGTGCTGGCTTATGAAGTAGACTACTGCCAAGTACTAAATCTGGACCAGCCGTCGACCCTACTACTCCCTATTCTCATCACTGCAGATTACACTCGCACAATCTAGTACTTCTACAGTAGTGAGCTACGTCAAGTAGATTGATATGGAGAATGCCGGTGGTGGGCTCATGATTGCGTTAGAAGTACATTTAAAGGATTTAAGTTCGACGCTTACAACATGAATACCTGAGCCACAGCAGTTCAGCTGAGTAGGAAAGTAAGCGAGTTACAGAGGCAAGGTGTGTGTATCCATACAAAGTACTGCAACAAGAAAAGAAAATCCCATGTCGAACCCCATCGCCAGGAAAATCCATCCGGATCGACATGAACATGATGAACCGTGCATGACGTCGAGGGGTCAAAGTTGGTGTCGGACTTTCTGGTTTGCTGCCTTGACGATACCCAAAAGGGGAAGACAAGAACCACGACGATCGGCCCGACAGCCTCCTTTTTCCCTTTCTCTACGTGCAGTTCGTGAGTGGAGGGAGGGAAGGACAGTTGCCACCGTGTTGGGGCAAGGCAGGAGGGGGATGGGAACCTAGGGAAGGGAAAAGGGGGAACTCCATCGAAGCCATGAAGAACGATTGCGCGCCGGCGCTAGAAAAGCCAACCTCCCGATGAGCGGGCTGGTGGAGAGGGTTACAATGTTACTTTGTAACTATGTGGATGAATTGATTTTGAGATTACTGCCAATTCCGCTTAGATGAGTATGTATTGGGGAAACTGATTGGCCCAGCGGACAATCCCCGGCCAAGCAATTTGCCCATTCAGCCAGTCAGATGCAAGCATAGCCACACCCACCAGCCTTGCTTGCCCAGAAGAGGTAAGTGCAGACCGAACAAGCCACTCCTTCAGTCCGGCCTTGAATTAATCTGCCATTCAGTGAGTGTTAGTGGTGCTGCGCGGTAGGTTCACTGTCTTTCTCAAACAGCAAGGATGAAAGGCAGAATGATTTCGCTGGGGGGGGAGGAACTCAACAATAGTTCACGAGTCGATTACTACTCGCTTACTACTGGGGACCCTTATGATTATTTTGAACTGGATACGAACTGTGATGATGTTGGCGGAGGGGAAGTGATGACGATGACTTGCCAGCTTCGCCTCTCCTGAACAAGGGAACAGGCAACGGCATTAACCCACTTCCATTCCCCAGCACTACTAACAGTGTCTATCTGTGTGTCTGGTCTTGTCTGCCTGCCTGTGTGTTCCTTAGGAGCAGATCCTTTTTTATTAATATTTATTCTCTTCATTTCCGTGGAGAAGTTATTTTTATACTATTCTGAAAGTCGAATCTAATTAGCGACGAATGCGGTATCATTCGTGGTCCTTTTCTGGAAAAGGAGACCATTCCGATCGACCACGATCACAAGCAAACTATCTACAACTATCCACTTCGCGAATCTCAGCTGTGATTGCATGACTCTTTGTGTGTATGTGTGTGTCTGGCTGGTTCTAGTTCAGGATCTGGTGAAGTCAAGTCGGGCCCGGGGATTCCGTTCCAACCTTTGGGCGTCATACCGTCGCAGACTTTCACCAAACAACTGGGTGCTTTTGTCCGGTGTAGACGTCATCCGGAACCGGCACTGAATTATAGCTTCCATCATTTCCCCCCCTTTTATCACGGCGGGCAACAAGCAAGAACAGTTGAACTTGCATCGGAGGATTTCCTGCGCTTTCTCCTGAGTTTGTGGATGAGTTGGATCCCTTCACTACTAACTATATTGTCGATCTACCTGCCGCCGGATCTTTTGTCACTTACTTCTCCCTGCCCCTACCTCCCTCAGTAGTAGTATTATACTACTCTCACTTGGCTTCCGCTTCCCTTATTACTATTACTTCTTGGATCCATTTCTCTTCCCTCGCCTTTTGACCCGGTGGGGCCCAATCTCCCTGGGAAACTAAATAATAACCCCCGAGACGCGTTCTGATCGGCTGCTGATTATTCCTGCTCCTGCACCGACTTCTCCGGCGACTATTGCGAGCGCAATCGTACTAGTCTCACCCGCTAACCCGTCCATTTCCTCACTACTTGCTGTGTTGGTGCACCGACTTGCAGGCGACGACGACAAGCACCACATCGCGCCGGACGGATAGGAGTTGTTGCTGGCTCTTTTGCCCCCGCAAACAGTCCGCCCCAGACCCTTTGGACCAGAGTCGAGACACTTCCGGCTGGTCGCTAATTTCCACTTGCTTGAACCCCCCCGTTCGCCCTGGTAACCACGGCTGACTTGCTTGACGGCTGGTCTTCCCTAAGCTCCCCAGCACTAAAACGACTACTTCGACTATCTTCTCCGTACTATCCTGTCTTGTCTCCTTCCCCCCCAAAATCTAGATCCGTTCTGATTCGTTCCGGGGTGGTGGATTCAGATCGTTCTCCTTTTTCTCCTCCTATTCTCATTTCTTTTTTTATATCGCGTTTCATGATATATTATCATTCCTTACCCTTATATTCTTAT
>NT_166522.1:343201-600792 GCF_000002855.4 Aspergillus niger
TGCTGTTGAATCGCGGTTACAGCACACGCTCCAGCTCCCGACCGAATTCGATCGTCGCCAGCACCTCCGGTTACCTTGCGCACGGCGCCAACCCTGAGGCACCAACCTCCCACCCGTTTAACGGCCGCTTCCACGAGGAATTCGATGTCGCCAGTCAGCGTGACTCGGTTGTTGTGGACGGACCATCCGGCATGCAGCGATCTGCTTCCCAAATGTCACAGACCCGTTCCGCGACCCCGACGCGGACCAGTACATTGAAGAAGAAAGCGTCCCTCAGCAAGAGGGGCAGTATGCGCCGCAGCGGTAGCAAGCGCAGCTTGCGCGCGGGTAGCGTACGGAGTCTGGTTTTGGGCGACAAAGAAAAGTATGGCGCCGATGGCGAAGATCCGAACAGCGCCTTTTATGTTCCTATTCCCACGAATGGAAGCCCGACTGAGGTCCTGGCAAATCGCTTTCAATGTATGTCAACTTGTTGTCACTGGTTTGGGTCTCTGGTATGCTAATTCAAGGTAGCATGGCGCAAGGTCCTGAAGGACCTCATTATCTTCTTCAAAGAGGTCCAGAAGTCCTACGAAACCCGATCGAAATTGTTCCTGTCAGCATCCAACATTATGCAAAACACATCGCTTCCGCCTACGTTCCTCAAGTCTGGAGGTCTGTCCGATGCGACCGAGATTTTGCGCGATTTTCACCGACAAGGATACCTGGAAGCGAACAAAGCCGCGGAGGTGGAAAGCGAAGTCGTGAACCAGCTCATGGGCCTGCGAAACGATCTGCAAAAGAAGATCAAGGAAATCCGGGGTCTCTCTGGTGATTTCCGCAACTCCGTGGAAAAGGAAGTCGACGCCACCCGCAAGACGGTCCGACATTTGCACGAGGCGCTGGGTCTGGTTGACACCGACCCTTCCGCAACCTCCGGCAGAGGCGATCCTTTTATTGTTCGACTGGGCGTAGACAGGCAAATTGAGAAGCAAATCGAGGAGGAAAACTACCTGCACCGAGTATGTGCTTCATTAGCCAATTTGTGAGAGGCAGAGTACTAACCTTTTCTAGGCCTTCTTGAATCTGGAACATTCTGGTCGTGAGCTCGAATCCATCGTTGTAGGCGAGATTCAAAAAGCATATAACGCATATGCCAGCATACTCAAGCGTGAGGCAGACGAGACATACGACACCGTCGAGAAACTCCGCGCGGGGCCGATCTCCATGCCTCACGATCACGAGTGGAACTCTTTCATCGCGAACACGGATGAACTGGTCGATCCGCGCGTTCCTCTTCGCGATGTGGAGAATATCACATACCCGGGTAGGGATCATCCCGCGGCAGTGGAGGTCCGGTCCGGAATGTTGGAGCGCAAAAGCAAGTACCTCAAGAGCTATACACCCGGCTGGTGAGTATCACTCGGGATGAAGGTCCCATGTATCCTAGAATATTTTGGCTGACTTGGAGTAGGTATGTTCTGTCTCCTACTCATCTTCACGAATTTAAATCTGCCGATCGAGTCGCATGGCAACAACCGGTGATGTCATTGAACCTTCCCGAGCAGAAGCTGGGGTCGCATTCGCAGCCAGACTCGACATCGCACAAATTCATGCTCAAGGGGCGACAAACCGGGACAATGCACCGGGGTCATTCTTGGGTCTTCCGTGCGGAATCGCACGATACGATGATGGCCTGGTATGAAGACATCGAGAGCCTCATCTCGAAGACAGGCGAGGCTCGGAATGCATATGTGAGGCAGCATATCCGAACTGTGAGTGGCATGAGTTGGCGGAACAGCAGTGATGGGATGGATGAAGACGAAGCAGACCGCACACCGTACTCTGCAGAGTCAGCAGTCTTGCACCAGGAACGCCCGACGTCTCAGCCTCGCGAACCGGGCGGGCGTTTCCCCAGTGACGTGCAAATAGACCGCCATTTGGAGGCTCCACTGTCGCCCTCTAGTGGAGAGAGCTCTGGCGAGAGAGATCTTCTGGCCGCAGCCGGCTCCTTACCTGACGGTCGGGACTCTTTCAGCAATGATGTAGAAATGGGCCAGAACCGTGCGGGCAGCGCTGCAGCAGCAGCTCCAGTGGAGAGACACGATAGCTACTATGGCAGCTGGATGGGCACGTCAGACGGCGGTCGACAGAGACAGCTTGGCCAACACACCCAGAACATGAATGACAACCGGGAAAGAGTCGGATCTGATCGAGGGAGTACCACCAATATATATGTGGCGGGGCTTGGGTCCACAAACTCTCGCGACCCTTCTTTGACCCGCCAGAGGGAGCGCGGCGAGAGCACATCAACCGCACCAACCACGACGAATGTAACCGACTACACTCATACCACCGTGCCGACGTCGATTGATGAACGGGAAGAATCCGACGCTCAAGATGACGGCCTGGTGGGCGACGGTGTGGGCATTACGAAGCAGCAATCGGCGGCTTCGGTCGACGGCTCATTGCGGACGCCACTGACTGGACCTGTCACAACCGATCCGGCGGCTGCCTCGCAAACCGGAAGCCTCAGGCGTCCTCCACCGCAGTCTAAGAATAGTGTTTCGACGCTTGAACTGCAGATTCCAGGCCATTATCCTCCCACCGGTATGGCTGCGTAAGCAACAACCGTGCTCTTGCGTGCTACAAGAGGCGCACTGTTGCTGATTTCCTATGTTAACCATTTTTCTTTGTTGATTTCCTTTGTTCCTTTCCTATGTACATTATTCTCACGCATGCATATGTGGATGTGGTGACCTTCTGTCACATCAGAAGGACGACCACTCACTTCCAAAACCGGGAGCGCTGAAGTCAGGCAATGAGCCTACTACGCTGCGCCCCTAACGTTTTTGACATATCACTTTATCGGCGTTGCAATGTGACAGGTGGTGGTAATCGGTCGATGGATGGACGGACCGGATGGACGGCTGGATGATCAAGGCGTTTGGTACAATTCTGGATAACTGGCTGGGGACTTGTTTCTTTCTTTATTTCTTGCACTTATGCACCGTTTGCGATGCTTGGTTTCTTCAATTCTCTGTACAATATTCCCCGACCATTTGAACTTCTTCAATTCTTCACCTTATTTCTGCTTCAGCTGGTTGATCTAAGCTTTCTTTCTGCGTCTGATACTTGGCATGCTTGCTGCTTTGCTTGTTTTGAACCTGGTCTGGTCGTCGGGAGTTTGAATCCTCGGATGGATGCATGCAAACAAACACACGGATCGTTTGTCTTTGAGCAGGACTTTGGATATCTATCTATATAGCTTGCGAATGAACTGAACTGAATTCACAACATGCCATTTGGGAAGCTAAATAGGGAGGCGCTACTGACTACCACCTGCTCTTGTATTCCAGCTTCTACCTGGGGCCAACAATGGTCACCTCAGGCATATTAATAGGCCTCAGGCGATAACTGCGTTTGTTAAAAAGGCGGTATGGATTCTGCTGGTTTTAGGCGTGGTAGGCGGCGGGCGTTGGCTGGTGTGGCAGTAGCGCCTTCCTTTTGATAGTATACAGCCCGAACCATCAATCCTCTCAATCTAACGGCGCCAACTTACTTAACTACAAGTGATTTCCCCAGTGACCATTTGACCCTTCACAAATACATCTGTGCAATAAAAATACAGCTTCCCAGGCAAGAACATATCAACCTAACTACTTAGTAGTAGTGTTGCGCATAAGGTACTGCGGACTTACTGCTGATAGTGGATGAATAAGGGCGATCCCAGATGGTTGGACTAGAATACTTTCAGGGAGTACTCATGGACCCTCCTTTGGGCATAATCAACCGGATCGAACGGTATTGCTGCGGGGATCTTGGCACGTTCAACGACGGCTGGCAGAGCTAACATGATATTGATGATGATGATGATGATGATGATGTTCGTGTCAGCCACACAAGAAGAAGCAGCATGTATTCGGGATGACTGACGAGTGAAAAGCAAGAGTCTAGTCCACACGGGATATATCCTAGTCCACCCTGACCTAAATCTCCCAAATCCCCTGTCGATATATACCACTGCAGTTACGCTGATACTCATTTTTAAGATCTCGATGATAGAATCAAACAATTTTATCGAGCCAAAACTGCAGCCTCAAGTAATTGTTCCTACCTTGAAACAACTAAAGGAAAAGAGGGACCAACGCAGAAAAGAAAATCAAGCTGCCCTCATTGAAGCTAATTCAAGATCTGAAAAATGCGTGCTCTTTCTACCGGAAGTTCGTAAGGCCAAGACTAGCTACTGCCGCGCATGGCACTGTATACATAGGAGGCGCACCGGGAAGCCAAATATCCGGTCTTATTATCGCATCGCTTTGAGAGCAATGTCTGCACATTCTAGTACGGAGGTTAACCGCAAGTCATTGGTCTTTCCTAATAGTGGATTTTTACTAGGCTCTATCGAATACTACTATGTCACATGTTTCGAACGATTACTGCCTTGTCTCCCTAACTTAGTTCGATATGGCTACCTAAAGATGGACGACTGTATTGCTGCTCCACCAGATAGTCATATCTTTACTTCTCGGTCATACTATTGTTATTCTTTTCCGTGAAACATCTGAGAACCAACCCAGGCCAACCTCGGCTATTCCAACACTCCGAAACTCCTTTCCCCCGGCACTTACTGTCAAGATCAGACAATTCCACAATACCGACGGGGATCTGCTATGCTTCAAAGCGTAAAACTCCGTCTCGATGAGCTTGTTTGGATTTATTTCGAAAGGGTTGGTGTCAGGTAGAAAATGTGCTTTCTCCGGACTCTGGCATGACCGAACGATGTATAGCTGGGAGGCCATAGCATGTATCATGACTCCAATCATCTGGCCCTCAAGTTCAAGCTTTGCTGTGTTATAGGGCCCATATATATTATCACCGGCTAACGTATATTCGATGTTCACCAATTTGATATCCGATTGAGAGTTTCTCCCCCAGGTGCTGATAGGCCCCTCCACGGAAAGCCACGACCATGTTGGAGCACTAGAAGGATTGGGCCTCTTGTGACTTTCGTCCTTTTTGGCCACCTTCGAGCTATTTGCGTCTGCCCGCCACAAAAGTGAGCCCACTAGCCAATCCACCCACATACCAGCAACATATAAACCCATCAGGTCATCCCGGTTAACTTGCTCTGCGATAGCTTCAAGTGCAGGGAGGCGATCTTTAGGGTGTGTGATTCCTCGTGCTTGGTATTGATCGATCACCGAAAGCCATAACCCAAAACGATCCATATCACTGCCATACTTTATGACCTGGGCGTATCTCGTTTTGAAATTGTTCAATTGAGGAAATCTTTCTCTTGGATATCGATCAGTGCCCAGTCTCCCGCATTCGCACCAGGAGTCGGATATGCATTCCCAGACTATCTCCTCTTGGGTGTAATGTATTATTCTTCTAGCGAGAAGGCGTTCTTGAAAAGCCCAAGCACGGCCAAAGAGTGGCATACTCTGGTCGTTCCAAGCCTGCCACGAGGGTTCATCGTTTTGCCAAACATCATGCCTTATTTTCTCCCTCACAAGAATAGGAACTCGTTTCCCACGGTTTTCAAGATAGGCCACCTTATTCTTCCTATCCGTATATATACCGGCACTGTCATTTGGCGCATGTGTAGCTCCGATCACAACATGTGCGTTACCGTAAATATGCCCCATGGTCTCACAAGCTAACTCCCACTCCTCCTTGCTATCCTGAACGATGCAGATAGAATCGATCCAGACATACTGACAGCCAATTCTCTTAGATATATCAATTGCATGTTGATAGGTTCGCGGAAGTTTCGAAATCATGATACCTTCAGTTGTGTGTGCCTCAAGATTCTGTCTGGTTGTTTTAAAGCCAAGAGTGTTTCCCCAACAATGGCTTAGCGCTGTATATCTAGGTGAATCGGATTTCTCGACTTGAACCAAGTGGACACACGACTCTTCCAGCGTACTGGATATCTGTAAAAGCCTTTTAGGGTTGACCAAAGAATTTTCACGCATGCCTTTGCATTCAGGGTGGTCGCTTTCGCATCTCTTAATCCACGATTCTATCAGAGCAAAGCATTGGGGCGCAGCAGAGTCGTGGCACCAAGTGTTCGCACTTGGGTTATCTTCAAGGGTAACCATAAGGGTACCTGTTGTACATCAGCATAGTGCTTCTATTTCATAGAAAGGGAAACTGACATGGCGTAGATAATCTTGAACTTCAAATTCAAGACGAATGCTGTCAATTACAGGTTTTGTAGGCTCGAAATATGTTGAAGATTCAGCTGTATTGATAGGAGACGGCCAATTCAACGAAAGCTCAGCTTCCTGGGTGTCTGAAAAAAGCATCCGGCTCACTTTATAATAAACCTGATTGGTATTATCTCGCGGTAAATGGGCCCATTTATCTTCATAGAGGCTGGCACAATTCCTAAAGAAAATCACACCATTCACAGCCTTTCGAAAATCCAGCTTCAAGCTTTCTCAAGGAAAAAAGGCCAGCCAATAAGAGCCATATCAGTATTCCTGCAGCGGCAGACTTCACAATCTTGCATGTTTAAATATGGATCGGTGATGATCTTTATCAATGGACGACGTATATGTGTCAATCAGGAGAGTATATCTGCTGCCGACGTTTGACGCACAGAATACTCGTTGTATAACAGGAAAGAGAATAATGGGTCTGAATATGTTTAAAGCTCAGCTTGAGTACTGTAGCTCTCGTCTCTTAAAGGTGAGCGAAGCGTGTCGTCAGCATAGGCAAGAAGCGTATCTAATCTAGATGACGTACTGTATTTTAGTAGATTATTCTTGTGGAGAGATACACAGCACAAGAGAGGGATTGGAATCAAATCCTTTGGTGGTATGAACACTTTGAGTGAATGTATCTTGATATGAGGTCGGGGCACGGCTGTAGAAGGAGGGGAAGACACAAGAGTCCGACACCTAATGTATTTTGGGCCGGATGACTTAACGACCTTGGAGGGCGTATGATGCCAGCCTAAACATATTCTTATCCAATGAGACGTCGAAAGGCTTTAGCGAACGATGACAATCAAATCATTGCACCTGCTGACTTGGCGCACGGGCACTGTCAGTCATTCGGGATGCTTTATTAATAGAAATCCGGTCCAGTGTAATAGTAACTCTACAAGTTGTACTATAGATCACAAAAACATCATCATAGAATCTCATCCTATATCCACTCGTACTTTATACGAAGCGCTTGGAATAAGTTAGCTCTTGACCAGGAGATGCATCTTGGCCGGTGTAGAAGGGGGATGTGCCCAGATTAAGACGGCTGAGATGCGGCTAAGTCGAATTTAGGTCTTATTGAGAACAAGAGAATCATGAGAAAATGAGACCAGGCTACAGTTACGGATTGGGACGAGCAGAAAAAGATATTCTTTCTGGGTGTATTACTGGTTTATCATAGTGTAAACTGACTGGTGGAGTAATGTGAACAATTCGAAATACGCAACCTTATGCAAAAGGCAGGAGAATAATATCCAGCGTCCCAAGCCTGGGCGAGGAGCGCGCAGATTCTATTTGTTTACTTCTCTGTGGTTATCACATACTAGGCTGCGTTAACAAAGAACACAGAAGGCATGTGCACTGCTGGGCTGCGATAATGCCCTACGAGTGGCAGCCTTCATAATTAATGCTGTACATGCTATTCCGTGTCAGGTTATTGCCCCAATATCCCTGTATATGCATCCTGAGCTAGCTGTCTGGCCATGCTGGATGATTGGAGGGGATGAAGCGTTATGAGCCGTTCAAGCCTTGTAGAAATACACATTTAAGTCTCTCGTGGTTCAGTTACCCTTTGCATATTAAGGACATTACTATCCATATATCTAAATCCAACTATACTCTGTTGGCTACCAAATGCATTCTTGTCATATCTATGCGGACCTAAACAGCATGTCTAGTAAGTCATTAGAACCACCCAGCTTTGTGCGTTTTCTCATGTTCCAGCCGGCATATCTGACATACTGGAGATTACAAGTCCTTTCTCGAGGGCAACGCTCCAAGCGAACCAAGCCTATATCATTCTCAACACGGCTATCGGTGTAGCTGATGTTGTTGAAATGTTCGAGTTACCGGTAGATCCCCTGTCTTAACTGATCTGCTACTTAAGTGAGGAATGATATCTAAGGAGCTTTAGTCGCGGCCGAGACCTTCAGGCGGCTAGACTCTGGCCTCACACAAAGAGCCGGGCAGCCCTAAGGGCCAATGAGCAAGCAGCAAAGCAGCTTGAAAACGAAAGGAAAGAATGAATGAATGAATGAATGAAGAAATAGACTTTCGGCCGAACCTTTTCCCTCTGATGATGCTCAGTTTCCCTCAGTTTACTGCAGTTTCCCAATTTCCTTCCTTCTCCTTCTCCTTATCCACCCTTTCCCCAATCATTCTTCCTACCTCCCCTCCCCCAAGATCAACCCACAACTATCTCTTCTTGGTACTTGACTTGCTTGAATTACTTGAGTCGCCTGACCCATTGCCACAATGGTCACTGCTCGGAAAAAAGCAAAAGCAGCCCAAGCGCACTAGCACGGACATAGAAGAGAAGGGAAAGGGGGCAGCTGTGTACCCCAGTGGAGAGTATCTCTGTCAACAGGAAGAGTATCATGACATAATGGAACATCATTTCATGATGGGCATGCTAGCACGGCCCCATATACGATCCTGCCCGGAAATGGTCCGCGACGGCTTCGGTCTGCTCGCTCTACGGGTCCAGGGCTGGGCCATGTCATGGGGTGAAAACAAGCCTATGTACCGTCTCTCCGATGATGACAAACGGATGATCATTGCAAGCTTGGATGGTTTCTGCATCCAAGATGACTGGGACAGTATATATTCCTCTCTCCCCCCTGGCGGTCGTGCTGAGATTGGGATTGTTTTGATGGAAACCATGATGAACAAGTTTATCCATGACAAATTTGCCGCCTCTACCTTCTGGTTTGTGGATGCCAAAATCGATGCTACTGACCAGGAAGGGGACGACAACTTCTGTAAACGACTCGACTATGTCTATGAGAGGTTCAAAGAAAGTAAGCTTCTAGACCTCTCTGCCCTCCCTCTTTCTTTCCTCCCTGAACTGTGGAGTCGATGTCGCTGACTTTGGTTTCTTCCTGTAGCATTGCCTAAAGACGCAGCCTGGTGGAAATCAACCCTCGTGAGCGTATGTATGCTCAGCGCCACAGAATGGGGGTACAACAAAGCCCCTCCCACACCACTTCTTCATACAACACTGGAACGCCGCAAGGTCCTCCTAAAGGCCTATGGAGACGAGCTGCTAGCGAGCCAGCCATTCCAGCTCTTGTTTCGAGGCTCATTGAGCGAGGAAGAGCAGGCCATACGCGAAGAAGAAACTCGCAAAGTCCTAGAGGAAGCTGCCCATCAGTTCACCAGTCTCCAAGGCGAATTATTTGGCAATCTTGTGGTCGAACGACTGCCTGAGCTTCTGACATTTGATCGTCATTCCAATAAAATGGATCCACATATCCTTCTCGTCGGCTTCAGGCCTCACCACGGTACTCGGGTTCTAATCGTGACACGCCCGCACTACAGCTACCATGACATTGTAGCAACCAATGGTTGGCAATCTCGGCCTCCTCTCCAAATCATCACCGCAAGAGTTTTGACGGCGCCCAAGGGGCCCAAAGCTCGGGCTCTATGGGCTGCTGCTGGCGATGATAGGCCCATCCATGTCGCGCAGGGTCACGCCAATACCGCGGAAAATGAGGAGGTTAGCCAAGAGGAGAATGTTGAAGAAGGTAGCGATGGCGAAGACAAGCCACGGAAGTTGAGGAGGACATACTTGCGAGGGGCTGAAGATGAATGAAGGGGTTAGCCTGGGATTAGACGGAGGGTGTTTGTCATTGATATAGGGGCTCTATATAGATTCTACTGTGCTTGAGATTTTTCTTTTGCTCTCTTTCTTCTTATTTGTAACGTTTCACTTTTACCGCCTGTGTATCGGCTTTGTCATTCATGCTTTTCCATTCATCGATCGCTTTCTTTCTCTAACAACTGAATACCATGTGATGTCAATTGTCGGGCTTTTCTTACCATACTTAGTGTAGACCTGGAGCAATCATTGCAGACCTAAGTATAAACCACACTCGCTGGGAAAGCTGCATTACCTCCCTCAAAGAAAAGCCTGAATACTATTCCAGCAATACTTATAGACAGCATAGAGAAACCCTCAAGCCGAAACAAGAATATTCATATCAATCGATGGGGCTTCGGCAGAGTGCGCTGAATAAATCCAATGGGGGGCCCATCGGCATATAACCTCGTATCTCTTTGATCTACTTGTATCTCCGAAAGTCCACCCGTATAACCATTAGCTATAGACTGCTGATGCACAGATACTAAGCCAGGTGTCAATGACATGATTGACAACTCATCCTCAATCCTATTCATTCAAGTGGTTAATCCCAGTGCTTGGCGACTTACTTCGACCAGTCACATTGGCATCTGCATAGTTCCTCCGGATATCATCTCCGATGATATACAGACACCCACAGGTGGTTAGGGCATATCGAACATGAAGTTCGATGTTTTGGCCTTTTTTTTAAAGTAGTTTAGTGCTTAAGCCTAGCCCCGCTAGTATCTCTAACTGCCAGGCTACAGTAGCTTTGTTAGTAGTATTAATGGCATTACAAAAGAGGTGCTATGGGGAATATTTCTTGTATATAATTGGAATTCCAATAGTACCTTTCTATATTCATATGATATATGTTATATGTTATGATTATGGTTCTTATACTAGTACTCATCCAACGTCCAGAAGCCTTTAAAACATTCAAAACCGGGATCCCTGCGGATACATACAAGTGTGCGGCGTCGGGTGGTGCATCGGACGCCGAATCTCTCATGCCGGTGTTTCCCCCGCTACTCGCAACTTGCTACGAATTGGTCCCAGTGCTAGAATAGCAGTAATATGCTAATCTATCAGACTTGTATGGTAAATATCTAACAAATTTGGGGATTAGATGTCTCAGTTCCACATATCTTGTCTATCTACCTAGTACCTGCCTGCTTTACCTGATTGATCAATGTCGAGACTAGTATTAAGAAGCAACAACTTAATAATGTTGTATATTTATTACAAACTTGGTGTTTCTACATATGTAACTACTGAATGGTATAGCAATTAAATAAGCCTGCAAGCGCTGGCTGAATTATCTCCGAGGATTTTATCAAAGCTCAGGATACAGCTGCAAGATATATCTAATTCAACTAGTAATCAGGTATTAGTATTTAATCTAATAAGGAAGACGCTTGCTGCTTACCCTTTTCCTCCACAACATGTGCATGCATCAAATCCCGCCTCATCAATCTCATTTTCTTACGTACTATCTGCATACCTTGTCCTAGCCTCCTCCTATGCATACCGCTATTCAAACAGTATCATCGTACTGATGGATGATGTCGGAGTCGGGAGCGAGCCACGATGGGGTAGAATCCGATTGCGAGTCCTGACCCGGAGAGAATATAGTAGATAAATGATGGAAGTACTAGAGGAATATATATCTTCAATTCCTGTACCAAGGTACAGGGATAGTACTTGGAGACAAACTAGATTGAATTGAGTAAGCATAACAACATGCTAGTTTTTAGTAGATGGCTTGTTGTGTATAATCTTCAGAAATAGTAGCAAGTAAGCTTTAGAGAAAGAGACAAAAGAGACACTGCAGATAGCATGTGAACATAACTGATAACTCCAATACAGTCACTACTATGTATAGTCGGGTATATAAGGTATCCGTGCTAGCCTACCAATTACAAGTCTACAAGTCAGAACCTCATCAAATCAATCAAGCGGGTCAAACCCTCCAGTGCAGCAATTTCACTAGGGCAACCGTCCAAACGCAAAGGAACAAATCCACCAGAAGCCATCCGCTTGCAATTTCAGCTTGAAAAACATCCGATGTGTCCCCGCCAGACCAGATCTTCGGAGAATTGAAACAACAATAGAATGCCCGATAGTAATAAGAAAAACAAATCATAAGGTGTGCCTGGTATGGAACAAAATGCAGCATGCGCGAACCCGCGCCAACAGATCATCCTTTTCTCGATCCGGAGTATTACATCGCAAACTTTTTTCGGCCTCGATATGTCCTCCCGAAGAAAAAAGCAAATCATATGATAGTGTTACATGATCTGATCCTGCGTGATCGGAGCAGTCGGCTCGGTGCCATCCATCGCATCACCAGGCCCTGGGCCGGCGTTCATGTACTTGACAAACGTAATGCCCAGGGGACGACCGCCATACTGGTAGCCGGTGAACTTAGCTGTAGTGCAGTTAGTAGCTGTCTTCCTTGCTAATTAAATCACAAGACCTACCGATAGCCGTCTCCGCAGTGTCCGCACTATCGAACTGAACCACACCAGTGCCGCGGGAACGACCATTGGGTTCGTACTGGATCTCCGCGCGATCGACTTTGCCAATAGTCGAGAACAGATCCACCAGATCCTCGTTGCAAGTCGACCAAGGCAGGTTGCGCACGTAAATGACAGCGCTCTTGTCGCCGCCAGAAGTAGCGAAATCGGTGAACGGGTTAGGAGGTCCAGAGGGCACGCCCTCGAAACCACCAGGAGCACCGCCGAAACCGCCAGGAGCACCGCCATAACCACCACGGAAGCCTCCGCCGAAACCGCCACGGCCACCAAAGCCACCGCGGCCGCCGAAGCCACCACCAAAGCCACCACGACCGCCGAAACCACCACGGCCACCGAACCCAGGTCCGGCACCAGCGAAGCGATCCTCACGAACCTCCAGCTGGCGTCCTTGCCAGTCGTATCCGTTGAACTGCTGAATGGCATTCCGGGCATCCTCAGGGGACTCGAAGGCGACAATACCAGAGCCCTTGGGACGGCCAGTGGCATCGGTGTGGACATCGGCACGGATCACAGCACCCTGCTGAGCTAAATGAGAAGTCAATGTTAGTCCTGAAGACAGCTTGCGATGGGGAGGAGGCAGAGATGGCGGTTGAATAGAGGCTCTGCCGTCCCATACTTACCAGCTTGGCGGAAAAGATCCTTCAAGTCTTGCCAGCCAACGTTGAATGGAAGCTAAACATCCCCAGCGTCAATACCTAATTCCGGTCGAGCACGATATCAAAATGTCAATAATGGATGGGAGTAAACCAACATTCGAGACATAAAGCTGACGGCCACCAGCGCCGCCGCCGGCAGGCCCGCCGAAGCCGCCGCCGAAGCCGCCGCGACCACCACCTCCGAAGTCACCACGAGAGGGACCTCCCGTGAAACGAGGCTCGGGCTCACGATCCTGCGCTTTGGTCAGGAACCGATCAAGTTTTCAGTGACCTGGAGGGAAAAGGGTGGATTATACCTCACGGACGTAGACGAGTCTTCCCATCAAGTTCTGGTTGCTGAGGGTGTTTACCGCATTTTGCGCTTGTTCCCTGGTCGCGTATTCCACAATCCTATTGCGCACCGTCAGTAACAACATACTGGCGATCAAAGACCAACGGAATCGACTCACCCGCATCCCTACAGTATCCCGGACGGCCAGGCCCAGCCCGTCAACCCAAACAGTCCATAACAAGCGAACCAACGGGGGAGAGAAAAATCCAGAAACACAAAAAAGGGAAAGGAAACCAGCCACACTACGCATTGGCGCCCACCTTCGACATTCCATTGGGAAGCAGTAAGACATCGGCAAAGATGACTTCTCCAGCTGTTCGAGCGCGGAACGTCCCCCTCCAAAGTCAGCCACAGATTCCAGACCCGCACAAACGCTATCACACGCCCGGCAACACGATATGACCCTGCTCACCCTGTCTCATAAAGTCTTTCAGATGATGCCACTTGACATCGTAGGAGAGGTTGCCCACATAGACGCGACGGTCTTGCTGGGACGACTCGCGCACGGCTTGCATCATTTGTTCTTTGGCGACTGCGCGATCTTCGAACGAACGGGGGGGAGGTGGGTAGCTGCCGCGCCCACCGTAACCAGAAGCAGAATGACCACCGGGAGCGCCTTGGGTCGTACTCATAGGCGAACGAGAACGACGGTCGGAGCGGCGATAGTCGTCACGGCTGCGAGAGCGACTGCGGGGAGAGTACGAGCGACGGCTGCGTCGAGGGCTACGAGAACGACGACGGGGAGAACGAGACCTCTCGCGCTGTGCGTGGTCAGTGTCGTCGAAGGCAGACGGAGACATGAGGCGGGAGGAGAGCGAGCGCGCGGGAATGGCAGAGAGGGAGTGGAGATTTAAAGAAAGGCAAAGAGGTAGTGAGACAATGGTGGATTCGATGAGATCAGCGCGCAAGGTCCCTGGAACTGGGGGGGTGGGTGGGAAATCGAGCTGCTTGGTTGGATGGAAAGGAAAACGGGGGAATCGGCAATGGGGAATGGCAATGAGAGATGGGGGAGTGAATTGGGACGGAGAGTGAGTTGAGTTCAGTGAGAGGGAAGAGCAGGAGCAGGAATGCACGGGACTGGATTGGATTGGGTCCGAGTTCCGGTTTCTGCGCCAGACACGGGGCCGGTCACCTGATTTGAGTGTCAAATCGGGTTTAGCGCCAAACGCCAGACCGGGGGGACCCTGGGGAAGTCACGGGCAACCGGACCAGCCATTCCAGCAGAACCAGCAGAGGACAGGGAGAAGAGTGAAGAGAGAGTCAAGATGCAAGTGAGGGCACAGCGAAAGTTCTTCCATGGGGGCAATAAACAATCAACAACTAAAAGAATCACCCAAGCAAAGTAGACAGATAGTAGATGAGGATCGGAGTGGAAGATCAAGAACGAGGGTGGATAGCTTGCGGGAGTGGCAGCAAACAGTGGGGATGACGGATTCCCGAACGTGAGCCGTGAGCACCGCCCATCACTCTCCCTCTCTCTATTTGCAGCTGAGATGGATCTTGTCGACTGTTTCCCCATCCAGCTATCTGCAACAATGACAAAGAGAGCTCCTTTCTTTCCAAAATCAATCAAGAACAGCGCTAGATGCATCCATTCTCCAAGAAGAGCTACAAGCGCACCAACCGATCGGAAAGCAAACTTACTTGATAGGGTCGATAGACGTCGGCTGAAGATTAAGCCTAGATGGTAAGCCACCGAATCCACGGTCGGGAGGGAACAAAGCAGTAGAAAGGATATTACCAGAGTACGAAAGAAAGAAAAAAAAGAGGGGGAAGATTGGGATGGGAACGGGAAAGAGGATGGAATTAAGGTAGAAGAAAGAAGAATGGAGAGGAGGCGAGACGCGAGAGATAAAGGAGGGTGACGGCGGGAGGGGGGAGGGAAGTCAAGTCAGACACAGAAGAAAGTGTGTGGTGTGTGTGTGTGTGTGGGCGGCTGTGTGTGAGAGGGTGAGGAAGTACTACTTAGTTAAGGTGGTAGTAGTGTGCGCGTGTGTGTAAGAAGCAGCCAGCCAGCCAGGGAAGGGGATGGGCGAGAGGGAGGGGGGAAAAGAGAGAAAAGGAAAAAGAAACGATGAGACAAGGTCCAAGGCCAGAAACCAGCTGAGGGAGAGAGACCACCGTCGTGCTTGTTCCAGCCCGTGTGTGTGTCAAGTCAGATCCAATCCCATGCCATCCCATCCGTCCAGTGCAGAGCAGTTCGAGTCCGTCTGTCTGCCAGCCCGTTCGGGACACCATGCAGCACGCAGCGTGATTGGCCTTCCCCCCGGGGGCATCCGCAGACACCCTCCACTGAGCGTGGATGTGGTTGGCGTAGCTGTCGCAGCAAGAGGAATGAGATGCATGGTCGGGCTGGATGGTCACTGCTCTGACTCGGCACATCCGCCCGGCGCCGTGAGCGAGGATGGAGGTCCCTGCTGGAGTGGGAACCCGTGTGTGATGATGATGGTGAGGGGGGAGGGGGTCTGAGGGGAGCTCAGAGATACGGTATGTGCAGCCTAGACAAGGGAGGGGGGGAAAGGAAGGCACATCAGGGTTGAAGTCAATCACAAGTCATTCCCAACCGGGACAAGAATGTGAGGCACCCTCAAGTATGGATTATGGATCGAAGCAAGAAGGAAACGTGGGCTGGATGTCCACCGGGACAAGCCATTGACGGTGGATCACGAGAGAACAAACAAACAATCCGGGGAACCGACATGGGGACAAGAGAAGTTGCATTATAGGAAAAGTATCACCCACCCATGTTGATGATATTGGATTCGATGGTGTAAGAAGATCAAAATGAAGAAAAGAGGAGGAAGTGGAAGGAAAATGATACGTTAGTTATCAAGCAGTAGTACGGAGTAGTGGTAGTAGTGATGATGATGATGATGATGATGATGATGATGATAGAAAAGGTAAATGGGGGGACAGGAAGACAGTCTGGATCGCCTTCCAGGCAAGCAGACAATTATCAGAACAAATCGGAGATCCGAAGGGGAAGAGGGGGGGGGGGGATAGGAAGGGATAGTCTAGTTAGTACGAAGTAGTGCCAGCTGCAACAAACACACTAGTAGGTTATAGTCGTGAGGAGAGGGAGGAAGAGAGGGAGATGGGGCCAGAGTGTGTGAACTGAGGAGCAGCTGGGGATAAGCAACTCACTCCGACCTGCCGGCAGGGATGGAGGCTCGAGCGGTCGGGATGTTCACTGAATAAATGGAGAGGAAATGAAGGAATGAGATGAAAAGGATCAAGGGGAAATCAAGGGTAGTTGGGAAGTCATAAGGGACCGAGATGGCAGTTGGGAGTAAATGAGGCATTAATTGATCATCATCCATCGATCTCCTTTTGTGAGTGAACTGGTAAGAATGACTGTCACTAGCTGGTATCCATGGATGCTGCTATCAACATCAGACACAGACAGCCTATCATCGCGGGGAATCCGCCTGAAATGTCATGATCAACAGGCACAGGCACCACCACCGCATCCACATCACTGCAGTTGTTCCAGCCCTTCATTTACTTCCCGATTACTCCAAAATACCTATCAACTAGATCATACTTAGACCTATGCAGTAATCAACCAATAGCCACCTTAGGTTGTTAAACCCAAAGTTGCTCTCATTGTGACTCCCCATTTTGATTCCCCCAGCCATAACTNCATCCACTGTAGCACTAAAGACAGCCACTGTCTCAGCGTCCCCGACAGAATCAGACATCTGAACCACCACAAGCCCCAATCATTTCCATCAATTGACACTGCAGACCCCTCTATCCATGAAACACAATAAATCGTTGATCATAAACAACTGGTATACAGTCCGAAGAATTGACCCCAAACAAGTACCACTCCTAAAGACATCCCGACGCCAGAACAGAAGAAGCAGCTCTTGGCTCTCCGCTCAGGCCACCGCTTAGAAAATCCTCCGCCATCCATTCAACTTCCATCTCCGTCTCCATCTCCGACCTTCAATTCCTCCCCAACAGCAACCACAACCACTCACCCAGCATGACTCGCTCACAACCCCTTCTCACCCTCTCCCGGAGGTATCTTGCAACCACTGCGCCCCGAACAACCACAACCACATCCATCCGTACAACAACATCTTTCCTCACCACCAAACCCACCACCACCACCTTCCGCTCCATCCAGCACCAACCATGCCTCCGCACCACCACGACCCCTAGCATCCGTCCCTACCACTCAATCCACCACCCCACCCCGACCCACGAATACTCCAATTCCCAAACGACCATCCTCTCCTCTGCTCTCCGCCACGTCCCGACCCACGGCTTCACCCGCGACGCCCTGACCCTCGGAGCCCGGGATGCCGGCTTCCTCGACGTCTCGGTGCAGCTTCTCCCGCGGGGCGAATTCGACCTGATTCTATTCTGGCTGGCGAGTCGACGGGGGTCTTCTCCGCTCCAAGGTGGAGAATGATGCGCTGCTGCAATCATCCCAGCCTCTATCCGTGGACGACAAGATCAAGGTCCTGATTATGGAGCGCTTGCGCATGAATGTTGAAGTGAAGGAGAAGTTGCAGGATGTATGCTTCCCCTATCTTTCCTGATCTATCTCTAGCTGTTCCATATATCAGGAATGCCGTATGATGCTAATAAACATGGTAATATAGGCCCTAGCCATCATGTCCCTTGGCGAAAACATCCCTCTCTCGTTATCCGAACTGCACGCTCTCTCGGACGATATCCTCACGCTAGCGGGCGACGCTTCCGTCGATGCATCGTGGTATTCGAAGCGCATGGCTGTGGCGGCTGTGTATGCATCGTCGGAGTTTGTGATGACGCGGGATACGAGTGCGGGGCTGCGTGATACGGAGGAGTTCCTGAGTCGCCGGTGGGCGGATGCAAGAGCTGTGAAGGATAAGTTGTCCGGGGTGAAACAGTGCTTGGGATTCTTGGGGTCGACTGCTGTGGGATTGGGGAGGAGTTGGGGGTTGAAGCTGTAACTGGCACCGACATTGACTGTGATGGGAAGGAAAGTATGGGGTGGTAGTATGTACTATTATTAACATTATTTCGTTTTAGCTTGCTTGTTTACTTGCGGTATTTGCTGCCGCTGATACAACTGTATATTTACATCTCATTCAACCTGACCACTTCCCCTGCTTCACAACATCATGTATATACAAAGGGTCTAATAATCCCTCGCCCTCTCAATCTCCTTCACCCTCTCCTCCAATCTCTTAACCCACCCCTCATCCCCAAACAACTCCTTCACTGCCTTCCGATTCGGCGCCAAATCCCACCACGGCTCGCGATTCGACTTCCCCTGCTTCCCCTCCACCTTGGCCTTCCGCCAATGATTCCTCAGATCATGATCCCTCTGATTCTTAATCGAATGCAATAAACCGCACGTACGACGGTTCGGCTCCACGCCCGTAACCTCCATATCGCGAAGCAGCGACACTACACCGGGCAAATCATGACACCCACGCCAATAGAAGTAAATAAACTCATTATAGAGAGCCGTGGACCCGCCCAGGACCGCAGACGCCCGGCCCATAGATTTAATCGTCGCACGGAACTGGCTGATGAGATGAGAGTCCGGATAATGCAGGTTGAGGAGCTTGAACGCGACGAGGAGCATTTTGGGGTAGAGTTCTGTGACGACGGGTTCGGTGGGGACGATGGGTGGGATAGTGAGGGAGCTGTCTTCCGAGGAGGTGGCTTCGTCCTTAATGCCCAATAAACCCTTCTTTTCATCGTCCAAGTGTCGAAGGATATTGAAGATCCGCTCCTTGCATACCTCCCAGATACCCGTGTCTCCGCGACGGTTATCAATCGCGTCCCAGAGCGCCGCTTCGATGCTTACGGACTCGCGCATGATCACGGCCTCGATGGCCCGGTCCATGGTAATCTGGTTCGAGGATATCATCTCTGCTAGCTCGTCGTCGGTGTATTCGCCTGTTTGGAGCTTTTCTTCGATGGCTGTATTCTTTTCTCGCACGGCGAGTTCGCTTTCTTGCCGCTCGGTGCGCGCTGCGCTGCGCTGGCGCTTTTCTTTCATGTCTTGGAGGACGGAGTCGAAGATTGCGGAGATTTGGGCCATCTCGTCCATTTCGTCGTCGCGGAGGGTGGATTTGGGTTCCGTTGATGACGGCGTGGATGGTGTGGGTTCAGTCTGGGATTGCTGACGGCGCTCAGTGCCGAGTTGCTCGAGAAGGTTGCCGAAGATCTGTTTCTCGGTGCTGGTCATGGTCACCGGCTTTTGCGGAGCTGATTTGCTGGGAGCTTGTTGCTGCTGCTGTTGCGTGACGGCCGCGGCTTTTTTCCGTAGAAAGCTCCTCCGGGTTGGACGCGCGGGCTTGTCATCTTGTGCTGATTCTGCTGTTGCTGCTTCATGTTCCTGCTCGTTGGCGTCGCTGGACGTCGAGTAGTGCTGCTGCTGCTGCTGGCTGTGACGGACTGGAGGGGACAGGTATGCGGCAGTGAGGGTGCGAGTCTGGTACAGGAATGGGACGGACGAGTTGCGAGCCGCGAGCGCCAACCAGGACCGGGAGATTCGGGCACTCATTGTACTATGACAATATCCAACTACAGTCTGAATCAATAGACTGTAAACGTATGGTAACCTTTCCACACGGATCAACAATTGGTGGACCGGTCTGCCGAAGTGAAGCTGAACCAGCCGTCCGTCGGAGAATCTCCCGCTCGGCGCAGTTTCTCCCATCAATTAGAGCCACGTGACTACGCGGCGCTCCGAACGCGCCTCTGATCCGCGTGAGCAAAAGTCATCCATCTGCGCCATACAGCAGTTCATTGCAGATCAGCAACACTCTCTGCTTTGAAACTCCCTCCTCTGTAAAAGGGAGAAAGAAATCAAAATGGGCAACGACGAAATCTCCGATTTCGAAAAGCAGCGCCTAGCCAACATCGCCGAACGCGATGCGCTACTCAAAAAGCTGACCATGGAGGCGCAGTCCTCTGGGCTTTTTCCGCCGAAGATGCCCAAACCAGCAGCGAAGGATCAATCGCGGACGAAAAAGAAGACTCCTGTGAAGAAAGTCAAGGAGGAGACGCCGCAGCCGCGGCGCATGTCATCCCGGCTGAGGGGCATCGCGGCGGAAAGCGAAGTCGCGAAGCGCAAAGCTGAAGAAGAGTACGAGGCGCGGCAGGAAGCGGAGCGCGCGAAACGAGTTCGCAAGTCGGATAACTTCTCGTTCAGTGATATTATGGTGAACGGGCAGAAGTTGCCTGCGGATGGATTGATCGGAGTAGATGTAGTTACCAAGGGCGTGGCGATACCGTACCAGAGGACGTTTGGCGATGATGAGATCCAGAAGACGACGGATAAGGATCTGAAGGCGCTGAGGAAGGAGATGAATGGATTGACGCTCTGGGAGGCGTGGGAACCTAACCGTATGTCTCTCTTTCTTTCCCTACTACCATCTTCCATTGGCTAACTAACCTCCATAACAGGCATTAAATTGACCCCCGAACGAGTCTACACCATGACTTTCCACCCGACAGAATCCAAACCTCTCATCTTCGCCGGCGACAAAATGGGCCACCTAGGCATTCTCGACGCCTCGCAAGAGAAGCCCACCTCCATCAAACCCGAGGACGACGAGGAATCCGACGACGAAGATCCGGACCCCGTCCTCACCACCGTAAAACCCCACACCCGGACAATCAGCAGCATGCACATCCACCCCAGCACACCGACGACCCTGTACACAGCCAGCTACGACAGTTCAATCCGCGCCATGGACCTCGAGAAGTCCACCAGCGTGGAGAAATACGCTCCGGAATCGACCTCCTCGGACGAGCCCATCTCCGGCATTGACATGGCACTCGACGATCCCAACGTGCTGTATTGGACAACGCTGGACGGGGCCTTTGGCCGGCACGACATCCGCACCGACCCAACAGCAGAAACAGTAAACACATGGCAACTCTCCGAGTAAGAAAATCGGCGGTTTCTCACTATACCCCACGCAACCGCACTATTTCGCAACAGCGAGTCTGGACCGCTCAATGCGTCTGTGGGATTTGCGTATGCTGCAGAAACCTAAGAGGGGTAAGAAAGATGAAGGGCCAACCCCAGTAGGAGAACACTACAGCCGGCTCTCCGTCTCGCACGCAGCATTCAACAGCGCAGGACAAATCGCGACGTCTTCGTACGATGACACGCTCAAGATATACGATCTGAAGAAGAAGGGGATTTCGAACTGGGATGTAGGGCATGCAGTTTCGGAGGATGAGTTGGGGCCTGATACCGTTCGTTAGACATAATTGTCAGACGGGGAGATGGGTAACTATGTATGTATACCCCTTCCTGATTGGTCTCTTGTACTGGTTATTTCTCGAGAAAAGCGAGGTGCTAACGGAATGNTGTTTGGTGATAGTCTCCGCCCCCAGTGGCAACAGAACCCGCAATCGCATATCCAGCGATTCTGTATTGGAAACATGAATCGGTTTGTGGATATCTATAGTGGGGAGGGGGATCAGCTGGCACAATTGGGCGGGGAGGGCATTACGGCTGTTCCGGCAGTGGCTGTCTTTCATCGGAGTAGGAATTGGGTTGCGGGAGGGACGGCGAGTGGGAAGATTTGTTTGTGGATGTGAACGTTAGGCAGGGGTTGTATGATATTAGAGAGAGTGAGGTTTATAAAATTTGTTTGATAGTACGCATATTCAGGCGCAGCATCAAGCGGTACTCAAGTACAAGTCTAACAAGGTGGAGTTACTCATTTCATCTATGCCCAGAGGAAAGGTAGACGCTATTTACACAACAATTGCAATTGTAGACTGGCAAGGAAAATCCCCTTAAGACGGGCATTCCTGCTGCCTACAATCCATACATCATCCATGGAAGATCATATCCGGCACTCTGCTCACAGGATCTCTTGTTTTCCACGTAAAAACAGCCATCAGAGCAGGGTATCAACACCATGACAAATGCTTTCCAAAATAAAACCGGCGGAAGAGGTGATAGAAGAAACGAACGTTAAATCATGGGCACATGCGGAGACAAGGAGAAGAAATGTAATCGCAGGAAAAAATTTACACCAGAAGATGCAGGGATCTCAATACATGAAATCAAGCTCTCATGTTGTACACAGAAATGGCTGCCCGCAATGTGCAAGCATCACCGCTCCACAAGAACTTCCCCCATGACATTCAATGGGGTGTAGAGTAGGCGGGACAGCCGTAGAAGGTAAAATAAGGGTTTTGTCTAGAGCCACAAAAGTGGAAATAGATGCTGGAATCGTCATGATCAGATGGGCCATGNCAACCCGCGATGCACGAGTCCAAGAGCGAAGCAGGCCTAGGTATGGCCCAGGCGACTTGGGCGTCATAACTCGTTGCGCTGTTCCTCACGCGAATTTTGAGCCTGTTCCCGATCCTTCGCTTTGCGGCGAGACGGAGGCACGAAATCGAAGAACCGGTACTTGCTTGTCGTCTCTCTAGTGATGCTAGATCTGCGCGATTTCGAGGGTTCGGGATATTCAAGCGAATATGTGGATGAATTCTTCGAACTGCCGGTGCTGTCCCTGGGATCTGCCCATCGTGGTATCGAGAAGGGGACTCTGCTTTGGTCCCACGTGGCCGAAGAGGAACTGGGAGGCGTGTCATCGTCCGCTTCAGGAGCGTAATCGGTAGACCGACGCGGTAGAGAGGGCCTCGACGCGAAGTAACCGATCGAATTGCGATGGCTGCCTGTAAGGGATGTCGACCCTGCAATAGCTGCCTCGGTGGCCGGGCTTGTAGGCTTGGAACTGTCCTCGTAGAAGGTCACCGACCGTTCCATCGCGTCAACCAGTTCCTCCCATTTGACCTCCAGGCCTCCGTTTGGACGTTCTGCCTGTTCGGCTCTACTCAAACATTCCTTGGTGCGTTGGTGGAGACGAACGGCCATTTCATGGAATTTGCTGACTGCTGGGTCAATCTCCTCCAATTCCGCCAGGCGCTCCGGTGCGATCTCGAGCCATATACTGATGAGATTGGCAAAGCTTCGCGCGTGATCAATGAGGAAGGGTAGGCTGGGGAATCCTTCGCGGGATGTTGGGGGGAGACGACCCAGAATCTGTATTGGCGTGGCATAGGAGGGTGTGACGATAGGCGCGGGACGGTCGGCAGGAATGGCACAAATGGAATCGACGAATTGCTTAAAATCGGCGCGGTTGCTGACCAGAAATTTGTTCATAGGCTCCATCCAAGGCTCCTTGCTGCCGAACGTGGTCATATTGGCCAGGCCTTGCAGGGCCTTGGCGATCAGTGTCAGTGTGCGCTGGGCCCGGGGGCGCGGATGATCTGCGCGCATTAGAAGACATGTATGAGAAATGTGATAGGGGAGAACAAATACCTTTGAGCAATCCAAATAGTTTGGGATTCAGGATTGCTGGACAAAAGAACCGCAAAAACAAGAAGCCCGATACACTACTGTATGTGACTGACCGGAGGAAATCGCCATAACGGTCCTCTGCACAAGCCCGGATATGCCGAAAAATAAGCCTCAATTCAGCCGGGCATCTAGAAGCAGAGCTTGCAATTGATTTCCAGACCCCTGTACTTAGGGAGACGAGGTTCCTCCAGTTGCGGTCGAGATCATCCGATCGGTGTACACGGGAAGGGTCCACCTCGCACTCCGGGTCGGTTTCATCGATATCGCGAAGTCGCTCGCCAATTGTTTCTTCCAAGTATTCCTTGCCTAGGCGACGCATGTGGTAGTCGAGCGCCTTGGTGAGAAGCGAGTTCCCTCGGAAAAGGAGGTTTGCCTCAACGGTGGCAGTACGGCCCATGTCTCGGACGAGCACTTCTCTTTCTTGACCCGACTCCCGGGAATCGTTGGAATGAATCCTCGTTGTATACCTTAGCCTGTTTGCTGTCGACTCTTTGTGCAGCCCATCAATCTCATCCTCGACCAATGCTGAAATCCACTCGACAGTCGTGCCTGATACCTGGTAAATATTTAGGAGAGCTTCGGACAACTGATTGAGCTCCGAGGACATGACTTGAGACATGTTAATCGTGAGCCCATTGGTGAACGAATGTAGGATTTCCGACATCGGCGTATACTGCGTGCGACATCAGAACAACTGTCTCCTCCATTCGGGCTCGCATGAGCATTTCACCCACCGGCTGATCTTTGTCATCTAGGATCGGCCACCATTTTTCCGTTTCGACTCCAGGCTGTAGATCGTCCAGCTTCAAATCGACCCTGCCGAACGTAGCATCCTGGGAGGAGAGCTCAACGTCGTCTAACAAACGCGCCGGATTACTATGGTCCTGGCCATAGGAGCCATGTGCGATAAGTGTCCAATCCTTCTGTGTCGGGTTGACCGTCTTTACTAGAATCGACACTTGCGACAGGACAGGCGGAAGATCACTGAAATTAAAGTCTTCTCGCCAAAACGGGTTGGCTGTGCGGTACTTGACAGCAGTCTTGGCGCGGATTTCCCCATCAAGAAGTACTTCTGTGTAGTAATCGCTCACGGCAGATGTTGGGGTTGAATTGCTATGTGACCGCGACTGCTTCCGGCTTCGAGGAGCTTTCTCGGCAGCTTTGTTTCGGAGGAGCTTAGCTTCCGTTACTCTCACATTGAGCACTCGCTCGATTCGAAACATATCTGCCATAGATGCTGTAGGGGCATCGGACGGACTCTTCGGGTCGTCTTCTGCACAGGTTTCGGGCCCATAGAGCTCTGGTATCGTGAAGGCGCGCAGGAGCACGAACCATACCTCGAACAGGACTCGACTTTCCAAGGCTAAATATACGGGTCGAGTGATGCCGGATGCAGAGTGAACGGCGTATTGAGGATAAATGGCGACGCAAAATTCATCTTCCAAGACCGAAGTAGTGTAATTGCTGCACCGAACAGCGCGAGAGCTGCGAAAGTTGGATGCACGTTACAAGGGTGATATCGGACTCGGTATACAGCTTGAAGGCGCCGTTTTCTTGCAACGTACAGTTGACCCTCANCCACGACGAGGAAAGAGCTCTTTGTTGTCGATATGTTGACACTCGGNGGCCAGAGGAAGGTCGAACACCGGAAGCACTAGGCCTGTCCCATAAGAGCATCTTGCCAACCTTGATAATCGCTGCCTCTTTCTGGACTGTACTCTCCGAGTTTCGCCGGCGTTCGGCCAAACGGCGGTCACCAATCGCAACCGACTGGGGCTTTGTCATTTTGTTTTGAACGCCCTTGGGACGAATTGGCTGCCAGCACAGCAAGGCAGCAAGCCAGGAGTCGAATGTTTCGCTTACATGGGGCCTTAGCTCGACACCTAGCCCTGAAGTAAACGTGGACACGCTGAGGTAATTCGTCCGTAGTTCCGGATCGACAAGCGAGCGAACCTGACAGCCACGAAGATCAGGAATCAAGGTCTTGGCCAGTGCGGGCTCTCCCTTGGCTTGATATATTAGACTGCCCGTGGCGACGTTGATGGCGCAGTAGCCCGAGGACCAAGCCGTTGTTGATGCAGTCCGAAACGAAAGAATGCCGTGCATCCTTCCACAAGTCGTTTTCATAAGCTGCAGGATCTTGGACGCATCGGTAGTCGACAGCGCGGAGGGGGTCTGATTGGCTGATACACTCGTCACCAAGCTCGAACCCCCTGGGGGCTTGCTTGACCGTTGGCGACCAAGGGAGTGACTGAAATAGGTGGGGGACTGAATCGACGGATAGCCAATAGATGACGACTCGTCCGGGGTTTTGGGTTGTGGAACTGCGGTGTTGATGGATCCCAGGCGATTCCGGGCTCTGAAAAATGTGTTAGGGGAGATCTCGCTGCGCTGATCATCTAGGGTGGTGGTCCGTGACCGTGCGCGCTGACTTTTCATCTCCACATGTGTATCTTCTTCGTCGCCTGCCGAGTGGTAAGAGTGATAATCGCGACGGGATTCTCGATCGGAGGCTCTTGTCCGGGTGGCGGGACGAGGGGAAGCTGCTGCACTTGATGCGAGATACTCCGCCTCCGAGGAAGGTGAGTGGTTGCCAGCCTCAGAGTCTGGGGTGACTGTTCGAATTCCCGTGTCCCTAAAACTATCGGGATAAACCATCCCATGCCGGTCCTTGGAGGAAGACTTCTTGCTGGGCCGCCGTTCCACAGGACGACTGTAAATTCCCTGATGGACAGAGTTCCGTTTGAATCCACTTGACCCTTCCGGCTCCATCTTTTCTTTCCAACCACGCACGACGGAACCGGTAGCAGCGGCACTCGGGAGAGGTCGCTACAAAGCACACGGGACGCAGGCAAACGGGCGGAGACACATAAACTGGTGATACACTGCGGGATTGTTACCTTGCAGCACGCTGACACCCAACGTACGCTGCGCAACCGTCCTCTAACAATTGAGGGTCTCTTTCGTCCAATGGGTCGCTAGCTGAACGCATGGAGTCCGGGGTGAGGGAGGGAGCTAGAGTTGCACATTCGGTCGAGGCCGTGGCGTTTTGGGTGCTAGCAACGGTGAGAGGGGGCGGTCGCAAAACGATTGTTCGTTCAGGGGAAGGGTGTGGTATGGAGGTGGATTCGACGGTCGTGACGATGACAGCGGTGGCAGTAGGGGACCAGTGAGTGAACGGGAGAAGCGCAGGGCAGTGGTGGATGAGAAAAGTACAGGGCGAAAATCGCTAGTAGGCGCGGCAAGGAACCAACCCTCCAATAGTCCAGATACAGCCGCGATGTCGCTGCTAGAAGGCCATCATCGGGTATGTTAGCTCGGTGGGGAAGGAAGTGATGATGGGAGTAAGCGGGTTTGAAAGAACCCAACAGGGCAGGCAGTGGGTGGTAATGGGTGGTAATGGGGTTGGTGGCAGCAGCAGTTCGGTGGATAGGTCGGTCGGCACAAAGGTTTGGTTCGACCAACCGCGGCGTGATATCATTGGAAATTGGCACAGAAAGCTTGAGGGGAAAGAATAGACGCACCTTCATTCCGCTGGGAATTGACCTATCTGGCTCTGATTGAGAAAAAAGAAAGAAAAATACCCTCTCCTTTGCTTTGAATTGCTTGAGAGGGAATTCAATCCGTAGTCGGGGGGGGGAGGGGGAGGTACGACTAGGGAGGATGGGAAAAAGGGTGGGATAATTGGTTCGAATGATTGACGGATTGGTGAAGCCAATTACCCAGACGACGTGCGTTGTGAAAGCTGCAGATCCCGCATCAGCATGGATGCATTTTCTGTACGACAGACGGGGGGGTTGTCTGGTCTAGTCGGGGGAGTGTTAGGGAGAAGGTGTGCAAGTGGTGGTGTTGAAGGTGGGTGGAAGTAAGCGAGGNACAAGAGGGAAAAAGAGGGAGAAGGTGGAAAGTCAATGATCAGCTGGGGAGAAGGGCGAGGGATGGAGTCAGTCCGCGACGGAGGGAAAGCGGGAGGCGGTGTTGAACTTCGTGCAGCTGAAGAGAAGCGGGCCGGGTAAGTGGAATAAAAAGGGCACAAAGAGAGGAAGGAGATTAAGAGGAAGCCAAAGAAAGAGGACGATGATGATGATGATAATGATGATAGTGATGATGATGATACTGAATAGTAACTGACTCAGGTATCGATGGCCTTTGGGGGAGGGGAGCAAATAGAACCAAAAGAACGAAAAAATAATAATACTAACTCACGATCTTGGTGGTCTCTTTGCTCACGTTGCACTTGAGATCAGGGATACTGAAAGGCTAAAAGGATCAAGTCGAGAGGGAAAGCCGGTGATACGACAATGGACAGACCCTTCTAACTCCCAGAATATGCAGGGGAATTGGACAAACGCCCGGTGATCTCTCCGATTGATGATAGCTGATATCAGTAGCGGAGGAGGATTATAGAGTAGACACGGAACTACGTGGAGTAAAGGCAGGCAGGGCCTGCGAGTCCTTCTGCTTCTTTTCCCTGGGACGAAGGCGTTGGTGATTTTTTGGGTTCCGAATTGATGGGGTACTGGCAACACCGGTTATGGAGTCATTGAACCACTTTCTGGACTTTCCCCCCGACCAACTAAATACGACTAATGGCCTGATGTTGACTTGCTTGGATTATTCTATATGCAATCTTGACCCCTTTATTTCATTTATATTTTTGACATGGCAAGAACAAAAATGTGTCCAGTCGTCAATTGACCCTGATAGTACGAGTGGAATTTAGATTGAATAAAAAAAAAAATTAATAATAATAAAAGAAAGAAAAAGAGAACAAAACTTTAAGGATTGAGGAAAGATGAACAAAAATTTAAGCTGAAATAAGAGAAAGGGAAAATCGACGGAAAAGAAAAAAACTGTTGGGTTCAGGCTCTGGGGCTGAGATCCACTTGATGATGGAAGGCGTGTCTTTGAACCTCCTATTTTCCACTCTTCCTCATTAAGTAGTAGGTAGTGTGGTTATTATGACTGGCTTTGAAGTTTGGCTATACGTGAAGCATGGTGCAAAAGCAACGGGATTATAACACGACTTTATTATAGCTTGTGCCATTAAACATGATCTTCCTTATGAACACGCTCCTCTGCATACACTCGAGCCCATATATGAGGCGTTGTTTCAGGGAGGTCATATTTAGTCCCGGCTTAAAAGCAAGCCAAGCTCTTCTTCCCTTGAGCCGGGAATATTTTCAGCCCACCCTCTTGCTACCATGAACGGTGTGCAATTGAACTCGATCGCTCTACTCGAACCGACTTGCATGACCCAGTTTATGCTATGCCTAGACACTAGGGATAGATCACCCATGTAGGAAGTCGTACGAGGTACGTATCTTTGTTCGATGGCTGAAGAAGCGGGTCAAGGATAGTCGATTATCATGACCTTCCAGAAAGGTCCACGAACACACCACCTTTAGACTAATGTACAACCAGCCCGATAGTGGTAAATTTCTTTTTTTTTTTTTTTTGTTCTTTTCCCGCTTTTTCCTTCTGTTCTACCCCAATTGTTTCTACTTCCGCATGTTCTTGCCTTCTTTTTCCCTTTTCGGAACCTGACTGATCGACTCAGTACCTTAAGATAGTTCTCTTCCTCTCCTATCGGTGCCGGAGGAAGTCGTACAATTCAAACCGTGGCAGAGGGAGTCGTACAATGATCAGGCAGACCATTTCCAGAACAGACCCAAACAGGGTGCGGCAGTCAGATCCGAGTCACTAATAATTATCGCCACTGGGATCCTTCCCGCCTCCCCTCCCCTGTAGTACTACCCGACGTTAGATTGCATTTATATTGCCATGGCTGCTGGTGCGCTCCAAAAGCAGTAAGTAGAGGGTAGATAGTGGTATTTGTGGCTAACCACGCATGGCTATGCTCACGTCAACGGTGTGCAGAACGCCATCTGCCGCGATTGTGGCCTAGTTGGTTGTCGGCATTCCGCGGTCACTAATCAAACCATTGCCCAGTACTCAACTAAACCATTCATTGCCACTACTAGGTAGCCTTAGGAGTACTTAGTTGCAGGTGTCTTCGATTCAGCCAATTGACAACAGACCTGGATGGGGAGGAAAGGCCACCGTTAGTAACAACAAACCACAGCATAGTATCTATAGATTGACATCAATCTTCAAAGGACCAGTCCAAAAAGGGAAAGAGTCACTGGGTTTGCAGGAGAAGCAGAACAAAGTCATGTCCATTGGTACAATCTTCGCCCAAGCGAACGTTTTACCAAAATGTGGATCATTTGGGAAACCATAGACTTCTTCGAACCGTATATAAGGCAGCCAACGGACACCTGGCGTACGAAACTCACTGCAGCTGGAGGATGGGGAGTCCTGGAGGACAACGCTTGTCTTTGGGTGGGACAAAAGGAAGGTGCAGCAAAAGGCCAACGATGCACCACGTATGTTACTAGACTCTTAAACTACTGACCAGAGAGGAAAGAGCCCCTGCCGGGCACTGGGCAGACTAGCAAATAGAATGAGCTTCGAGAATGGAAACCCACCCCGCACGAGCCACACCGGCGCTCAAGCATTGCTGGCGCTGGAGCCAATCAGTGGTCCCCATCGGCGGCCCATCCCGTCCAGCATCCCACTTGGGCCTGACTCGTGTCGTCAGAGACTCACCGGCCATGACTCGGCCATCCTATCATGTGATATGCGGCACGTAATCATTCTCTTTTCGGAAATCCCCGCATTAACGTTGTTCCAGACATTATCACATGATTGTCTATCCTTCATGCCTTAGGCTTCATTTGATCGGCTCAGGCAGCACCAACTTGCTTTACCGCTTCGGAGCAGCAGGACTAGTCTGCACTCTTAACTAGCGCTATCAATGTGACTGACTGACTGACCGCCTGCATCATCGGAGCTTATCACGAGGCGGTCATCAGCTCTCCTCCTCCAACTCCCCCGGGCCCTGCTCCTGATCCTACCGACCAAAGTCAACCGACCCTCCTTCAGTAGATAAATGCTAGGTCGATGGTCTCATCTTTCATCTTCTTCTTGACTTTGTGATTAAGTCAAAGGCAAACTGATCCTCTGTTTCACTCTATAGATCCTCTTCGAACTGTTCCAGGCGGATCAAGGCGATCCTCGCTCTAGGTTGTCGAACTACTACCGCCCTTTCGGACTCTCAACCATCCTAAGCGCTTCTCTCTATATATCGTGTTTACCCTAGCTGGATGGCCTTGAAGTGACCTCGTACACGGCTTGATGGCCGTTAATAATGAACTGATGATTCTATTATCTACTGCTATTTAGTATATTAGCCCAAGATGATGACCTCCAATATCTTATCGCGTTTCCTCCCTCCAAACGGCTCCCCGTCAGTGTATGAGACGATTCGACAACACGACAATCATTCGGACGCTTCGGACGTGGAGGAGCGTGCAGGAATGGCGTTTGAGGATGAACATGGGGACCGGTTCAGCGACCGTGAGCTGGAAGATGCTCTAGCAGATGCTGGGAGGGATGACTCCCCCGGTCCGAGCGAACCGTTTCTCCCCCGAAGCCCGCCAACAAAAAGGGACGAGGGTGGCTTCCTCAAGGCCGGTTCTCGTCGCCGCAAGTTTAGTCGCTCTGGTCGGATACATGCAGCTTCACCGCGTCATAAATTCGATGATAGCGATGATGATGTTCCTCCCTCACTCCTCGTGGAAGGAGATCAAGATGACGATGACGTTTTGAGATCGAAGCTCCCACCTCCGCCCCGATCGATTGACCCTCCGAATGTTGAACCTCCGCCCAGACCATCACCTCGAGACGACCGAGTCCACTGGGAAGCAGCCCGCGATCGATTACCGCTACATGACACCAATAGGCGGGCCCATCATGCAAGTCTGTGGTCAGCGGGATATCCGAACCTAGCACTGGTAGATCCGAAAGAGAAGGCACTATGGATGTGGGCAAACGTGGAGAATCTGGACAACTTTTTGAAGGAAGTCTACACATACTTTCTTGGGAACGGAATTTGGTCGATTCTGCTGAACAGGGTTTTGAGTCTTCTGTAGGTCTCCCTTCCCCATGCTTAAGTTCGCCTGAATGTTCAAGACTGACTGACACATGGGGTTCAGGACATTTGCATTTGTCGTAGGATTCAGCATATTCCTCACAAACTGCATTGACTACCACAAGGTACGCGGGAGTCGAACTCTGGACGACATTCTGATTCAGAAGTGTACAAAGCAAATGTCCATGTCCGCTACCTTCTTACTATGGCTGCTTTCTTTTTTCTGGATTGGCAAGGCCTTTCAGTACTTGCTAGATATCAGAAGGCTCAAGCACATGCATGACTTTTATCACTACTTGCTTGGAATATCGGATGCTGAAATCCAATCAATTTCCTGGCAAGAGGTCGTCAGCCGATTGATGACTCTGAGGGACTCCAACCCCGCGACTGCGGGTGCGGTCTCTGCGAAGCATCGCAAGTTCATGGGGAGTCAGTCCAAGCAGCGCATGGATGCTCACGACATCGCGAACCGACTGATGCGCAAAGAAAACTACCTGATTGCGTTGATAAATAAAGATATACTAGACCTGACGCTCCCGATACCGTTCCTGCGAAACAGGCAACTGTTCTCTCGGACACTTGAATGGAATATCAACCTCTGCATCATGGATTATGTCTTCAACGAGCAGGGCCAAGTGCGGACGTTGTTCTTGAAAGATACCCATCGACGGGCCCTGAGTGAAGGCCTGCGACGGCGTTTCATGTTCGCAGGCATCATGAATATCTTCGTAGCCCCCTTCATTGTCGTCTATTTCATGATGCACTATTTCTTCCGCTATTTCAATGAATACAAGAAGAATCCATCGCAGATCGGATCCCGACAATACACCCCACTGGCTGAATGGAAGTTTCGTGAGTTCAACGAGCTATGGCACCTGTTTGAGCGGCGTGTCAATATGTCTTACCCTTTCGCGAGCCGCTATGTGGATCAGTTCCCCAAAGACAAGATGGTGCAATTCGCGGGTTTCGTGGCGTTCGTCTCTGGGGCACTGGCCTCGGTATTGGCCCTGGCTTCCGTGGTGGACCCGGAGCTGTTCTTGGGCTTTGAGATCACTCACGACCGGACCGTGCTTTTCTACTTGGGTGTCTTCGGTTCTATCTGGGCTGTCGCGCAGGGTTTGGTACCCGAAGAGACCAATGTGTTTGATCCCGAATACGCGCTCCTTGAAGTCATCAACTTCACTCATTACTTCCCAGGCCACTGGAAAGGCCGTCTGCATAGCGACGATGTTCGCAAGGACTTTGCCGTGCTGTATCAGATGAAGATCGTCATCTTCCTGGAGGAGATCCTAAGCATGATCTTCACGCCGTTCATCCTCTGGTTCAGTCTGCCCAAGTGCAGTGACCGTCTCATCGACTTCTTCCGAGAATTCACCGTCCATGTCGATGGGATGGGATATCTCTGCTCCTTTGCGGTCTTCGACTTCAAGAAGGGTACCAACGTGATCTCGCAAGGGGATACGGGTCGACGGGATGCTGCACGGCAGGACCTTCGGGCGGACTACTTTTCGACCAAAGATGGTAAGATGCTCGCATCTTATTACGGGTTCTTGGACAACTATGGTGCCAATCCGCGCAGTGGTCATCCGTCAACCAAGCGGCAATTCCACCCTCCACCCACATTCCCGACCCTTGGTTCTCCATCGGCCATTGAGATGGGCAATTTTGGAGATCGACCGGCCGCAGCTGGGCTGATGGGTCAACAATCTACATACGGCGCCGCTCCTCGGTTTGGCCCCGCTGGCATGGGCGACCATCTCTCCCCGGCACCATCAATGCTGCTCGACCCGCACCATCAGCCGTCGGCGTCAGGGTTCCGGTCAACGCACCGCGCTAACCCGTATCCGCGCTATAGGGCCTCGCGACCGCCTCCCACCATCTCCGACCCCATTGAAGATGAAGATCCTCCGGCGGGCAAAGGTCGTAGTGCGGTTAAATCGTCGCCCGGGGTCGGGTCGAGCGGGGGCGGCATAGGCACGAGTGACAGTAACTTGGGGGAGTCATGGCGGATGAACCTGGTCGGCGATGAGGTTGAGGAGGAAGATGAGGGCGGCGAGAATGTCGACACCCTGGCTGGCGGTGGGGGTGTCCTGGGGCTCATTCAGCAGTTTCAGAAAGTCAACCAGGACAATCGGGGACGGACGACGGTTGGTATATAATTATAATTTGTATCAGGATATGAGGTTTCCATCACCTCTGCTGTGCACATGGTTACAGTAGGGAAGTTCGACTCAGTGAAAGGCCTTGGGGTGTACCAGCCCAGACAGCTAGTGAAAAGGCAGCCATACGCAGTTAGAGAAGGGTACTGTATGTAGAGTGGAGGATAAGCCAAGCTAGTGACCACACCTGCAGCAATGGTTAGTAGTACGTACTAAAGTTTACGATGGTTCTGTCCAGCTGATTGACTCTGGTCGGAGTGTATCTATAGTATGGAGTGCTAGTCTAGCCCCGGCTAAATGGAAGGTAAAGGACCAGGGTCTGTCCGTCAGTCAGTCAGTCAGTCACACTGACTGACTGACTGACCGGACCTTTGCCCCGATTCATCCAAGCACCAAACCTTTTTCCCTTGACTTTTCAGATATGGTGTGTTTATTTATTTACAACCTGGTACTGGTGTTCTCTTTTCCCTTTAATCGACGCAGACTCTTCAAGGTCTGTCTGCTCGCTCAGATTCCGAGAAGAGCACGTTTCAGGGTCCTCAGATACGAAACAGCTGTCCCCGCTGCGATGCCCCTACAAGTCAGGGGAGAGTAGAGAGAGAGGGCCCCAAAAATTCTTCAGTGATGGAGACCGCAGAAAGGCTTCTAGACTAGTCGGATATTCACGGCACGAATAGATGCCATATTAATTAATATTAGCTTGGCTGGGTTCGGATGGCGGAAGAAACAGACTGACGGTGACGGACAATGTGATGGGATTCTACTTTAGGACTAGAGGGTCACCTGACTACTCAGATAATCCAGTCCCTCCCCTGGATAAACTCCGGCTTCCCGGGACGAGTATCCATGGATGAGGGAAAGGAAGGTTATATTAGTTTAGTCTTTGGAAGAGTTGTGTGGAATCTGTCCACCATCATGAATTAAAGAATTGAATGAATGAATGATTTCAATCAATGGATAGACTCGTGGAACCAGAGGGAAATTGCAACCCATTATTCTTCCTTTCCTTGTGGTTGTTGGTGTTATCCAACCCCCGCCCGTCTCGGTAATTACGGGGGGTCCATCACGGGCTATAATTAGCAACTCGCACTAAAGAAAGAAAAAAAAAAGAGGATCCAGTCCGTCCGTCCCCTGCAGCCGACGCGCATTTATGTTGGTGTTGACTATTGACTGGCGATGTTGGCAGCAACAGCCACCATGAAATGCCCGTGGTATACGTACAAACATGCTGCGAGTTGCGTAGAGACATACGTAGGCATTGAGATGATCTTTTACAAAACCGTGGTGGAAGAAGATGAAGTGGATTGTGGGTTGATAGTATAATACTAGTCATGGTCTCTCCCATTCCAACCCGGTTCTTGACAGTCGATCATCCATCAGTCTTTCCTCTTTTCCCCCCCTGCAAGTCTGGAACCAGCGCGCCCGACCGACCGGCAGCTATCAATCCAATCTCCCTGCTGATCCCTCCGTCGCGGATCCGGGGATCTCCTTTTTTTGTTGGTCTCGATCATGAATTTTTATTGGATTATTTGGGTGCAATGCGCTGGACTATTGACAGTCTTGACTTGGATTCCAGTCCTAGCATCGGAGTATTGCTTACCCCGGTCATTCATTCATTGATAGCTGCATGCAGTCAATTGTCATTCCTTATCCCATTATTCAGCCGGGATGGATCAGTTAGATGTTAGATGGACGATGATGATGATGGATGATGATGGATGATGCAGTGAACAAAGTGATAGTTTAATGCAAACTGCAACATCCACTACTATCTATTTGGTTCGTGACTCGACTCCTGATCCAGCGATTTCCGACCGCGATAACTTCTCTGGGCTCCACGCGCGTGCACCACCAGATTCTTGGCCGGGCTCTGGGTTCTGCTTGGATGTGAGCGGCGGTTGCATCCGCAGGCGGTTCAGGCGAGTTTCCATCCATTCTTTTAGTTCCTCTTCAATCTCAATTCATTCATTTTATTGGAGCACCGCGCGGTCTGGCCAGTCCCTGGCGGAGGTCTAAACCTTCCAGTTACTAAACTAGTCGGCCTTTTACCTCTCCCCTCTTTCTCGCTCTCTCTCTCTCTCACGCGCTCTCTCTCACTCACTACTCACTCTCTCTCTCTTCCTGTCGTGCAGGTGTTTAGTTGGTGCTTTTTACTTTCCCACCACCTTTAGACTCGTCCTCTTCTTCCTTTCTCCTCTTTTCTTACTTCTTCCCTTTTTACCCTTTCTTTCCCTTTTCTCACCTGATACTTTCCCTTTCCGGTCAGGGCTGCAGGTTGTCATTCCCAATTCATCCATCCTCAACCCACACTCTCTCACATCTCACTTCCTTCTTTCTCTCTAACCCTCCCCTCCGAAATCAATCATGACCTAAAACAGGTCAACTCTCCGCCATTCACCCACCTCCTGATTGATTCATTCTCTTTCCACTCGTTTGGTCCACCTTTTTTTTGCATGCTGGATCTCAGCCCAGTCTGTCGTTAGAGAATCAGACCCTCCTCAATTCTTATAATCCACTCCTCATTGATTGGGAGTCCTCCATTCGTTTTACCCGAAGTCTTGTCCCGCGGCTTGCAGGAACTTGACTCCCTTGGGATCTCGTGATCCTTAGCGGTGTCCCTCCTCCCTCGTATAACCCGCACTCCCCCTCTCAATACCTCCTCTTCTTGGGGGCCATTTATATTATTCTTTCCATTTGACTTTCCTTCCGCTTGGGGGATTTCTTGCCTTTCGTTTTTCCGAGTCTTGTGTTACTACCTTCTCGGTCACATTCGTTTACCATGTTTCGAGCCCGACGGTACCGGGTTCTCCTGGTCTTTGCGACCATCTTTGTGCTCGCCTTCATCCATTTCGCTCGATCTCGAGAACAGGCTCCCTCTGCCTGGAGTGCGCCGCCACCCGTTGATCGCCATCCTGCATCTTTCTCGCCAAATCCTCCCCCCGCTGACGAGACCATCCCCAAGGACTCTGCTCCCATAAATGCCCCTCCGTCCCCTCCTCCGTCTTCCCCTGAGAGTTCCGATCCGCATTCCGCCGACGAAGCGAAAGAGCCTTCTACCGAAACCTTATCTGATGCTCGCCCGTCGACCTCCGCGGAAGTGTCCAACCCATCGAGCGATGCAACAGCCTCGGAGAACAAGAATGAGGCCGAGTCTGGTCCGGCCCAGTCCCAATTGGGCTCTCAAAGTAAAGGGGATTCAGTGGTGGACGCTCCCGAGTCCACCTGGCCACACCCTCATTGGAAGAAGATGCCCGAGCAGTATCCTCTCGCTCCCGAGGACTTGATCCAGCTGCCGGCCGGTCAGTCCAAGGCGCTCCCTAAACTGCAGGCAGATTTCAAAGATGAATCATCCGCCGACAAGATGAAGCGTCTCGAGAGGCTATCTACGATCAGGTCCACTTTCGAACACGCTTGGACTGGCTACAAGACTTCCGCCATGGGCCACGATGAAGTTATGCCTCTTCGGGGTGGATATCGCGATCCGTTCAATGGCTGGGGAGCTACTCTCGTGGACGGCTTGGATACCCTTTGGCTCATGGGCCTGAAGGAGGAGTTCTCCCTTGCGGTCGACTACATCAAGACTATTGACTTCACCACCTCCAAGAAGAAGGACATTCCGGTCTTCGAGACGGTCATCCGTTATATGGGAGGTCTGCTTGGTGCATACGATATCTCGGGACACAAGTACGATGTGCTTCTGGAGAAAGCTGTAGAGCTCGCTGAGATCATCATGGGCGCTTTTGACACTCCGAACCGCATGCCAACCCTCTTTTACAAATGGGCCCCGTAAGTTCTTTTTTTCCCCTGGCGCTATATATTGGGATCATGGATAGCTGACCTACTTGCTATGCAGGCTTTATACAGTGCAACCTCATCGCGCGGATAAGAAGGCTGTGCTGGCTGAGCTCGGCTCTCTTTCGGTGGAATTCACCCGCCTGGCACAGTTGACCAAGGAAAACAAATACTACGACGCTATTGCGCGCATCACTAATGCGCTCGAGGAATATCAGGACAACACGCAGCTTCCTGGCTTGTGGCCAATGAAGATCGACGCGTCTGGATGCAAGAAGACCCCCACGCACATCGATCATGAGGTTCCTCGCGGCAAAGTGCCAGCAGAATCACCCACCAGCACTGCTCCCACTAAGCCTCACACCACCAGGCCTGCTCCAACAGACGCCCAGAGCTACACCGAGTTTTTGGTGCCCCATGATGCAAGATCGCTGCACGAGGATGCCCAACCGGCTGACTACGGTGGAGTCTCGCGTCAAAACTACCCTAGCTCAGAGAGCGAGTACCGCGCTTCCTTCGATAAGCAGACCCCCGACGCGCAGTGCCATGAAGGATTGACCAGCCCCGCCTCGGAAAGCGAGAAGTACGGATTGGGCGCTCTTGCTGACTCGACGTATGAGTACCTGCCCAAGGAGTATATGCTGCTGGGTGGTCTCAACGACCAGTACCGCACCATGTACGAAAAGGCCATCAAGGCCACCAAAGAACGGCTCCTCTTCCAGCCCATGATCAAGGGCGGTCGCGACGTTCGATTCTTGAGCACCATGACGGTGCCCAAGCAGCCTGGTCGTACGAAGGTGACATATGATGGCGATCATCTATCCTGCTTCGTGGGTGGCATGGTTGGTATCGGTGCGAAATTGTTTGGTCTTGAAGGTGACATGGATCTGGCGTCCAAGTTGACCGATGGCTGCGTGTGGGCGTACGAGTCCACCAAGACTGGGATCATGCCCGAGCACTTCTCCTTGCTTCCTTGCAAGCAGGGCGAAAAGTGCGAATGGAACGAGGAGGCCTACTACAAGGCGCTGGACCCGAACATGCAGGAGCGATTGGCTCGGGCAGCAGCACGCAAAGAAGAGAAGGAGAAAGAAAGGGAGAAAGCCAAGGCCAACGAGCCCTACGTGGATCCTGAGCCTGAAGCTATCAACTCGATCAAGAAGTCTCACGCCAAGCGGGAGCGCGGCAACTGGCACGTCATTGCAACGCCTCCCGACGACATTAAGAAGAAGGAGGAGGAAGTGGTGGAGCCCGTTGACGATGCCGAGGAGGAGAAGGCCCCCTCGCACGAGGAATTTGTCGCAGCCCGGATTCGGAACGAGCGGCTGCCACCTGGTGTCACTCGTCTGGTGGATCGCAAGTATCTCTTGCGGCCCGAGGCGATCGAGTCCGTGTTCATCATGTACCGCCTCACGGGCGACGAGTACTGGCGCGAGAAGGGCTGGGAGATGTTCGAGGCGGTGTCTAAGCACACGCGGACGGAGCTGGCCAATTCGGCCATTGAAGACGTGACGGTCCAGACTCCCAAGCCGACGGACGAAATGCAGTCCTTCTGGCTGGCGGAGACGCTCAAGTACTTCTACCTGTTGTTCAGCGACCCGAGCGTGGTGAGTTTGGACGAATATGTGCTGTAAGTGAAAAGCTGGCCTTAGACGCAAACTGCAAACTGGAGACTGACCCTTGACCGCAGAAACACCGAAGCGCACCCATTCAAGCGCCCGCAGTAACCCTAATGCTCTCTATGGCTTTGTATGCATGTGCATGTGCAGTCTACGTCGATATTGCTGTTTTTCTTGTTGCGTTTGTTTGGAAAAGTACAGATACCACGTCCCCGAGCACATGAGTTGATTGACCCTCTTCTTTAATCGTCACCCTTTTTTTGTCCCTTCATCTTCCCCGATTTCTCTCTCTTGCGTGATGCTTTCGTTATTTCTCTAGCTGGCTTGGGAATAAGAGGCTGATATCAGGCGATCTGTAATGAACCCGGCGACCGGCGCTGGGAGGATGTTGTTGTTGTATAGACTACGTACTTAACTAGTGGCTGTAAACAAATTAATCAGGGGACCGGAGAAGTCACTTCGGTTTCTATATTGACAAATTCACTCTTCCCATAGATAAAAATCATTGAAACCTCTGCATCTACACCTTCATGGTGTCATGACAAGCATAATGACTTCAGACAATATTTCGTTAACAAGAAAACTAGCTCGCGATTTAGTGCTGATGAATGACGTACGGCCCCTTAGTACATAGTCTCCTGTTTCCCCGACCAGAAAAATACCGGTGGATCGCCCGCCAATCCCCCGCCGCCCGAGTTGACTTGGCCAACTTCCATCCCATACTTTACCTTCTTGTTGCTCGCACCACACCACCACACACATCAACACACAACACCACTCCACGCCCTTTCTCTTTCTCCCTTCCCCTCCCGGAGCAGTGCACCACCCCTCCTCGCAACTCAGCTCCAGGCGCAAGGCGGGCGGGATGAGTGCAGGGAAGCACCCACACGACGACATTCCCGACGACGAGGACGATCAACCAGCAGCAGTAGCAGCAGCAGCAACACCGGGAAATGGACTTTGAGGTCTCTCTAGAGAACGAGCAGCAATTCTGGGACGAGATCCAAGACATTGTTTCCTCCCCTTGCTCCACCGAAGATCATATCGATAATGCGCTGAGGTCTTACTTGGGTCTGGCCACGAAATATAAAGGTAACCCTTGCTATATTCTGTGCTGTGTGTAGGTGTGGAATGGGGGGGAAGCTGACTAGTTGGGTGTATGGGCAGATGAATATCTTCAGTCCGAGTTAGATGTTACGAGGTGCTCGTATAAATTGCTTGCGTCGAATATCTTTGTCGCTCATACCGATTATGTGCGGAGGCAGATGGTTTATGGGTTGTTGCAGGTTTGTGCTTCTTACTTCCCTATGGATGGTGTGGATATGTCTGTCTGACTTACTGGTGGTTTGGTTAGGATGACGACCCTGCGACTCTTCACCTCATCGTATCCTTTCTGCTCTTCGACGGTCGACAGCATGACGTGGCGTTTCGGATGATGAACGAGGAGGGCCTGTTCCCCAGGTTGTTGGAGCTTCTGCAGGCGCGGAATAGAAAGGAGAAAGAGGAGGTGCCTGCGGGGTTACATCGATTGCTGATGGATTTGATGTATGAAATGTCGAGGATTCAGAGGGTCAAGATTGAGGATTTGGGTGCGTTGTGCCTTGGCTATATTGGTCCAGTGGTCTGGTTTGTTTTGTTGACTGAAGGGTGGCAGTTCTCGTGGATGACGAATTCGTCAAGGGCCTCTTTGATATCATTGAGGATCTCTCGTACGATGTCAATGATCCTTATCATTATCCGGTTATTCGTGTGCTGGTGAGTGGTTTTATCTTTCAGAGTTACTGATGGTGTGCTAACGATATGCTCAGCTGGTTCTGAACGAACAGTTCATGATTTCCGCGCATGATCCGGTCGATGAGCATACGTCGAATGGCTTGACAAACAAGATTATCAAGATCTTGGCGATGCACGGCAATCTATACAAGACTTTTGGCGAGAATATTATCCTTCTAATTAATCGTGAAGGTTAGTAGTCCCTAGCGCGATGAGGTGGAAGATTCTAACTCTTGCAGCCGAGACATCGCTCCAGCTTCTGACACTCAAGCTCTTATACCTCATTTTCACCACCCCGACCACCTACGAATACTTTTTCACCAATGACCTACACGTTCTTGTCGACATCCTCATTCGAAACCTCTTGGACCTGCCGGAAGAGGCGTCCGCTCTCCGACACACATATTTGCGTGTTCTCTATCCCCTACTGGCACATACGCAGCTGAAATACCCACCCTTCTATAAGCGGGATGAGCTCAAGCGGGTGCTTAGACTACTCGTTCACGGTCAGCTCTCCGATAGTGGGCCTGACCGGGAGAAGATAATGCACTTCGACGACGTGGACGAGACTACTCGAAGGCTGGTTCTTCGATGCGCAACCGTGGAATGGCTACGAGACCCTGAACCAGAAAAACCAGTCCATGATGAAGTTGCCACGCCCACAGATAGTGTACCTCCTGATGCTGAATTCGGGGCACCATTGGAATCCTCTCGGACCCTCTCCCCCACGAGCACGGTCGACAGCTCTCCCGAGAACATGTCGCCCACTAGACTAGACGGTCCGGACTCCAGTACATCGAGCATGGCTGCGCATCACAGGCTCAGCCAAGTGCAACAACTCGGCATGCACCTCGAGCCCGCGTCATCCTCCAGCCTCAGCGTCCAAGAAGTAGCATCCCAGCACGTGAAACCTGGCATCATGACACCCAGCCGCAACGATGCCCGTGCTGCCACTGATAGCCCAACGAGTCCATCAAAGTTGTTGGGCAAGCCCAAAGTCAAGCCTCTGCCTCCGAGGGCAAGACGTTGGCGCGGCCGGCGAGACGACGAGCACGGACAAACTGACAAGATCCCCGAAGACGCCGAATCTCAACACACAAGTCTAATCATCCCACCCGCAAGTCTCGTCGCCACCAACAGCGCCATCGAGCGCGCAAATTCCACCGCCATAGTTCCGCCCCCTGTCCCCAGTCACTCGCGCCGCTCAGCCTCCAATCCACCCCCGGCTGTTCCTCCACCCCGACGCTCAACAGTCCCCCACCTTCACGCAGGTCATGGAGGAGTAGGTCACCTTCCTGTCCCAGTCACGAGCCACTGCACCCCGCTTGCCAGTCCTTCACGACTTGCGCAGCAACAGCAGCAGCACAGCCCCAGCACATCCACCACCGCACCATCACCTACCCCGCCAACCGCCACCCCTGCTCCTCAGAAACATACCCAGAAACCCGAGCCCCCTAAAACCCGTCGCCGCGGCCGCACGAGGAACGGCCCGGCTGAATTGACGTATAAACCCACTCCGGCGCCAGATTTACCGGCGGGGCATCTGGACAATGTCCAGCAGAATAGCCATACAGATAGCGAACCCAAGTCCAGCGCTACCGTGAGTGTCGAGGAAGCGGTGCAGAACGTTAGTCTGGAGTAGCTAGCTGCCTAGCTGGCTGCACAGGGGATTTTGTCTGGGAATAGCATAATACATCATAGCATCATAGCATAGCATAACCATTTCATCTAACTATCTATAATCTGCATGCATCTGCATATTCAGCGCATCTAATTGACTACTTCTATTGCTCTACTTTCTCAGGCATACAACCAACCCAATAATCAAATTGATCTGGTATCTTAAGACAGGAGAACAAAGTTAACTGACTAGTTAATCTCAAGCGAGCTAGCCAGTAGTTCAACCATTACTAAACATCCACCAATCTTCCCCTAACTTCATAGTAAATAGATAAATGGATGGATAGCAGACTCCCTCCAACTTACTAGCCAGCGAACCAGCCAACCAGCCAGCTAACTATACCCCAACCAGCCCAAAACCAAACCCAACACCGATACCATTACCATTACCATTACCAAAACCAAAAGCCACAAAACATAGAATACGTACAAAAACACAAACACAAAATACAAGACTAAAAAAAATACACCTAAACAACTAACTAACCCAGTGGGTAAGTACTAAGTAGTTCCAGCACTAGCCCCATTCTCGGACCTTGCAAACCAAAGTAGTACTTTTTGTGCCAAACGGCGTTGTGTGGGAAGCCTTACCGAGATCGGGTCTAGTCTGGATCTTGTTTTTTTTCCTAGCGGGTTTCGTTAGTTAGTTTCCTTCGGGTGGAGGCTCCCGAGCTGAGAAGTTACGGACGTACGTATTTGATGACGACGACGGGATCCAGTCATCCACCTATTACTAGTTCATTTGCAGGTTGTGGTTTGGAGATATACATACAGGCGATGTCGATAAGGGAAGGTAGGGTGTTAATTTGGGAGGTAGGTAGGTAGTGATGCGTTGTAATTGATAGAGGTTGCATAGCATCATAGGATTGTTGAATGATATGATTGAAGTCGGTACGATGTTTAGCAATAGAAGATGACTGACTCCCAAAGTCATCCAATTTTCAAAGTACTGTCAGATATGCACAAGAGACTGTGTGATACATAACCAATTATTCACAAGACTTGTGTAGATGGACAGAAGAAGAACAACATAACGTAACATAACAAGTAGAAGAAAAGACAACAATCGCATATCATCCACGTGGGTAAGCCAACTGACATGCTCTCTCCAACTCCAAGAAAACAATCACGACCGGCGCGATCAAATTCCGAAAGCATATCATATCTATGTATAGAATGCCAGAAGCATTACCCCATAGTGGTGATCCGGCCGTCCAATACCTGATGGACGTAGTGGAGCAGGATGTAGGTCAGTGTTTCTGGATGCCCCAGAACTTCTCCGCTCCAAATGTACCAGAGGAGTCTTGCTTCCACAGATCATCAAAGGCAGTAAAGAGAACCAACTCATCCTCGCCAGTGAACGTCTGCTGCAAGCTGGCAATCGCCTTTTGCTGGTTCAGCGAAGACGGCACAGCCTTGCCATTGGGTTGACCGTTGTGCGGCCATCCTGACTCGCTAATGAGCGTCTTTTTGCCGCGGGCCGCTTTGGAGACCTTGTTGGCTTGGTCTTTGACGTACTGGCCGGCTTTATCAGGGGTGTTGTTGTTGTCGAAGAAGGCATGGCAGTTGGCAGCACAGTAATCAGACGCTTGGCAGAGCTCGGGGTGTTGGATCATGACTGAGAATGCATCCACCGTTACCACGGGCCCTTGGTACCCTGCCGCGCGGAGCTTGCTGCGTGCTGTATTCACTGCGTTTACGACATCGGCAGCCGAGTTCTTACCATCGTTGACCAGTTCGTTGCCGATATTGATGGTGTGAAAGACGGACCAGTCCCCATTTGCAGCCCCGGTGATGTAGTCAAGACTGGATGGGAAATTCTGCAAGTCGAAAACACCGGCGAAAACTTTCAGGTTGCGTTGTCGCGCTGCTTTGGTAACCTTGTTCGTCTGGTCACAGTCTACGCCGTAGATCCGGACAAACCCGTATTGCGCCAGCTTGTCCAGGTCTTCGTCGACTTGGTCTTGGGACTTGCAGGAGCCATCATTGTTATACGGAGAGTAGGAGATGCCAAAGCGACGGTAATTCCCGGTCTTTGGAAGGTTGGTAGATGCAGGGAGTGGGACGGCGGGAGAGAGATCCAGATCTCCATCGAGAGTCGATAATATTGGTGGAAGGGTTGTAGGCGACTATTCTGTTAGTCCGAACCCTAACTTTATCTCTGGAGCGGTGCTTTTTGGGTGGCACTCACATTGTCTGCTGTCGCAGTTGGGTCTGAATTGCCGCCGCCCACGACGTTGTTGGCAAGAGCATTTCCAGCCTGGTCCACCCATACAATCACATCACCTCCTGGGAGATCACTCAGTGGACCAAGATCGCGCTTTTTGCCATGGTCGTCTACAATCTCGGTCAATCGGTAGGTTAGACACTTGTAATCTTAGGTTGACGCACCATAGGGAAGTGCGCAGACAACATAGCTGAGCAGCAACACAACGAGGAGGTACATGAGGCGTTTCATTGCTGGTGTAACGTAAACTTGACAAACTTGACTTTGTGACCGGTTTCTCAAGGTTCAATCCACGTGGGGATTTGAGAAGAAATCCTACCGTCAAGGGCAAGAGGAAAGAACAGTCAGGCACAGAGCAAAAACACGGATTCTGTTCAAAGACGCCGTTCAGCCAAGCGCATCTCCTGGAGCTTCACTCTGGCCTAGAGTGAAGACTCCTGCCCTTCATTCTGGAGCGCCATGAGTGAAGACAGGGGAGTGCCGCTATTCTGCTTCTAGGAAAACAAATGTTTAACTGGGCTTGTTTTCGATGGAATGTTAATTTCGTATCTGCGCAGATCCCTTGGTCTTGAGAATGCGCCACGGCCTCGACCTGACCATTCGCCACAAAATCGAAAGCCCGACAGATTTCAAGGTGCAAACTGTGGCCCCTTGGTGCTTTCCAGAGCCCGAGGCTGGTGCCCTTCCCCTATCATGACTCGACCCATCAGTGAAGCGGATATCCCTGTACATCCCTTTCGTCGCGTCGAAATCCAAGACACAGGTTAATCAGAAAGCATTGATTGGACAAGAACACAAAATTATTATTAGAATGTAATGTCTATTAATGTCCACTGTGCCCAAGCACGCAAAGAAATAAAGGCTGATATGGGCAAATAAGAATATCTGCACAGTAAAAATAGAGACACGAGGCGTCAACAACCTCATATCACGTCTCAAGAAACGCATCTAGGTCGCATCAATCCACGGTGTAATATGTTATACAAGAAATGTGTAGGATGGTGCGCTATATCACCAACAGAAAGGGCAACAGGCGCGAATGAAAGAAAAAGAGTGTACAACAGGCGTGTCATTGGAGCATTAATGTTCATGGCCACTTCTCAGGATAGGCCGGGAATTGAAATACGAGAATGAAAGGGAAAGGGAATCTTTTACTTCCTCTTGCTTAGAACTTTCGTAATCGCATGGCGGATGGTGGTTCCTGCTTTTTCAATCTCCTTTCTCGTCAATCCGATTGTCACGCAAACCTTCAAGGCAGGGGGAACAATCTGCTTGGGCTCAAAGTTATCCTGGAGAGTCTTCAGGCGACTGATGAGGACACCGTTTGCGAGACACTGTATTCCATAACTGTCAGTTATTTTTCAATGTATGCCAATTTTGCCAAAGACTTACCTCGTCAACAATATCTTGCAGCAAGAATTGCTGGTCGTCCAGTGACAGCTTCTTCGCAGCAACAACCTCGGGCTTAAGGACCAGAATCATCATAGGATTCTCGGGGGAACTGGTGCAATAAACCCAATCACTGCGAGGGTCCAACTGCGCCCACATGGCCTTGGTATGCTCCCGCAGCTGCGTCACAGTCTCGGGGCTAGTCTGAAGGAGATTGATCGTAGCACTAGCAGTAGTAGACAAAAGAGCGGGGAGTGCGGCGGAGAAGGTATAAGCAGCAGCCGAGATACGCTGATGATGGACGATCTCTTCCGAGCCAGCGCAGAAGCCTCCTCCTGCAATCAGTGGGCCGGCCAGCGAGCCCACAATCATATCAACTTCTGCCGCATCAACGTTCTGGTGCTCAGTCACGCCACGGCCAGTTCGCCCAAGAACGCCAAAGGACCAAGTCTCGTCGAGGATCAGGCGGAATTTGTACTTCAGCTTAAGCTCGATCTTCAAAAGTAGTCAGTCCGAAGCACGGAGAAACAATGATCAGGATAAGGGACTCACAATCTTGGGCAAATCCACCATGTCGCCGTAAGATTCAAACAGACCTTCGGTGATAATGAACCGCCTAGTAAGGGGCTTCCTGGCTTGTTCCTTGGTAACCTTTGCGAGGACTCTCTCCAAGTCTTCCATATCATTATGCTCATACCAGCGAACAATGCTGCGAGAGATCTGGATACCCTTGCGAATAGCGAAGCTAACACCCTTGTCCGCAACAATGATATCGCCACGCTTCGAGAACGCAGGAATGACACTAGAGATCGTCGAAAAGGCCTGCGCATAGATAATACAGGATGCGGTACCAAGGTAGGAGGCAACATCAGCCTCCGTCTTCATATGAACATCCTGAGTACCATAGAAACCGCGGGGACCGCAAGGACCGACACCATAATTCCGCAGAGTCTGGATGGCCTTCTCCTTGAGCGACTCGTTCGTATTGAAGTTGTAATAATTATAGGAACCGAGATTGACGACTGTGCGACCGTTGCTCAACTTAGACTTGGGTCCAACTGGGCTGCAAGTCACCAACAGTCAGCCTACCGTCTCACACAAGAAGCAATCCAGGAAAGACAATACATACCCAACAATGACCGTTCGCTTATCGACCTCCATCGCCTCCAACGGAGTAGGCTTCCCCACCAACGGCTCCGGAGTCCACTCATCCACGAGATCATCGACCTCATCCTCGGAAAGTTGAACCACACCCGGTTTAGTCGAATACTTCGGAGCGAGGAGATACCGGACCGCAAACAAGAAGAGGAAGAGCTCGACAGCTGAGCGGATAGGATCATTTTGGTAACTAGACTTCACATAACGTAGGAAGATCGCTGAACCGGGTAGACGATGAAAGAGGTCTGCGAGTTCATGGAGGTACTCCGAAAGGAGACGCTGAGTCTCCTGGATATCCATGACGGAAGAAAATCCACTTAGCGCTCGCGGCGCAAGTACCCAGGAAGCAAAGAAGCAGAATCTAATATTAAATGAAAGAGAGACCCTCTATAAACGAATCGACAGCATCAGCGATTGAATAATAAGTCAAGGCAGCGGCATTCCCGGAGGATCGAAGCAAGACGGCAAGTCCAACTTCCGGGATGGGCGCGGCCCTAACACGTGACTTGGCGCTCCTTGCAGGTCGGCCCGTCTCACAAAGGGTATGAAGCCGTAGGCATCGAACAGGCCCTTAATATGCATATATTCCGAGAGTACGATGTTTGCAGTGAAGGTCCTGGACTAAATGTTTACGTAGAAGTGGCGTTGAACTACGGCTTTAGGAAATCAGTAACTCTCAAGACTCTTTGAATTGATAGTCCACACGACTACAGGCAAAGGAGCCTTCTAGATAAACACCAAGGAAATCAAAGGCAGCCGGATGCAATGGGACGATACAAGAAAAGCTGGCAAGTCTAGTGACCATACATAAAAGACAGAACAACACCTTGACAATACAAAACAGTTGAAAGAGATTGGACCCATTAATGTTGGCAACTGAAGGAGCATACACGCAGTTTCGTTCAATGGAAGAAGGGTGGGACGAAAAAAAGAAAAATAAAAGGCAAATGTATGAGACTCGGCAGCGACATCAAGGCGCTGGTTACTTTATACAGCTCGTTTCCATGTTCCATTTCCGAAAAAGAAAGACAGGTAAAATGTATTGAAAAAAACAATTTAGGACAAAAACAACCTCTAAGCAGATGCAGACGCCGCGGACGGGGTCCAGGCAGAGTAACCGACAGGGAGACCATTACCAGTGTAACTGGAGATGGTATCGTTATTGTCGGTATCCAGAGGCTGCATAAGGCTCATGATGTTGAGGTTCACGCTGATGCCTTCATCCCGGGCAACCAGAGGAGCAATGAGAAGGATGAGGAACAGAACCAGCATAGTGAAATACAGAATCGCAAATCGGACAACTCTTCTCTTGCGGAGCTTAGACTGCTTCAGAGAGTAGATGGGAGGGCGAATTTGACGACTGTTGATACGTTAGTAAAGCTCAGATAAGATGGAGTCCAGTGGGATTTGAACGTACCTAGGCCTCAGCCAGAAGAGGATAACGGAGTGGAACTTGTCAACATAGGGGATGCAGAGAGCAGGAAGCATGACAAAGAGGAGAATATGGCCCAGGACAAAGTCGGCAGAGAAGTATCCAAGCTCGGTAATCTTGCACAGGAATTCTCTGCCAGGCTGGGAAAGCGAGTGCCAACCCATGTTGTACCATTTTCCGGTCCACCAAGCGATGTTCGACTGGTCATGCTTGAATTCTCTGGTCAGGGCGAGGGAGATGATCAGCTTGTAGATGAAGCGCTGAATTGCAGCGGCAGAAATCATTCCCAGGACCATGCGAGGCCAGGACCAGCTCTCAAGGAAGAACATGACCTCGAAAATGACAAGCAGGATAATAACCGCGATGGCGTGAGCGATAGCAGCGAGGACTGCACCAAACTTCTTGCAGCACATGCCAAAGATGGGACCCATACAGCAAGCCATACCGAAGAACATACCCGAGACACCGGCGTTAACACCGATGGGACCGAAGGCGACGATGGCAATACGAACCACGGCATTTGACGCCCGCTCGTTGTCATTGGAGATACCAGTTCTCGAGTTGATGTAGAGGTAAGGAACCAAAGTCACAGCAACTTGGACGAGAGGGGCAATGATCTCACTAAAGAAAATGTTCGTGAACTTGGCCCTGGGAACATCGCCAGATCCCTTCTCCGAAGGAACACCAAGAAGCTTGCGCTTGTAACCAGTGAGACGGGTACGAGACAGGCGGCAGAAGGCGATCCAGGACGAAGCGTGCGAGCGAGAGTTACCACGGGACAGCCATCTGATGTAATCGCGGTAGTCGATAAAGAAATCGTGCCAAGCAAACTGGTGGGGGTTGAACAGGAAGGGGGAAATGCAGAGAGCAAGCAGAGAAACCCAGAACCAGATCAGGGCTGGTGTCCAGACAGTGGATGTCGCAAACAGAAGCATGAGCAGCAAACGAGAACCGGCATAGATGGATGGTCCAGCGAAACGGGAGTACAAGACACCGAATGGGATACGAGCCGTAGCGAAACCACGTCCAGTACCGATGTAGCGAGCACCGCCGAAGGAAAGGTTCTGGTGAACAGCATTGGCGTAGATTTGGCAGACAAACACCTCGAACATGAAGGAGAAGGAACCAAAGTGCTTGGCCAGACGAGTAGCCATGCGCCAAAGACCCCTCTCAGTCAATTCCTGGACGGCCAGGGGAACGAAGGAGATGAAGAACACAATGAAGATGGAAACGACGCAACGGTTCACCCAGGCGATAATGGGGGTAAGATCAGCACAGTACGTGGGACGCAGAGGGTCAGTAATGGGCAGGTTCGAGTTGTAACGGCATGTAATAGTCTCATGCTTCAGAGCACCAAGGTTGATCAGAACGATCATGAACATCTGCACAGACAACATAATGAACATGTTGTTAAGATGGAAACCAGGGTGAGCATAGTAGAAAGACAGGAAGCGATCGAGGGGCAGCTGTGTTCCGAGATAGTAGTACTCTCTGGACAGCATCTGCTCACCCATACCAGTACCAATCTTGGTTGTGAAGTTCAGAATGGAGCCGAAACCCAAATCACGACCCTTACCACACTGGAAGTACTCGCAATGCTTGATGCGTCCACCACGGCACAAAGCAGTCATACCAGCATAAATATCCTCGTTCAGGTGGAGACCCTTCTGAGCCTTGGAGATACCACCACGCGTCGTCATGAAGATACCGTTTAGGAAATCAGGGTGACCATAATGCAGCTTTCCACCAATCTGCGCAAGGGTACGAGCAAACAGGGTACCGAACGTCTGTTCCTTACTGGCAGCAACGTCACCAAGAACACCAACATTCTCAGAGAAAATGTATTCACGAGCACCGAGAATGGCGACTGGGGTCTCAGCTTCGGTGGCAATACCAGGAGTGTAGGGCGAGACATTGTCGGTGGTAAGTTCTTCGAACTCAGCCAGAACGCTACGGATCTTGAGACACTCCTCCAGGTAGTTATCCTGGTTAGCGTCAATGACCTGGATGTATTCACCGCGGTAGAAGATGATAGAGTGGTTCTGGTTATCGGACTTGCCGTCACCCAGGATAGGGTTTCCGGAGAGCTGAATTCTGAACTTCGGCTTGCGCATTCCGTTGTCGAGGAGCTCACAGTGTCCATCAATCAAAGCCGAGTACAAGCGGGGCTCCTCACCCTCATTGGCAGGGGGTTCCTCGTCAAGGTAAGCGATTTGGAGATCAGGGTAGGCACGGAGAAGGAACTCGGTGTTTTCACGCTCTTCCTTGTTGAACTTGGCGTAACGTTGCATTGAGACACAGATCTTGAACTTGCGGCGCGCCATCCTTTCAAGCTCACGTTCGAGCTTCTCGGAGTTACCACCAAACATCTGGACGACCTCGGGGTTTTCGACACGGTAAAGGAGCTTGATGGCCCTGCTGTAGTTCATGAAACCGGAAATGGTTCTGTACAGGGTCTGAGAGCGCAGAGAGGACCAGATACGGGTACGGAGCGTGTATTCGGGAGCGGCAGACTTGAAACCGATGCAATAGAAGGGAAGGTCGTCGATCTTGCTCTTCTGCGCATCCTTCTCGTTCTTCTCGGGTTCGCCGTTGAGTTGTGAGGTCTCATCAGCCAGAATCTTTGTGTCCTTGACGAAGCAGTCCCACTCGTGGGGGTGGAGCTGTTTCAGGTATTCCAGGAGAGTAACGCGAGAGTACGGCTCATCCTCACGAATGATTTCACGCAACGACAGCAGAATCTTCTCTCCGTAATGGGGGATAAGGACAGTGAAAGTGGGCATGTTGTCAACCGGAAGAGGCTCAGGCATGGGGGTAGCGACCGACTGGGCAAAGAAGGAGATACGGCGCTCAGCCTCACTACCCGCGGGGAAGAACTCAGTCTTGAAGGACTGGTCTTCCTGCGAAACGAAGAAGGTAGGAGCCCGCAGGGTACGCTTGCCCTCCTGTTCGGAGGGAACCTGGTGGTAAAGCAACTTCTGGACGTGATCAATCGCCAGCAGATGCTCACGGTACATGGAGATGATGATGGCGTTCCAAACTTGGGAAATGAGCACCTTGGGCTTGTACTTGATCTCCATGTCGGTCGTAGCCAAGACCTTCGAATAGATACGCTTCGGTAGGCGAGAGAAGATGTTTCTCCAGGGCGACCAGATGGAGACACCCAGGTAGAAGGACCGAGCCACCGAGAAGATGGTGTTACAAATGACATACCACAGATAACTATCCAGGAAGAAAAGAGTCAAATCCATGAACATCATCAGACCCAGCAGAATCTGAGGCTGGGCGTGGCAAAGGCTGTTCGGGATGTATGTCACACCAGCACACTGATGGATACGCATCGGCGACAAGATACGCATGGGATCCTTCAATGACAGAGTCAGGAAGAAGTAAGACTCGACCAGCTTCGCACCGAAAACACAGATCCACAGACCATAAGACATCCACATGTCGTTGCCATTCAGGCGAGGGTAGCTCGCCGTGAATGTCTGACTGGCCACATATTGACGGCCGTGCTTCTTCAGGTAACTGCCGAACAGACCTCCAAGAGGCATGACGGAGAAAAAGAAGAACGTGGCCAGAGCAATGAAGAAGTGGACGATACCAATGATGAGGCAGATTGTCTCACTGAGAACATTGTTGAAACCGAAGACCACGACACCAGGAGCAAGATTGACAATGAAAACGGCGATAAGGAACATAAGACGCTTGCTGAGATGCTGAGCACCTGCCCACCGGCGAGGCACGTACATCCACTCACAGAGCGTTGCCAAGATCTGAATTAATCCAACCAGGGCACCACCAAAACCGACAGCAGACCAATACTTTGAACCAGCGGGCTTATTGTCCAGCTGCTGCTGGTAGTTCTTGGTATACAAGGTGGGGGCGTTATAAGCAGTGAAGAACCAGAAAGCACCCAGGTGAATAACCCAGATACGGTTGAAGTTGGTGATCATGTGGAACCAGGACCGAGTCTCTCTGTACGTCTTGAAGAATGCTTTCTTCCAGTCGACGTCCTTCAACTTGGTCCATCTTTCAGCTGGGGGGACATCGACAAGACGAGTCTTATCCTCGAATGAGATGCGTTCGATACCCTCGGGGTACCAGAAAAGCTGGTTCATATCATCGTATCCGATGATCTTCTCGTGATCACGCTCGCGGCGAACATACTTGCCATCCAAGATTTCGTAACCCTGGTCACGGCAGAACTGATAGAGGGGGGTAATGATCTCATTCAGGTAAGTGAATTCCTCCACCGGCTCAACCCGGCTCTGGCATTCAGGGGAGCTGTAGTAATCATCCGCACACTTGAAGATGAAGCAAATGCACTCAGGCATGTACCGGACCTGGTTAGCTTCACCCCAGCACAGCATGTACAGAGCCAATTGGCGCACACGATCATGCGGGGACATGCGGTTCATGCGGCTCTTCCACCTGTAAACAGCGGCTTCCAGGCTGTTGTCGCCTTCCATGGCCTCCAGGTTCTCCTCGACGTTTTCAGGGTTCTGCTGTGCTGCCGCCTTGGCCGCTTTGCGAGCTTTCCTGGTCTTCCGGTCTGCTTTGCCCAGCTTCATGTTGGCGAATCCCACGGCATCGTCCAAATCCAGATGGGCAGCAAAATACCAACGGCGGTAGTTGGCATTGTCACCACCAATGTAGTCTGCGTGCAGAGACAGAAGGGCTTGGTTGGGCGTCATTCTGGAGGCCCGGGAGTCCAACTGTGTCATCAGGTGGTCATACATGTTGCGCATGCTGTCCCTCTGGAAACCGAATTTGTTGACCAAGTCAATGAAGATATCTTCGATTTCCTCCTTGGAGACAGGGACCTGACCATCCGATGCCCAGGCTGGGTACGGCTCCCGAGAACGCGGTCCACCAGGAAGGGCGCTTCCGTAGTCCATGCCGTATACGGGTGTCGAAGCGCCAGATGATCGGTTGGCGCCATACGAGACCTGCGAAGATGGCGGCCGGTATCCGTTGTATCCACGACCAGCATACTGGCTGTCGGCATAACTGTTGTAACGTTCGTCTCCACGGCCATAGTAATCCATATCCGCAGCTCGAGCAGTCTCTGACCTCATGGTGAAATCGCTAAAGGTCTCCGAATCCTCCTCAGAATCTCCACGGCGTCTTCCGCGGGGGGCACCATTTCCTTGGTCATAGTACTGGTCACCGTAGTAGTCATCCTGGTGACCAGCATCGTAGTAACCACCTTCTTGGCCATATGCCTGACCTCCTTCTGCGTTGTAATAATTGCTGTTCAAGGGACAAACAATGGTCAATCAACAGAACAATCTGGGTACCGATCGTTGTTCAGAATGGGAGACGTACCCTCTATCATAATAGCTGTCACCGTAATCGTTAGGATCGTAATAAGCCTGGCCATGTTCGTCCTGGTAGTACGCATCGCCCCCATGCTCCTGGTGGCCGTAGCCATCCTCGTAATGCCCTGCTGGATAGCCTGACATGTTGAATAGCCACAATCACCGAACCGTTTAATATCTTCTTCTAAACCATGAGTATCAATATGGCCTTACTAAGGGGTCGGATGGCGTTTTGAATGCAAGATCCTGCAACTTACATTAACAGTGGCCCATTAAAAATTACTCTGATCCGATTTCCAGTGAAATAAGCGTAAACAGATAGCACTTCTGGCGCAATGGATGTGTATGTTCAGAACGCGTCGAAGAATGACTTTTGATGCTGGCGCAGCGTTCTTTTTCTCTGAAGGCACCAGTGCCGGAGTGTGTTTCAAGGGCGTAAAACTAAACAACAATCTCAACTCGAAACGATCGTCTGCTTATTTTTTTCTCTTGCTCTGTAGGTCGACTTCCAGGGCGGGGCCGGTTGGTCGTCGCTGGAGGGACGTTCGATAAACGAATGGAAGGGTGAAGTGAAGTAAAGAACAAAACACGACTAGGGGGTGGGATTTCAAAAGCAAAAGCCTCCCGACTGCCGTTGGCTGAACCTGTCTCAGCCAAGAAAGGCCTCCCTCTTCTTTCCTCAAACGAAAGCAAGAAAGAAGGAAGGGAGGGAGGGAAGGTCGCTAGTGTTGCAGAAGATGAGTCGGGGGAAACGAAGTGTCGACGAAAAAAAGAGCGAACAGGAACCGAAAGGAAAAAGAGGTCGAAGATCAAAAGAACGAAAAGAAGGAAGGAAGGAACTAAGAGACGGACGGGGAGGGAGGAGGAGGCTTGAGTTGGACGGTAAGTGGTGAAAAGGGAATTGATTGACCACCCAAGCAGGGAAGATAGGACTGGCGCTACTCCCTAGTAGGACCTGGGAAGAAGGGGAGAGGGGGGGCGGCGCTGGTGGTTATTTTGGGATCTGGATCTGCTAATTTACTTGCGCGCCCAGTCCTGTACCTGTATGCGATACTGGATTATTCCTAAAAAGGCCCGGGTGGTGTAAATATGGTAAGCAGATGGGCGCCCCTGCAGCCTATCACAAGCCCGCTTCACCCTCCCCCATTCATCCCACCTGCACCGGGCGGGGGTTACCATCGGTATTACCGCACGCAGTACCAAAACGCGCGTATCGTTACCCACTTTTCGCCGTCCAACTCTGTCCACAACAACCACAACCCCCCGACGCCTCAGCCCTCACCAATTCGGGCCTGGAGATTCTTTGACTTGTCGGTCGAATGAATTGCGGATTACTTGGCAGGGTCCTCGGTGATTGGCTTACTGCCGCCTGAGGTGGCTCATGCTGCCTACCAAACTGACCTACCAGATGTCGTGTCAAGGATTCGAGGTGCCTCAGATACCATGGATGATGGGCCACACAAGCTGGAGTCGTTATTTACTTTTTAGTAACGTGGAAAATCTACGTATCTCCCCTCTGTTTTCAGTCATCCCCTTACCCTTTTTGTTTTCTTTTTTTTTTGCCATCACTCCGTTTTCCAATATATGATATCAATCAAGATGGTCAATGGTGTAATTATTACCCACCCCTAAGGGGGGCGACCATCCTTTCCTTATTTTCAATAAAGGAAACAGTGACAGCTCGAGGCTCTAGGTAGGAGAAGGTTAAGCGGCGTGAACTTCCGGCACAACAAGATGGCCAGACGGCGTTGGTCCCGGAATCCATGGGAATCAAGACGGCCCCTGAAGCCCCGACCCACCGCCAGGTAATCCAGATGGCGCAATGAAACTGTATTCGTACGGTATGGCCTTTTGTGGTGTATCGTCGTGACAGCAATTTACCACAGTTGTTGTTTACGTTGCTTCCGAACGGCATGCAGGGATAATTTTCCTCATTCCTGAAGCCTGAAAACTGTCTCTCAACGACCGCCGCAGATATGGTCGTGGCCAGGGTAAAAATGCGTCGCTATGCAATTCATGGCGGTTGTTACCATCATGATCTTGTTTATTTATGTCCATGGAGGACTGTGAACCCCTCAAGGAGGAGGGGATGTTTGGTTCAACTTCTTTTTCGGGCTTCGCTTCGTTCCTGATCCAAGACCTGGCACCCATGGTTGCCCTATTGTATCTTGGTGTGTCAGCATAATCAGCTCGTCGCCGTAACAAAGTAAACTACTACTTTGTACAACTGCCCCATATTCGATGCCAATATAACCATTGCTTGCTGGAGAAAATAGACTATAGATCATCCATACAGGGCATTACATCCGTCAAGCGACATTGATCTAGTGGAGGTAATATCAGATGCTCTGGAACTCCGTACTTACATCCACGCTGCGGTTTCATTTTCAATTGAGCGTGAAGACTTTGCACGACTGAAAATTCCATTTGCATCTTTTATTCGCCGCTGGATTTGCTACCTATTGACAATACGTAACCTGGTAGTTCGAAAACAAACGAGTAGCGTCAGTCGATTTGCCACGGTGGGAAGCTATATCACTGCTAGCCACTTGAAAAGCTCCTCCGAACCATAACCGCTGATTAAGGTAGGTAGGTAGGTAATATTTCCATTTTTACTTTTTTCCAATTATATCTTCCCCCCTTGCCACCAATAGTTCATACCCGGCGGCTATCTCACATTGACGGGTAATCGGCCCCTACACAGTAGTACTAGAGGACGGGGTTCTCCATCCAACTATCAAATCAAGGTGCTATTCTTGTGGTTGACCCGATGAACCCGCCTCGCGAGGGTGGATGCAAACGGGTACTACTTACACAGTGAGGGTAGATCAAACTTTATATAGAGTGGAAGAAATAGACGCATGACATGGTGGCTTTATCGGAGGTGGCAATAAATCTCTTGGGTTACTCAAGTGGGCGGGTGTTCATTCAAGGTTAATGGAATACATCTTCATTAGCAGAGAACCTGCAGGAATGCAGAGTATGGGGTTATGCAGAGGATTGTTTTCCATTCCCGAGGACAGTCAACAACAATAGGAAGAAGGCATAACATACTTGACGTCCCAGCCACAAGAAGCCATTCATCCATTAAACAGTGGTTGCTGCTTTACATGGAGTAATAAACTATGCCGGGTGGTTCCGCTCATTGGTTTGATTCATAGACAGGTCCTGGGAGAATAAGATGGATTCCTGATGAGACCTGGCCCTTGGGGAGTTAGGCACCTCGAGTCAGGAATCCCAATATTATACCAGATCTATTTAATCCAGCTGCGAATGAACGACAGACCCTGATGCCTTCTTTTGCTTGCTTCTGCGCCGTCTGATAGACGAGATCCCGTCAGCAGCAAAAGTAGTGGTACCCGTATGAACAAACACATGGGAAGAACTGAAAGTTACCTTACACGGATACCTGTCAGCCACATTACCTGCATGATAACTGCGTAACGCAACTCAGCAGACCATGCGTTGACACCACATAAGCAAGTGACCCGTTTTTTCCCAGATAATAATGTAAGCATCAAACCACTAAGATTGAAGTGTTCGAGGCAAGCGAAACCCCACCTACACATTAGACCCAACTTTGAGCCTTGGTCGAAGTGGCTGTATTCTTGCTTTTCTTTCGGTGCCTTCTTTGCTTCCTTAGAGGACTTCCGACAATATCTTGTTTCTGATTGGCAAGCTAAGGTTATCTTTGGGCCTTCCCGGAAATCGTAAGAGATAATCAGGCTAGATGATCGACAAGACAATGTGGTCTGCCTTCTTCCCAGCCTTTTTTTCAACTACGGGAAGGCTGGAAGAGCATTGCGGTGGGTACACACTAAGCGCTTAGCAGCCGACTACTGTATCTGCTTCATCTTAGACATTTTTCTCGCTTGTCGCCGGGAAAGCAGTGCTCCGGGCGGTGTTGAGAGGGGAAGGGTTCTAGAAGGATAGGCTGCTTTCTTGTGTGGGAATGATTGCTGAACGTGAAGCTTATACATCCACCTAGTTATCTGCTGTCTACGCAACACGCCGATACTTGAACGATAGAGTCGGCTCCCAAATTAGACTCGGGCGAGCATCACCCCATAGAGGCCACTTTTTTTCTTAAGACTTTTTCCGCTATGATGCAGGTCAAAAGCATGCTCTTCTGAAAATTGTTTCCGAAATCTGTCGGTGACATGAATAAACACTGCACCGAGATCGAAGGGCAACCAAGCAACCCCCGGAGCCACGGTTCCGGCTACCGCTGCACCACCGGTTGAGGTTCTCACAATATGTGTGTCTCATTTATTCTGCTACTGGGTTCCTTGGTTCCCCCTTCTCATGTGGATAAATGTCTACGTTTATAGATTGACTTTCCGTATTTCTATAACAAATTGATCTCTGCTATGGGCAGTACTTTTGACACATATTGAAAATAGTTTCCGGCCATGCTATGCTGGTGAACCATAGACCAGCTCTCTATATATAAATATAGATAAATCTCTGCCCTTGCAGGTGAAATTCAGGAACACGGTCCTTGTCCGAACCCCTCATGAGTCTACTGCTATTCTAAGTAATCGCAACGCTGCATGGGTGGTTGAATATAACCAACAAACTTTTAGGAGTCCCAATTGGCAAATATCAGAACACCACCATGCAAACGAGTGAGCCTGACGCCTCCATAAGACCATGGCGTCTCTCAGGCACAGCCATGCGATTGGCATTCAACGGATATTACTTGCTTATGTTGCATATCTAATTGACTTCGGGCCATGCAATGATGGGGGGTTGGTGAACCGCCAGGATCCCAGCCGTTCAACCTCAATACAGCGAACAAATGCAGCGATTGATCCATCATCCATCTTACTACGGATACTCTGTAATAATCTACTGTGCTTACTGTGGAGCAAGATACTTACTGTTGTAGGATTAGGACACCTTTCCAATACAGGTTTCATAAAAAGGAAATAAAACACCTTAACCAATCCCTAAACAGAAACTTTGTGGGGCTAGGACATGCGCAACCGGGGAACTATCCAATCGGACCCGTCCGCCCGACCAAGAGGCCAACGGGTGGCGATTTCTTAACGCCGGACAACTCTCGACTGGCTGAAAGGGCCCGGACTGGTCCAAAAGGACGACGACGTGGAACTCTTGTCTGGGAAGAGGGAAAAAAGGGGGTGTGTGGTTTCAGGTTCCATTTGGCCCGACCTAGAACGATCCCCGGCACCACCACCATTTTATCAACCTCCATTTATTGTGCCAATCAGCAAGTTGATTCTGATTCCTCTTTCGTTTTTACAAAGTAAACACACATCAGGTTTTGTAAATTTGTATCTTTTGTTTCCACTTAAGTTACACCGCTTGGTTTCTGTTAGCCGATGGATAAGTACTAGGTAGTTTATAGGGTTGGGTTATTATTATCTTCCTCATTAAATAATTATTAATGATCGCTAATGGACATGGACTCCTTATCCGCTTCGGTACTAAGATAGATACTGAATGGATACTATCTATATCAATCAATCAATAATGCTGGCTGGACAGGGGGAGTCTCGACTTCCACAGAAGTGAGTAGATACTCGGTATCTCCTGAATAATCATGAAATAATTCTGTCGACGGAAAAAGGAGCGATCAGCATCAGACACTGCACGGTCGGTCATGTGCATAACTAACTACAGTCGCTAATGTAGAGAGAGAGGAAGAGAGAAGAGGTTGGATACTGCTACATATCCTGTCCCGTGCTGTCCTGCCACCGACGGTCTCAGTAGGTACAGATGCTAGCAGCCTAGCATCGCCACACCGATATACCACGCTAACTATGTACATCTGCAACTCGATTTCTTGAAACTCGAGATCGGCATGTGTCGAAGCAACATCGGGATCCAGAGGCACGGCAAGTCACAAAGTTTGTTTGGCTGGGAGTGGGGTGATTAGCAACCTTGCTTGCGCACAGCTGTTCTGTCTGTCTGATCTGCACGGTTGGGATGTTGTAAATAGATACTTTGTAGCTTCTCTCCGCATTCGGTTATTCAACTTGTTTACAGTGTGCTGCGTAGCTACGCAACTACCTCCGCACTTATGGAGTACTTGTGGCTCTTGTGGGTGGTATGATATGCACCTGCGTTTGGTATGTTCAGTTGCGTTGCACGGGTGGAGGCAACGGTATCCCCAAAGCTTGATTTCATGTACACTGTATGCATTTATCGGGTTCTGCGTTGGACTGTGCGATGCTGCAGTGGGCAACTCTTTACCTCATGTCTTAGACCTGATGGATGCAGTGCGACATGGGTTGTTGTGCATGTGGATGGTTGGTCTCGGTTTGTCTGCTTTGGTTCGTTCCGTACCTCTCGTGTGCCATATGATGTGGTTGTGCTTGGTTTGGCTGGGTTGGACATTTCGGCGTAATGGCTTTGAGACGCCATCCGGTATATGTATCGGGTATATGCTTGGGAGCTTGACATGTCCTTCGGTTGATTGAGCACTCCTTCGACCATTTAATGCTATGTGGCTGGTGAGTGTAAACGCTCTCTTGCTCGATGATATATAGTATACCCGTGGGTATGTAGTAGTAGTGTATGCAAGCCACTATCACCCGGGCTTTGCGGTATGGTCTTCTATGCATATGACAGTGTCTCCAGCTCTGTTCTGTCAGTTTAAATGTGGGCTACTAGTAGTACATGCTTTTGGACGAGTAATCCCTGCCATGCACTTCGGTCCTGCCATGGTTGTTTGTTCACCCCGATAGACTCGGTGCGTCCGATCTGTGTCCCTGCTCTCTGCACCCGTGTTTTATATATGCAGCGGCTACGATGGCGCTGGTGATATCATCGTTTGTCCTGGTGACCAATGTTTCACATGTCTAGTGGGTTTATGCCTGTTGCTATTGCTGTGTGACGGCGTCGTTGTCCACGGTTGAAAGACTATGTTTGGATACGTTTGTATGCTGCCCACCAGAGATGTTGTACTTCTCTACTCGCTTCACGTCGGTACTGCTGGCTACTAGTAGTACCGCTATATGGCTATTCATTGGTACAGGCAAGTGTCTGGTCGTGCGTATAGCTTGCGGGTGACGATGTATATATTGGTCGACTACAGAGGCGGATGTTACCCCATCAACATAATCACAGGCAGTAAAGCTATAGGATTCGGCCACAGCATGTATAGGATTTAACGATAGTGAGTACATAGACACCACCAATCAACCAGTAATATAGAAGTAGACAACCTGTCTACATGACCACTGACGGCATACGGAATGGTTGTTCATGATCTACAAAATATGTTTAGGCTCATAAGCCAAGAAGTTGAGCACTAAATATATAACAAGCCCGGGTGGTCTAGTGGTATGATTCTCGCTTAGGGATACAAACCCAAGCATATCTGCGAGAGGTCCCGCGTTCGATCCGCGGCTCGGGCCTTGTCTTCATCTTTTTGCTTTTATTTTTCTTCCTCGTTCATCAAGAAGACAATCATTTCGTATCAGTAGGACTTCAACTTACGACATGAGACGAACAAAGTTCCTGGCTCTCTGGTAACCACAGCATCCCGCATCCGCCATAGAACCTTGAACTCAATCCCCGCCAGCAGGCAATCCCGTGGTAGGCGAACCAAGTCCCGAGGTTGCCGTGCCAACCACTTCTCTTTGCCCATCCATCAACATTATCTAGACTACTTGCATAGATATATCCAGCACCAGCTCATACGCAGGTACACTACACCCACATCTGCAAGCCCGCAGACACCACATACACCAAGCCCCAACATTCCAGCAGGTGCAGTCTGACATCTCACATCCTGTCCTGCAGGAGTGGGAGGAGCAAAAGAGGAGCCCTTGCTCGTACCACACCAGCAGCAGCAGCCGCCGCAACGAACAAGAAGACAAGATAAGACCACAATGGCTCGACTCAACCCCTCTAGCCCCACGAAGCCAGCCAAGCTCCAAGAGCGCCGAACACCACCCGCGCAGAGGAATCTCAACCGCACAGCGACCATCAAGCGGGACTCCAGAGACAACAAATACACCGCGACAGCCAAGGCCAAGACAGTAGAACAATGGGCAGCCGCCGACGAGACATGGACAAAGAGCCGATACTCCGCGACCACGCCAGCGATCGAAGAACCGTCGCAAAGGAAGAATAATAACAGACTACAAAGATCGGGGACTGTTTCTAGTGGGGTATTCGATATCTTTTCGGACAATGGGGACGAGCAGAGTGAAACGGAGGAAAGTAGTTTCTCGTCGACTCGGTCTTTGATGTCGAATGAGGGACGCACTACGGATCCTTTGAAGCTCTCGCAGATCAATTCTTTGTTGCTTCCATTGTCGCAGCAGTCGCGGAATAATAGGCCGCCGCGTAAGTCGGTAGGGTATAATTACGACAAGGAAAATGACCCTATCGATGATGAGGCAGAGGAGGCAGATGAGAGTTCGGGTCTCTCGAGAAACTCGTCTACTGCTTCGAACCGAGCGCCTACGCGTAATACTAACAGAGAAGTGCAGCCGCGGGGCAGGTCTCGGACGAGGTATATGGGATATCGTCGGGAGGAGACAGAGTCAGAGGCTGAAGAAAGCGAAGAGAATAATGGCTTTGACTCAATGGATGATTTCATTGTCAGCGACAACGAAGAAATCAGCTATCATGAGACGTCCGACGATGAAAGCATCGAAGAAGAACAAGAAGAGAAACAGCCAACTCCTTCGCCGCCCAGGACTAGAAAGAGACTGCTTAGAGGGAGACGACCCCGTCCAGAAATAGAGCCAGAGACAACACCTCAGGATTCTCCGCGTGAAAGCCTCGATTTAGAGCCTTCAGTGCCTGCTACGATGACAATGGAGGTTCCTAAGCTAGAGGCAAAGCCCAAGAGATTGTTTCAAAGCGAGCTGGAAATATCCGAGAAGCTGAACAAGCTGAAGTTGGACAATAAAGACATAGAGCCCCAACTGGACGAGAAGAGCACTTATGAGTGAGTTTTAATGGAGACCCCCAGCCACCCATATATGTACTAACACCATGTAGCAGTATCGAAGAAGTAGACGCCCCCACCAAGAAGCTCCCATCAAGGGACAGTGTTCAACTGGAGACGCCCCCATCCAGTCCAACAAAGGGACGCAGTCTACGATCTCCATCCAAGCTGAAGGCCCACATACCACCAACACCACATCGAGAAAGCGTCGACGCATTCTGGAGCCAGGAAAACACTAACAACTGGATCGACCAGCACTCTCCGTGCAAGATCGACGATCTACTGCGCGAATTTGACGACTCCGACTCGGATGATGAGTTCAGCGACAGGGAGATTATGCCCAAGACCGCAACACCGAAGACGACGACCAAGTCCTCGACAAGAACACCCAGCAAGACAGCAATGAAAAAGGCCGAAGCGGAACAGAGAAAGCTCGAGCGGGAGCGCGCAAAGGCATTCATGGAGAACAGACAAGCCATGGCCGAGCAATTCTTCAAAGTCCTCGACGACACCGTAACCGACGGGCGACTCTCAAGAATGACCGCCTCGACAGGAGGCGTGATCATCGAATGGAAAAAGCGACTCCAAACGACCGCCGGCAGAGCATCCTGGAAATGTGTTACCCCGTCACCGAAGAAGGGAGGAGGGCCGGCCATGCCACCGCAGCATTATGCCACCATCGAATTAGCAGCAAAGGTAGTCGACTGCGAAGAACGCATTATCAAGACGGTCGCTCACGAGTTCTGTCATCTGGCGAACTACATGATCTCAGGCGTGCATGATAACCCCCATGGGACAAGCTTTAAGGCATGGGGTCGCAAGTGCAAGGAAGCAATGAAGAACCATCCTGTCTATGGTGGGAAAGTCGAGGTCTCGATCAAGCACGACTACGCTATCGACTATAAGTACGTGTGGCGCTGCGTGCACTGCAACCTAGACTATGGACGTCACTCGAAGAGTATTGATCCCAAGAGACATCGATGCCGATGCCAGGGCGTCTTGCAGCAGATCCAACCCAAGGTGAGGAATGTGTCGCCATTGAAGAAGTCGGTGAACGCGCCAACACCGAGTGTTAGGGGTTTGTTGAATGAGGTGGGCCGTGTGTTAAATGAGACGCAGAGGCAGACATAACCAGAGATACTTGAGGATGATCTTGTGGATGATGATCTAGGAGGTATAATATTTGATGTATGTCATGACTGACGGTTGAATGATTTGTTATTAGCGATCATGTACATACATACAGCTTTTCGTTTAGTTCTTTTTTTCCCCCTAGGTGTACAAACAGACCAATCAAGATACATACACCGATTACCGTGTTACTCTTATATGTTTGTATAGAGATCCTTTGCTTTTATCTAACCTATCCAAGTAACTACCTAGTACATACGCATAATGGTATCATTCCTCCTCCTCCACCAAACATTAAAAGACAACAAAGAGCCCTCCCTACCCAAACAAATCCCAATCGACAACAACAAACCCATCTTCATCACCAGCCAAACCCTCCACACACCCCCCAACAACGCCCTCCTCGACCCTCAACCCATCCACATCCCCCCTCTCCAAAAACTCCTTAACAGGCACATTCCCCCAAACCACCAAATCACTCCCCTGCTCCTCCAACCTCACCACCACAAACCGACAAAGCACCCCATCCTTCACACCTGGATTCACCGACCCCAACGACACACTCCCCGTGTATACCCTCCCTCCCCGCCATTGGTCCCGATGAGGCACGCTCGTTATAGGAGTGCGGAATTGAACAGTATCTTTGCTGACATCGTTACTGTCATGGACATCGAGAATGTGGTAGAGGATGGCGGCTTTATCGAGGGTTTCTCTATCTTGATTCTGGGTGGTGGTGCCGCCGGTGGCAGAAGCAAATAGATCACTATGCTTAGATAATGTTTCCTGACTTGTGCTGTCGGGGACGTATTCGTTTATTTCGTAGATGAGGGTCGAGAGGGTTGTCGGGGAGAGGTAGAGTTCTTGGTGGTCCGGGATTTGGCGGAGGTTACTATTCCTTATTATCAGTATTTGAGGGTTTGGTTGTGGAGAGGAGAGAGGGAAGGGAAGAAGATTTACCTGGCATCTAACCAGCCTTTGGGAATGAGGCCTTTGATGGCGCCGCCGTAGAGGGGTTGCGAGGTGCATGTTGTTGTTGCTGTTGTTGAGGTCATGGTGGGATGGATGGATGGATGGATGATGCTATGGAAATGGGTGAATGGGATGTGTGGTGTGGTGGTGGTATGGTGTGGTTCGGTGAGAGATGGGCGATGGTTCTTTCTCTGTAGGCGGATGTATTTCTATGTAGTAGTAATGGAAAGGAGATGTATGGGATGATTTGTGAGTATGTTGTGATATGGAGGACAGGAAAAGCTGAGCTGCGCGGAGCGGAACTTTGATGGTGGGGGCGGGGTGTTCGGGTCGCCGGCCGAGGAACAATTATAGTAGTAGCTTCAAGTAAAGTTGATCCTTCGTATTTCATCTCCGTCTGATCGTATCTTGCAAATATGTATCTGCTACATGAGTCCCCGTCTACTTTCACGCATATTGGCAATCTCAGCTAAGGAGTATTCTACAATCATGGAGCTATGATAAAGATAGCAGCATAACAGTTAAATAAATGGAATGAGATGGAAACAGTATATTGAATAAAATTACTAGGTTTCATGAAGCTTGTATATATTGGATTCCAGGGGATACAGTATACTTCCATACTTGAATCCCAGCTCAGCAGTCGTCTCGAGAATGATTCAATTTGTTGTATCCTAATCTGAAGCTCCTATCATCGATAATTATCTTCATAACAACACCAGCAATTCAACATCCTAAAGAAGTAACAACAATCTGACCTGCCAACAAGCAGCGACAACTAATGCAGTGCTATCAAGTATAAACCAAGCCCTACATATCAAGCAGCTCCTCAATATACTCGTCCAACGCAATCATCCGAAATCGGTTCCCCCATTTCGCCCGGAATTCCTTCCGGCGATAGGCATAGCTCGTCACTTGACTGAAGCTCACCAGCTCCACGGCCCAGCCCCGGCTCAGCGCCCGCTCCACCATCTTCATAAACCCGCCCGAGAATTCGGCTTCCGCCGCGTCTCCCGTGGCTAACACGATGGTTGCCGGTTCGTCCGTGTCTAGCAAACTTTCGAGAATCTTCAGATGCAGAATTTCGTCCACACCCTGCTCGACCCAGCGTTCCTCTGGTGCTTCGTTCGTTTCTGAACCGCTACCAGGGTCGTGAGCGCCAGCTCGAGGATTCTTACGAAATCGCATTTGGCGAGGAGTCATATGCTTGACCTTGTGGACCCGGTCGAGAATGTTGGCTTCGTAACCAAGTTGTTCGCCTTCAGTGATGGCTGCAAATCGATCCGAGCCCACCAAGACTCGTTTGGCGGTGGGCCGGCCACGCTCGAGGATTAGGGAGAAGTTCTGGAATGACAAAGGCAATCGACGGATCCGCGTTTTCACCGGAATTTTGCGCGATAGCTTCACCGTATCGTGAAACCCAACCATAATCTGGCCCAGTTAGTACAAACACCCAACTGTTGTCAGGTCATACATACATTAGACATGTCAACAAAGACATGGATGGGGCGGCGTGTAACGTCCGTCTTTTTAGGAATCAAAGGCCGTCCAACCTGGGTTACGGCATCTGCATAGTCGGGGAAGTTCTTCAAAAGCTTAGTCAAGAGACCAATCCTCCGATCAGCCGTAGATTTGTATGCGACAGGCTGCACCCGTAGCGTGCCAGAGCTGTGAGGGTTCTTCACAGTCTTCGGGGGAGGTGTTTCTACAGACTCATCGTAGGAGGAAGGCGGCGTCTCATATGGATCACACATGGCACCCGCCGTGCCGACCTGCGGAGGGACCAGCGACGGAGTGCCTCCACTCTTAGGCAGAGGGGGATCGAAGACGCTGAGGTTGCCATCGGACTCGGCTTCCACAGCGCTCTCCGATGTGCAAGACTCATCTGCATGCTTACTCAGTGTAGTATCTGGTTTATTAGGAGCTCGTTTCCCGGCTGCGGTCTTGGCCTGCAAGTTGCGGGACTTGGAGACACCGGAGACAGGTATAGGCTTTGATGGGGTGCGAGGAAGCACCTCATCCAAGTCTGCGGAGTCGACATGGTTACTCAAAGGTCGTTTGAGAATTTCGATACGTTTAGGCGATTGTGGCGTGGGAGTAGGCGTGTTCCGCGGGATATCACACGGTTCAACTGGTGGGCGAATGGCCGAGATGCCAGTACTGCCTAAAAGCTCCCAGAGAGAACCAAAGTCTCCTAGCTTCGGAGGGGCTCCTTCACCAGGCCTTACCTCGCGCACATCATTAGAGGAAGAGGAGCCATCGTTGTTGTTTGTCTCCCAAGTAGGCCGAGCAATTGAGGCGGACTCCGGGTGGCGATAAGGAACCGATGAGCTACCAGTGCCGTAGGTCGGGGTGCGGAGGAGATTGATCACCGGAGTGAAATCCCAATTTGAAGCTGATTCAAACGATGATGGCATTACAGGTATGAGGGCGGAATTGGGGTGCAATGATGGTGATGTGTGCCCGGCAGTAGCTGGAGCAGTGATTGATAAGGCGAGCGGGGTTGCCTCCAGAGATAATCACAAACCGACGGGCTCGCAGAGAACGTCAAGCACAAACGAAAAACGGTAGATCAAAATCGCAAAGAAAAACAGAGCAAATAGATATAGAGCCGATCAACATGGTGGTCCAGCAGACCTAACGAGAGAGAGTGTTGGCGCCAAACGCATTGGAAGGACGAAGAGAGGGAGAGCGTCAGGCAGGACAACAGGCAGACTCGGCCTGAAGGGACTCGCCGCGTGGCGGTGAACAGCTGGCCGGGTTTCTGCTGGTAGTCACCGCTTGCTGTTTACACTGCAAAAACAAAGCTATACTGCTTTCAGTCTAGCTCACTATCGGGGATCGCTTGAACAAAATTCCGAGAACATTCTTGCGCTAACCCCATCGAGCTACATGCGATCATGCAGACGTCATGACTAGGGGCACTCCCGAAGAGGAAAGTCTGGACCAGATCGGCGAGTTCTGGCGCCATCCGTTTTCTTGACCTTGTAGTTACTAGTACTCCATACAATGTGAATAATCCCAGATATCGTCATGGCCCGATGACGCGCATGCAAGATCCGGCGCCCTGATCGAAACCGGGGTACTCCCCTCATGATGACGTTGATTCGCTGGTATCTCTTCCAGAACTGCTTCCCCCCGGTTTCACTGGCTGTGTTCGCATTCATCGATGGCGTAGCCATTCACTGCCAGGATTGTCGACGTCATGGAGCAACTTGAGGCCTCACAAAAACTTATATAAAGACTCTTTGGCACCGTCGAAGTCTTTCTCATCCATCAACAATTCAATCATCTACAAATCGCAATCCAATCTAAACCTCAACCACTTTCCAACACTTTTCAACCCTTTTCAACAACCACTCAATCAACATGTCTGACTCTGGTCGCAAGGATTTCACCACCAGTATGTCTCTTCTTCCTGCGCTCAGGCGCCCCCGCCCCGCTGGCAGCTGGCTTGCGTGATGCTTACCCTTTTTTTGCAGAGGCTAAGGAGGAGATGACTCCTGATTCTGCCAAGTCCACTCAGGACAAGGTCAAGGAGACCGTCACCGACACCGGTGACCGTATCGCCCGCGGCTTCCAGTCCGACGACAGCAAGTCCGGTCCCCAGGAGGCTTTCGACAAGACTCAGCGTACCCACGACAACAACGCCCACGGCGGTGCTACCAGCTCGGTGTCAGTATTCACCTAATCGACTATGCCGTCGCTATAAAAGCATTTAACTGACAGACTTGCAGTGGCGACAAAATCAAGAATGCCGTTGGCCTGGGTGGTAACTAAGTGCACGCCACACCCTGATTACAATCGATCGACGAGTAATGACCAACAACAATATCGCTCTGTGATGCATGGATTTCGGAGGATGATGGGTCGGCGGCTCACGGCAGATTGTTCTTTTATGATTTTATGAGTTTTGACGATACCACACTTTGATAGTATCACGTCTCACTAGCTCAATACTAGTCGAATTTTTGATAACTCTTTCAAGTCTTATATCAGTAGCGTAGTGTTCACTTCTCGCCTAGCTTCTCGCCTAGCTTCTCGAACATTGTGTCTCGTTGCTGAGTGAGTGTCTCGAGTTCCTGCTCTAGCTCCTTGTATTGCACCTGAGCACCACGGACGTCTTTTGGCAGATCATGGAATTTCTGGACCCTCTCCACTAGTGCTTTGGTGCTCTCCAGCATCCTGATCACGCCCTGCTCTTCCGCAATGACTTCTGCGAGCGTAGGTCCCTTACTTTTACTTCTCTGCAGGGAGGCAATCCGATCTTGATACTCGCCGGCTTTGGCGTTGAGCATTTTGGTCTCTCTTGTCCATTCCGCTGTTAGCGCTGGGAGATTGGCCGGTGTTTCATACACCTCGTTGGTCTTAAGGTCTAGAAGCTGTTCTCGCAGCGTAGCAAGCTCCCTTTCTAAGTAGTCATGTAGCGCTTGTACTTTACTCATCTGCTGCTGCGCATTGAATTCCTCCACCGTGAGCTCAATGATTGATTGGCCCAGGTCTCTCGTATTTGTGCCCAAAGCTCCCAGTACTGCAGTTGTCTCTGCCAGGTCGTCCAGGTGTCGTCTGCCATTGTCGTCAAGACTATGTTCCACCTCATCCAGTATTTCTACCTTCTGCTTTTCCTCGCCCTCCTCTCGAACTTTGAAGCTCTCGACCGCCTGCTCGCGAGCCTGGTGGAGAACGGTGGCCTCCTCATCCGCAGTATCATTGGCAGCGGCTAGTGCCAAGAGGGTGCGCAGAGTATCTTCATTTCGCTCGAAACTGGGGACCGGGTTCGGTGCGTACTGACGACTGAGCCATGCATTGACATAGGCCCAATCTTTGGCCTGGATGGCTGCTTGGCGCGCTTTGGCGGGGGAGAGGAGGGGGCTATCCATGGCAATCAATCGTGTTGTTGGGTTTTAATCGGATATTCAAGAGCTGATTAGCCATGTAATGACCGGACAATTGAGAAACTGGTGCTTTTGCGAGATTGCGGATGGAGAAAAAGGAGAGGTCCGAAGGTTGATTCAGGTACAGGGACGGATCAACAACCCGGCCGGGGAAAGCGCTGCGCCGCTTCCCGCCTCCGCTTCAGTCCAGCGGGACACTCGCAGCGACCACCCGGCCAGATAGCTCAACTAGGCCAACAGTACAGTCCCACGATGGCGAGCTACTTCCCTCCAAACGGAGTCATCTCCAGCCATGGCTCTACTCGAGCATCTTCACCAGCTTCCTCTCCGCTTTCACCCCCGGTACACCAGCGATCCAATGCCTTGTCCAACCGACTGACAAGTGTACTTTCGGCCTCCTATGCGGACTCGGACATTCGCGATGCGCTGGAGACACTCAGCCTCAGGGGGATACACAATACGGCAGAAGTTCGGAGACAGTTGCGCTTGGATGTTCAGAAGGAAGTCGTCGATAGCAATGCCGAGATCGTGCGGGATTTCGGGCTCGTTGCGGAGGTAAGATGCGCCTATGCTGAGAGATCTAATGGTTGCTAACTTGGCTTGCTGTAGCAATTGAAACGGATAGGAACTGTAATTACGAACTTGAATCAGACTTGCGATGAGATGCGCAAACATATCGTCTCGGCTAGACAGGAGACAACGCCAGTGCTCGAGGAAGCGTCGGCTTTGATGAAGCAGAGAAAAGAGGCAGAGACCAAGCAGGAGCTGCTGGAAGCTTTCACCCAACACTTCATCGTCCCCGATGAGGACTTGCTGATCCTGACGCACGCCGAGGAGCCTATCGATGACCATTTCTTCGAGATTCTCGCCAGAGTCAAACAAGTCTACCGGGACTGTGAAGCATTACTCGGGGGTGAAAACGAGCGACTGGGTCTGGAACTCATGGAAAAGAGCTCAAGAAGCCTCAACTCTGCCTACCAGAAACTCTACAGGTGGATACAAAAGGAGTTCAGATCTCTCAACCTTGAAGACCCTCGCATCAGTAGCTCTATCAGACGTGTCCTGCGAGTGCTAGCGGAGCGGCCAAGCTTGTTCCACAGCTGTCTGGATTTCTTCGCAGAGGCCCGAGACTATGTCCTCTCCGATGCCTTCCACTACGCCCTTACTGATGCCGTCTCTGGCACGACGGGTGATACCAACGTGAAGCCAATCGAGTTCTCTGCCCACGACCCCCTTCGGTACATCGGAGACATGCTGGCCTGGGTGCATTCCACCACCGTCTCCGAACGCGAGGCACTCGAGGCCCTCTTCGTCGCCGACGGCGAAGAGCTTGCCAAAGGAATCCAAGCCGGCCTAAGCAGTGAACCCTGGTCCCGCATCGATGAAGACAAGGAAGTGTCTTTCGACGGACAAAAGGCTCTCAGCGACCTAGTTAATCGCGACCTCATCGGTGTCTCCCGAGCCCTGCGCCAGCGCGTCGAGCTAGTCATCCAAGGCCACGACGACCCCGTCACCTGCTACAAGGTAGTCAACCTGCTATCCTTCTACCAAACGACCTTCAGCAAACTCCTCGGCCCTCAATCCAACCTCGCCGAGCTCCTCGAGACCCTCGAAAAGTTCACCTTCAAGCACTTCGAGACCCTCATGCACGACGAAGTCAACAACATCTCAACAGATCACTCAGCCCTCACACCTCCAGCAGATCTCTCCGCACCCCAATTCCTCCAAGACGCCCTGGAAGTCCTCACCTCTTTGATGAAAACCCACGAGGCCTCCTACGGCGCCGACCCCATCCCCACCCCCGGCCCTAAAACCACATCATCATCACCACCACCCAAGGACACCAACTCCGAAAACAAATTCACACCCGTCCTCCACTCTGCCCTCGAACCCTTCCTCGACCTCGCCAAATCCTCTGCCGCCGATCTCCCCTCCCACACCACCCAAACCATCTACCTAACCAACATCCACCTCACCGTCCGCACAACCATCACCCCCTACCCCTTCGCCAGCACCACCCACCTGTCCCCGATCCAAACAGCCCTCTCTACCCTCCGCACAGACCTCCTCGATATCCAATATCGCTACCTCCTCACCTCCTCGGGTCTCCAGACCCTCCTCGCAGCCCTGGAACCATTCTCCCCTCAACAACCAACATCCACAGACCAACAGAAGCCCAAACCAAATATATCAGACATCCTCACCCTCCCGGCCTTCCAGCCGCAGGCACTTATTAATATCAGCCAGCAATTGGACGACTTCCTCCCGAGCGCGCTTATGGATGCTACGGACAACTTGAAACGCGTGGCCAGCGCGACGTTCGTGAAGAGTGTCACGGAGGATGCGGTCGAGGCGTTCTGTCGGGACTTTGAGTTTGTGGAGGGAATGGTTATTGCGGCGGATAATGAGGCAAGGGGGGTGGATGTTGGTGAGAAGGCGGTGGAGGAGGGAGGGGAGGATGAGGAGGGAGTGGAGAAGGGGGGATTGAGGAGGTTGTTCCCTAGGACGACGGGGGAGATTCGGGTTTTGTTGAGTTGATTTCACTTCTTATGAGAATATCATTCAATTCATGCAGTGGCTAAGTAGGTAGAAGGTTGGGGTAGTGGGTGTATATAGTACGCTATGTGTGTGTATTGTTTCTGATAGCATTTGTTTGTTCGTTTGTATGTGAACTCTAGCTTATATGGTATTTTGTATGTATATATATGATTGCTAGTAGATGCAGCAGCAACTCTAGACCTGTCGAATCATAATACCATACGGATCACGATCCTTCTCACTAACATCCACAACACACTCCGCATCCTCAAAGACCTCCTTCAGCACCGCACCACCCTTCAAACCCTCCTCTCTCTGCGCCTCCCACTCCTTCTTCACCGCATCTGCCAACTTCTCCCGCATCACTGCACGCAGATACCCGCGCTCCGTATTCGAATGCGCCAGCGCAACCACAACCGACCCACGCTCCACGGCCGCCAACGCCTCATGGTGACTCAACTCGCCAGTGAAAAGCAGATCGGGGATCTTCCCGCCCGTGCCCTTCAGCAGGATACTCGACCCGGAGCCGGGACATACGCCGACTGTGCGGATCTTCAGGTCCTCAACCGAGGCGGTCTGCGGAATAGCGATGGGGATACCGCCGGGATATCCAACGCCCTGGGCAATGCGGTCCACGACGGCAGTCAGGGGCTGGGGCTCGTCGAAGGTGACGATGCGCCCCATTCCCGCTGAGTCCATGCCCTCGGGCACTGGGGGCGGAGAGGGGATGATTGTGGTTCGGACATGGGGCACGGGAGTCGCGGGGGAAGCAGGCTGTGGGTCGGGGAAGGTGGCGTGGGAGTAGTGTGTTGAGGAGGATTTCTGGATAGTGGGCTTGGTGGTGCTTGTTGGGGCGATGGCGCCGGTGACGATGTCGCAGAGCCAGTCGGCCATGCCGCCGGGGGTTGCGTCGATGGCTGTGTGCGGGGAGTAGACGCTGATGCCCTCTTGGGCGAGACGGAGGAGGGATGATTGTTGAGGATCGTTGAAGGTGATGGATTTGAGGCCACGGAAGATGATCGGGTCTGCGGAGGAACTGTGTGAGTAGGTGATGGGGTGTGCAGGTGTAGGGGGCATTGCGTACGGTAGGCTACGACTACTGAGTCGCGACGGGCAATTGCTTCGTCTGCAACTGCTTTGGTGAGGTCAATTGCTAGGAGGACTGAGTTTTTCTGTCTGCGGGTGTGGTCGAAGGGCGCTTCGAGGAGGACTGGGATATAAAGTTAATGGGATGGAAGATTGGCGGAGGACGGATGAGAGCTTACGGCCGGTGTTGTCCCAGCTCTTATCTGCCAATGACTCGGGGTAGCTGTTGCATTGAAGAAATTAGCCATATGTAAGCTTGATTGACCAATATAGGTGACGGAAAGCATACAGCTTCCTCATGGAGCTCACCACTGCCTGCGTGAATGGCGATGAAGTGGGGTATGAAGCAGACATTGTGCAATAGAGGCGGACGGATTGCCGACGAAGAGAGTTCATAGACAACGCTGTCGTTGATATGGAATATGCGATGATCAGGTGCAGTTCCGGGATGTCGGGCTGAGCAGCGCAAAGTTGAGCTAGAAAATACCCCGCGAACATGAAACCAGATGAAGCTTTAGAAGAAGCGATGGAAGCCGAGGAGAAGCTGGCGCCACAGCCAACCTAATCCACTCTGGGGCTAGTTCCCACCAGCCACAACGGCAGCTGACCAATCCGTTTCTTACGGTACGGTACGGGAGGGAAGAGAAAGAGGATCATTTCCATCATGAAGGAGTTCCGTCATCCTACATCGGAAGAAGCTTCACCGCGCTGCCCACCCTTCTGACTCAAACCGCCTTTGACGACAATCGGTCGCTTCATCCATAATATACTTACTTAATATTCAACTATTCAACTATCCTATACTACTTCCGATACCGCCGTCCGGCTCGCTTGATGTACTCCCGCACCACTACCCTGTTGAGCAGAAGCTGCCGGTATCTTCTCCGCACCCCCGTCCATCACAAGTCACCGTTTTCGATTTCCGCGCGCTCCTTCGCGGCAGTCAACGCAGCCATGGCCGATGCTACCTCGGGCGTTACGGCCGACTCGCTGAAGAGCAAATTGATCGATCAGTTGCAGGCGCAGCATGTTGAGATTGAAGACTTGTCGGGTATGAGAGCGCCGTGCTGATTAATTGCATTTCCAAAAGAGAATGAATGCTACACAACTATATGATCCTAAGACCAGATGTTGACGATACTCTTGTCTACAGGTGGTTGCGGACAGGCTTTCCAGGCCGTCATCGTCTCCCCCCAGTTCGAGAAGAAGACCATGCTTGCTCGCCATCGCCTGGTAAACTCGGCTCTGAAGGCTGAGATCGCTGCGATTCACGCCTGGACGCCCAAGTGCTACACCCCCGAGCAGTGGCAGGCCCTGCACCAGGGCTAACCTCTAGTGCAAAGACGGAGGCTAGAGGAATAGGAAATGAATATATCCTGGGGATTGACATGCCCTCAGAGGGCATGCCGTCGGGCGTTGGGTTATTCGGCATCATGGCTTTGCGCTGCCAGTTATGACTTATGCTTCGCTGGCTGTGTTTCTGAAAATAGATCTATATTGCAATAAATATTATGATATATTGTCATGTGAAGAGCCTAAGTATATAAGTTTTTTTTTTCTCTTTTATATGCTGATACTCTGGGCTGGTTTAGGCCAAGACCTTCTCGGCCGCAGAGACTACAAATTCTGTTAGTAACAAACAACTTATATCCTGGCTACTGGGATCATACCGTCAAGACCGATGTTGTCGGGCTCCACGAAAGCCTCCTTGACCTTGCCGTTCTCGACAAGGAGGGCGTAACGCTTGCTGCGGTTGTTTCCAAAGATGGAAGCGCTGTCGAAGGTCACATCTAGGGCCTCGGAGAACTTGCCACTGGGGTCGCCCAAGAAGCGAATCTATGATGTAGCGTTAGTAAACGGTACCGGATGTTATTCGTACAACCAGGTTATAATATCACTTACGCCGCTCTTGCCCTCGGGGTCAAGGGAGGTAGCCCAAGCCTTGGTGCTGTTGTCGGGTTAACCAGGATACCTTCAATCGACGGATGACACAGTACGTGACCCGTAACTTACACGAAAGGGTCGTTGACTGCAACAACGAAGACCTGGCCGGCCTCCTTCAGCTTGGGGTGGTTGATGAATCCAGGAACGTGGGTGCTAGAGCAGGCGGGGCCTAATTTCCGCCGAGGGTGGAACAATTAGCAATCTATCACTGGGGAATATCTCTCATAACAGCGACCACTCCTTTTCTGGATTGGGACGACAATATCGGGACTAATAAGGTTACATACTGAACGCAGCAGGCACACCGATGATGACGCCCTTGCCCTTAAGTTCCTTGGCGAGGTTCACCTTGTTGCCGGGCGAGTTCTCAACCAGGACATCCAGGTCCGGGATGGCGTCTCCCTTCTGAACAAAAGCGGGCGCCGTGCTGTGGAAAAGGGCCCTCTGGGACAAGGCGCGAGGGACACCGGCGGTAAGACGACGAGCCGCAAACATGATGGCGAGAAGGAGGAATGGATGTTAATTTGACAAGGAATGTGTTTGATGTGAGAAATTGTATAACCACGTCGGGGGGTTGCCACAGGAAGTTAAAATGAGAAATGAGCGATATGGGAGGTGGAAGGGAGGAAGAGGTTGGGAGCTGGATGGAAGTTGATTATTGTTGTTCCTGAGCTGGTGGATCTTCCTCAGCTTTCTCCAGAAATAACAAACATTAATTTAAATTGCTCCCGTTCGGGAGGCCGGAACATTAAAAACATTGCGATGATTTCGTCATGGTCGCTTTTCGGCTGCAGCGCCCGGACATCAAATGGAGAACGTGGGGACGGACTTGCTAAGAAGGACGAGGGGGATATGCAACTTTCTACTATCATTGCTGGTCGAATGGTTTGCTTGAAACACCTGGCTGCCCTCTGCACATAAAGCCACATAGTTGTGTGGTTGTGAAGAGAATTCCGAGCCTTCTCGCTGGTTTCAAATCGAACAATCATCCACGTGAAAGATGGCGAAAAATGGCGAAAAAACGCCATATCCAGGGCCCACTCATGTATGTCTACTTACATGTCTCTTCAGATTCACCTCCCCCGGCATGTGGAAGTAGACACCGGGCGGCGATGAAGAGGGGGTTGAACATCGAATCAATCATACCGGGCGGACATCGACTCCGGCAAGATCTCATGGACCAGTCTCGATCGCTGCCTCAGAATCTCTGACAGCCTTTGTTCCCGCCGACTGACGGACCAACCCTGCATTGTCTGTCTCTGAACTGCAAGGGTTCATTTGCAGCATTCAAGTGGCTTTCGACCGGGGGTGGTTTTGAGTCTGGACTCTCAGCAGCACCTCCCCATCTGGAACCTTGGCTGATATGATCTTATTCATGGCTTCATGGGCTTGGTGAGCGGGATGAGACGAGCATGAGAGGACAGACAGGAGTCGGATTAACCAGCAGTTAGTTGGGCACTTACTGACATAGTTGTCTCGCATAATATTAATAGTACCAGCTTCCTTAGAACTAGTACATGATGTTCGGGAGGTGGCGTCTCCATGATCCATACTACTACATAGCTCCTTGTGCTAAATTAAGAGCCCATCCGATCTCTCTCTATCACATCTTATGGCTCAATGGGGAAGACCGAATTAGAAATGGCCTTGAAAAGGTCTGTCTCTGTCTTTCTTTGTCATGTCGTTCTTACTTACACCTGATAACCTGTTAGTTGTAATCATCTCTGGATCCTCGTATCGTCGGCTAATCCACGAGAGAGGGATCTGCAACTGTTGCCGAAATTGAGGCCCCTGAGGAGGGAAACCATCTGTAGAGGAAAGGATGCCCCAACAGAGCAAGATCGTGCACTGAAGGCATACTGTATTTATTTGCCAGAATGTGGTCCAGTTGATTTGATTCTCTGGGACCCCACCTCGTACAAATCCGCTGGCTACCGCGGGGTCCGAGAGGAATGAACGAAGGCAAAAAAATCAAGGATGATGGGCTGAGAGATAAACATCAAAACGGTCATTGCTTCCGTCCACCCCCTCCCTCCGTATACCACAACACGGCCGTTCGGGTTGTTGATCGCTGCGCAGCATCCAAGGCCCCTCCACCTGAGGCAGCCTATCTCCATAGCTTTCCCCCCATCCTTTTCGTGCATCATTCTGCATCCACCAGGCGCACTGACAGCTTTTTTAGACCGGTAATTCCGCCAGAAGAAGTGGTGGGTACTGGTCAGTCTTGCTTGTTGCCTTCCTTACTTGGTGCCTTGTGCATTTGATTTTGGGTAATGGATATTCTTCTTCTGTATTTTCAAATTTATTTACCCTTTTTTTCTTGTTCAGTGTTCAAAACTTACCTATTTGATTTATTATTCCCTTTCTTTTTCTTCTACCGTTCCTTCTTCGCCCTATACTTTATATGTATGCTTGGAAAGTTTAAAAGGAGGGGGGGGGATTGTAATTTCTTGGTGAACAATATTGAGTTGTCTCTCCCCATTAGTTAGACCCCGGGGGTCTAGAGATTTAGTTACTAGTGTTAGTCTTCGTTGGCTCAGCATTAAGAATTTTCCCTCTACCCCTCCTATGGATCTCCTTGCGTGAGGTCATCCCCCCAGAATTAGAGACAAGTCCTGCATAGAAACAGCCGCAAGATACCCGTCAAACGGAGAATTCACATTCAAAATGCCTGGAGGACAAGTAGAAACTAGAGAAATTGAACCTCCCCCCATAGTCAAGTAAGATTAACCGGAAGGGGTAAAGGGACAGAGAAATGACAACCCAACGGTGGGTTGGAAGTTGTGGCTAGTGACCACGTACTCGGGGGGGAAGACGGAAAACCCACTTGGGGCAATTGGAGATGCGTCGATAACAATACCACTACTACCACTGCTACTTCATACATTTAACTACTGTAGATACTACAAGAAGAAACTTTGCTGGGTTGGGTGAACGTGAACCTGATTGCCAAATGAGAGTGAGCCATGGAAAGCAAATTACAGAACCAACTTACCCACACGCCTGCCTTTCTCTAATCCACCCCCAACTCAGCCAGCAGCAACAGCAGCAGCAGACAGAGAGGGGGGAAAAGACAAGCCCCTCGGTATTTCTCTCTTTCTCTCTCTCTCTCTCTGCTACCTAATCTAACCGACCGTTGACTGATGATTATTTTGTTTTAATTGATGTTATTTGATTTGACTAATATTTTCTTTTTTTTTTCTTCCTTTCTTTTTTCTTCTCCCCCATTATTTTCTTTTCTCTCCCTTCTTTTAAAGGAAAAGGGCAACAAGACAAGAAAAGAATAAAATCCCCCAAAAAATATCAGGCTCCACCAAAAGGAGGGACTGGAACTAAACCCGAACGGCATTGACTAATTAATCCCCATTCCTCCTACTCACTAACACAGTCTAACTCACTAAACTAAACTTGCCTACCACCACCACCATCTCTCGACCACGACTACTACCTTCGCTCGTCTTTTTCTTTCTTTCCCTCCATTCCTCTTCTTTTCTTTCGTCCTCTTCTTCTTCTTGTCAGTTCATTATTCTATTCCTATCTATCAGTTCCCCCCCCTTTTTCCTTCTTCCCTTCGCCACCCGCATTAATTTGACGACTGGCTGGTTTTTCTTCTTTCCCGTCCCTCCGCCCGTTTCTCGCCTTGCGACTTGTTGAGCCTGTTGCTTGTTCGATCGGTCGCGACCCATCTAGCCCACGATGGACGGTGGCCAGACCTCGACCAGCGCCGCCCCCGCGGGCAACTCCAGCGATTTTGTAAGTGTCGCCCTCGATAGCGACCGTTGTGAACCTCATGATCGCTGTTATTTTTCTATGCGACTATACTTCACTTTGCTAACACGATGGTTAGGTACGAAAACTCTACAAGTGAGTTCTTCCTCTTTTACTATTCCCCTGTACCTTGCCTGCGCTTCATCACTCCGGTTCCTCGTCCGCCGGGTTCACATCCTCGACTCCCCCGGGCTCTCGCTGTCCGGTTGTCGCTGCGCCCTGATCAAACTTAGCGATGCTTTGCATAATATCGACCTGATCATGCGTACTAATACTCTTCGCAAAGGATGCTCGAAGACCCATCGTACGCGGAAATCGTGCGATGGGGTGACGAAGGAGACAGTTTTGTGGTCTTGGAGGTACGGCGCTCTCTTCGCATCTCCCACCCCCCTCCTCCTTTCTGCGGTCGCAATCCTCGAGGCTGACCAAAAACTGCATTCAGTGCGAAAAATTTACCAAGACCATCCTTCCGAAGCACTTCAAACACAGCAACTTTGCCAGTTTCGTGCGACAGCTGAACAAGTACGACTTCCACAAAGTGAGACAGAACAACGAGGAAAACGGACAGTCGCCATACGGCCAAAACGTAAGCAATCTGCGCTTGGTAGCAGTCGATGCGATAGGTGTTAACTGTATTGGCTCTTCAGGCCTGGGAGTTCAAACATCCTGAATTTAGAGCGAACAGCAAAGAGTCCCTCGATAATATTCGACGGAAGGCCCCGGCTCCGCGCAAACAGACTCAGAGCAACGAAGACTCGGTCCCGACACAACAAATAGATCTGCTGAACCAGCAAATAGTGGCTCAACAACAACAGATTCATCAATTACACGAGCGACACACACGGCTCAGTGTCGATCACCAACTCATGATGCAGGAAGTTATGAGGGTGCAAAAGACCATCCTCAACCATGAAAATGTCATCCACCAGGTGATGACTTACCTGCTCTCTGTTGATGCCCGCCAGAGGCGCGACAGCAAAGCGGCTGCCGTGCCTTTCCAAGCCCAGGGTCAAGCAGGCTCGACACTGAGCCCTTCACAGGTCGCATCCATGGACGACGAGCCCTCGTCGCCCTTGCAGCATGCCTCGAAGCTCCTGAATGATATGAACGCCGAAATCCAGTTCAACCTAGGGGGTCTAGAGTCGATGGGCGAGCCACCGAAAACTACCGCTGTGGTTCCTACGCCTGCTCTGGAGACCGCTCCCCGAAATGGTGTCGCGCGGCCATCTGCTGCCGACGCAAGTGCGAATACTGCTATGGTCTATTCCAAGATGAACGGAGAGATCGAGCCCGTCGTCTACCCAGTGGGCGCCACCAACGGAATCGATCCTATGTACAGTGAACATGTTAACAACGTCCCGTATCCGATGCCTCCCAAACAAGAGATTGACGAATCTCGACGGCAATTCCCCGACAACCGGAAAAAGAGCGCAAATGTCGATCCCGGTTGGGTACGCAGCCCCCATATCCTGCTAGTGGAGGACGATGCGACATGTCGTCAAATTGGCGGCAAATTCCTGTATTCTTTCTCATGTCTGATTGATACCGCGGTATGTTATCCCTTTCGGGTTGCTCGGATTCCGCCCGACTGACATAGCTGCAGTTTGATGGCCTGGAAGCGGTGAATAAGATCCAGGATGGTTCCAAATATGACCTTATTCTCATGGACATTATCATGCCCAATTTGGATGGTGTTTCTGCTTGCCACCTTATTCGCCAATTCGACAGGACCCCTATCATCGCCATGACTTCCAACATCCGCAGTGACGATATCCAGCTCTACTTCCAACATGGTATGCCCGCCACCCCTGAAACTTCTTCGTACGGTCACTCTCTATTGCTATTTTAGTGACTAACACAATTTATAGGAATGGATGATGTCCTTCCAAAACCTTTCACAAGAAAGAGTCTTCTCGATATGCTTGAGAAACACTTGGTTCACCTGAAGACGATGCCGCAGAGCATAGAGGCTCCTCAATCCGCAGCAGCCGTAACGATGGCCGCGCAAAGCTCGGCCGCCCAGTCAGTCAAGGAGGACAGCTCTCCTGGGCAGTCGCCAGCAACATCGATGACTGCTTGGCAATCACCCGGCCAGTTTCCAGGCATGACTGCCGTGGCTCCTAACGTCCCGCAAGTCCAAAGCCAATATGTACCCACCGCCCCTGCTGCGGCTGCATATGCTGTAGATCAGAACGGAGTTCAGTATCCCGCACCCGCGGTGGCGCTTGCTACTACGGCGCCTGCGGCAGTCAGGCCGCAACCACCTCGGCGACAGCTTTCGGAAATGTCGAGTGCTACCGAAAACCCCAATATGGCCAAACGGCCACGCATGTACGCTCATCAACCGCAGCCAATGGTGAACCCCATGCAAGCTGCACGAACGGGCTAGATGGAGGGTCTTTCAAGTTGCCCCTTCTCATCTCGCCCTACACCAGACGAACGATGACCTTTTTTCCAATTTCCTTTCACACCCGCCTTTTGGCATCTCTCACCTCACTACTGCTACGCCTCTCCACCTTACGATTTCTGTTGTTCTTCTCGTGATGAAGTCTTAGCCGTACGATACTGTTGTCTCGGGGAGTTGTACTGCTTCTGTGTTATTTTCCAGACGTTGCTCGATATATCCCGGTGTTGGAGGCGCGTGTTATTTATATGCATAGGTTGCGAATCGTTTTGCGGCAAACTGTTGCGTTGCTTTCGTTTCTACTGACTGGATGGCCGATGCAGTCGAAAAATACTGATACTCGGAGTATGGCATCCAGATACCTTGGTTTTGGCAGCAGGACCTTGGGCTGGCAGCATGTAGTGTCTATTGTACGCGTCATTCTGGACCTGATATTCCATTTGTTGGGGCGCTTTGGAACCATTCTCTGTCGTTACGTGGAAGGTCAATTTGCTGTGGGTCAAATAGTTAGCTAAGCATCTGATGCTCAACAGCAGGGTTGTTGGGTCAGGAGGTAGGAGTCTATAGAGTCAAATTCAAAATCTATTATTAACTCCCATCATTTCCAACCACATAGAGACTATTTCACGCTCAGCACAGTTAGGTCTAGTAACCAAGTGCGATTTGGAATATGACGTTGCAGGCGCCCACCACTTTCCCACACCAGCCCCGGAGGTTGAATTGGTGGCCCTCCACCAGTTGAGCGGAGGGGAGCATCATCAGCACCACCATCATCGTCATCATGCGACCCAAGCTAACCGATCTGCCCACCCGATCCCTCCAAGCAGGATACACCTCCGATCTGGCGTTCATCAGCTTTATCCACGACAGATAAGGTTCTAGACCGTCGGTCCCTGAACAAGGGATATTCCTTCGAGTCCATGAGGGCCCAGGCCTTCGATGGTGTTCTGGACTCTGGAACCCCAGCACTCGCTAAGCCACTGTGGCTGTTCCCCCTTCTGCAACGGCTCTTTGTCACGTGAAGCACATATCACGTGCTAGGTGACCAGGGGAAGCAGCCGAGGTGAGGTGGGGGGTCTTCAAAGTAGGAGTAGACAAACAAACAGGACAAACAGGCCGCCAGGTGGGATGAAGAGAAGAAGCGTGACTCTGACTTCCTCCGCCCGACGGCGCCGGGCTTGGCGGAGATTTTGCGAGTTGAACGCGCCCTGGGCGAACCTATTCATTGTTGCTGTCTGATTGTGCCTATTGTGCTAGGTGACTTTTTGCACCTGCAATATCTTTCCCACTTTCCCCTGTTACTGATTCTTTCTGAAATTCTTGGACCTACACTGTATCTGAGTCTCTTTGTGATTGAGGTGGGGGTTTTTGAGAAATTACTCATCGGTCGATCTACATACCGTTCCTGATGTGAGTGCGCAATTGTGTGCCCCCGGCGCTCTTTGATAGGAGTGATGGATTCTGGATATTTCTGACTTGCTAACGCTTCTGGTGTATAGATGGGCCCGAAACAAAAAGGTGGTGCGGCGAAGAGGGGAAATGCCACGGAGGAGGTAGAAGAGACATTGCAGGCTGTTGTATGTTGTTTTTCGAATCGCAGTGGGAAAGTGGCTGGTTCGTGGTGTTGGGCTAATGGCGCCGTGTGGTTCTAGGTGCTTGCGGATACTTTTGAGACGAGGTTCGAGCCGTTCACACTTGAGAAGCCCAGGGTATGTGTGATTGTGTTGCTGCGTTGACTGGATGAAGTGATGGTGGGGGAATTCGAAAGCTAACGCAGAATGATTGATCTAGTGTCTCTTGCCGCTTGCGAACACTCCCTTGATTGAATATACGCTTGAGTTCCTCGCCAATGCCGGTGTGGAGGATGTCTTCCTGTACGGCGGAGCGCACTCCGATCAGCTGGAGAAATACATCAAGTACGTGTGGGCTTAGACAGGACATGCTGGCGATATGCTATTGTTGTTGTTGGGCTGACCAGGAGGCTTTGCACAGTGCGTCCAAATGGAGAGCGCCGTCGTCGCCGTTCAAGCAGTTGACTTTCCTCAAGTCGACGTCGACGTCTGTTGGAGATGTCATGCGTGATCTCGATGGCAAGCATCTCATCACGGGCGACTTCATCGTTGTCAGCGGTGATGTTATCAGCAACTTGCCTATCGAAGGCGCGCTAACCAAACACCGTGCTCGTCGTGAAGCGGACAAGAACGCCATCATGACCATGATCTTGAGAGAGGCTGGCCGGAACCACCGAACCAAGTCCTCGTCTGTATCTCCCGTCTTCGTTATCGACCCCACCAAGGACCGCTGTCTACACTACGAGGAGATCGACCATCATTCCCCCGAATCTTCTCGCCTGAACATTGACGCGGAACTCATCACGACACACCAGGAGATTGACCTGCGCCAGGATCTGATCGACTGCAACATCGATATCTGCACACCTGATGTGCTGAGTCTCTGGTCCGACAGCTTCGACTACCAGACGCCCCGCAAACAGTTCCTATATGGTGTGTTGAAGGACTACGAGTTGAACGGAAAGACAATTCACACACATATTGTTAAGGACCACTACGCTGCCCGGGTCCGGAATCTGAAGGCCTACGACGCTGTCAGCAAGGATGTCATTTCGCGCTGGGCGTACCCTCTGTGCCCCGACACCAATCTGCTCCGCGGCCACAACTATGAGCTTCGGAAGGGAAGCCTGTATCAAGAACAGGGTGTGACTCTGGCCCGCTCGTGCGTGATCGGTCGGCGCACGGTCATCGGCCAGGGCACCAGCATTGGGGACAAGACGACGGTCAAGAACACTGTCCTCGGACGGGACTGCAAGATCGGCAAGAACGTCACATTGGACGGTGCTTATATCTGGGATGGCGCAGTCATCGGCGATGGAACGACTGTCAACCAAGCGATCGTTGCTGACCGGGCAGTGGTGGGCAAGAACTGTACCATCGAGCCTGGCTCCCTGATTTCATTCGGTGTCGAGATCGCCGATGGTGTCAAGGTTAGCGACGGAAGACGTATAACGACAGCTTACCGGGAGGACGACGATGAGGTGCCGGCCAGTGAGCCCGAGGTTGTTGGCGAAGGCGGTAAGGGATATGAGTACGTTCCTTATGATGATGACGAGGACGAAGATGAGACGGCCAGCAATGCTTCGTCTGGCTTGAGTATGTGCATTCTGCTCCCTCCATATCCTGGCTGTATACGTGGCTAATACTTACCATTGCAGTTTACAATATGGCGAACCTCTCTCTTTCTACAGAGTCTATCTCGACGCTTTCCTCGGAGATCTCAGAATTTGGCCGGTCTCGTTCGGGCAGTTTCAGTACTACAATGTCCGACGACGAGGACCAGGACCACTTCGTCCACGATGCTGCGGCTAGTGTCTACGACAGCTTGCGGGATGGCGTCACATCCGACGTGGTACAACTGGAGCTGGTCAGTTTGCGTATGACGGCGAATGCTTCCGACCACCAGGTCCGACGAGCCGTGGTCTCGGCGTTCATGAAGCGCATCCAACAATTGATGGACGGTGGCAAGGGAGCGAGCGAGGCCATCCGGGAGATTTTCGGCAAGTACAAGGAGATCGTGGAACGGTCACTGTTCGACCGCGACAGCGACGAGAAGCCCGATCAAGTGGACTTGCTGGTCCTCCTGCAGCAGGATCTGGCGCACCGCAGCCGTGGTGACACGGTCATGCTGTTCACGGCCAAGGAACTGTACGACCTGGAGATCGTGGAGGAAGAAGCTTATGAGCAATGGTGGGCCGATGAGCGGTCGAGCAGCACGGAGGAAATGCGCCAAGTGCGCAGCCAGTCCCAGCAATTTGTGGACTGGTTGGCCAATGCGGAGGAAGAGGAGAGCAGCGAGGAGGAAGAGAGTGATGAAGATGAAGATGATGAGTAGATGATATAGAGCATAGCCTAGAAACACTAGCAGAATTGTCCAAAATTCAATGACAAAAAGGGTTACCCCATTCAGAATGTATTATATTCATAACCCGCATGACTGGAGCTGCAGATGAAGCGTTGATCTGCTTGTCTTGCTGTGCCTGTATTGGGTGCCTGATATCACAGGTATCAACCAGAAAGTCACGGGTATCGCCCGAAGAAGCAAGTAGATGCCCATGAATCAGTGACGATGGAATTATTTGTTGGCGATCGCTTTTTCTCGCCTTGCTTCAGCCAGCAACTTCCCAATAATATCCTCACGGTGATTCTTTATTGCTTCTACTACTTGGGCTGTCCCAGGTGGATAGACGACAGTGCACACATCATCTTCACTATTGTCATCATTGCACCCCTGCGATTGCTCACTACTTGACTCGTTAGTCAGTTATTTACATGTCACTTTGACTAAGAGGCGTGAGGGGGGAAAGACCAGCTGTTGTCTTTCCCAGGAACTATCTTACTCCGCACATCTGTGAAGTTCCCTTTCGATGTGCACGGCTCTATCTGTCTTTACCTGTTCCTTGAACTGTCTCCCCACAGTTTGGCTCTTTGGTGGAGTTCATTCCCCCTCTAGAACTTGGGCCCTTCCTGGCTCCTGCTGCAGTTGACCCTGCCAAGTCCCTCTACTTTGGAGCCGCGATCGAGCATAAAGGGATACATCATTCCCTTTTTCCCATCCTGGATCATTCCTCGAAAAAGGGGATCCCAGTGTTGAGAAGATATTTTCGGATCGGAATCCACCTTATTCTTTTCTGATATTCCCTCCCCTAAATCGAATCCACTGCTGCAGTTCATCGATCCAGAAACGGACCCCACACCAGATTCCCTCCCGTGACGTCCGCCCGGCTGTTAGTGACACACCCGCCCCTCCCTTTTGCCCAAGCAGTTGAATGAACATCATTAAGCTCTCCACGCAACGATCGGCTGAGGGCTAGTGCTGCCCTGTTCCCCTCCCCTTCTACCACCCTGTTTTCTTCCTTATTGCCATCGGGATATTTCCACATCCCTCCACCCCCCCTTTTTCCAAAGTTCCTGCTATTTCTGGTAGGCTGCGGGCTGTGTGTTGTCTCGAGAAAAAGAGGTCTCGACATCCCATCTCGAGGCCTGCCTTTTTTTCGCGTCAGCACATAAAACCGGCTTGCCACGGGCAGAAACGCTTTCACCACGCCTCCACTCACGAGGAAGAGGAAGGCGGCCGCGGCGACGCTTGTAGATAACGAACCCCAAACAGCCGCCACCAAGGCTTCCGTCGCCCTTTCGCCTGCCGCCACCGCAACCTCTTCGGGCCAATCCTCCCGCAAGAAGCAGAAGCCCGCGGACCAGGACCCTGACGCCGATTACACCCTAGCGACCCCTGGGAGCTTTTCGGTTCCTGTGCGATCGAAGGAGTCGGATATCGATACTCCGGCGTCTACCAGCATGGAGTCGGACGAGGACTTCATGAGTGTCGGGTCTAGCCCGGATGATTTTCTGGATACCCAAGGAAGTGACGTCGAGAGTCTCGGGGAAGGTGAGTGATCGGGTTGACTGCCTTTTTGTTATCGGGGTCTTGCTGACGTTACTCTTGTTGGGTCATTTACAGATTTCGGTGACGATTTTGACGGCGGATTCTCCAAAGATAAGGATATCATCGCGACGAAACGGAAGCCTTATGAGGTCGAGTTTAGTGTGTTGAGCCCGGAGGACATCGAACGAGAACAGAACCTGCAGATTAACGAGGTCTCGTCGATCCTTGGGTTGCCACCAGAGTCGTCGGCTATTCTGCTGCGATATGGACGATGGAACCGGGAGAAGTTGATCGAGTCATACATGGACCATCCCGAGAAGACGCTGGAGGAGGCGGGCCTTGGTACCAATTTTGAGGGAACGCCAAAGACTGAAGTGATACCAGGATTTGTGTGCGACATCTGCTGCGAGGACGGGGACGACCTTGAGACATATGCCATGCGTTGCGGGCACCGCTTCTGTGTGGATTGCTATCGCCATTATCTGAGACAGAAGATCCGGGAGGAGGGTGAAGCAGCAAGGATAGAATGCCCGAGTGATAGCTGCAATATGATCGTGGACTCGAAGTCATTAGGCCTTCTGGTGACAAACGATCTTAAGGAGAGGTGAGAACTACAGCACATCCTTCGCGATAGCTTGCTTTGTTACTGACGCTTTCCAGATACAACGCGCTTCTAACACGAACATACGTCGATGATAAAGATAACCTCAAATGGTGCCCGGCTCCCAACTGTGAATACGCGGTCGACTGCCCTGTAAAGCAGCGTGACCTTCGTCGTATCGTACCTACTGTGCAGTGTGACTGTAGGCACTACTTCTGCTTTGGATGCACATTAAATGATCACCAGCCAGCACCCTGCTTGCTGGTAAGGATGTGGCTTAAGAAGTGCGAGGATGATTCCGAGACGGCGAACTGGATCTCCGCCAATACCAAGGAGTGTCCTCGATGCCACTCAACGATCGAAAAGAATGGCGGATGCAACCATATGACTTGCCGCAAGTGCAAGCACGAATTCTGCTGGATGTGCATGGGACTGTGGTCTGAACACGGTACTAGCTGGTATAACTGCAACCGCTACGAGGAGAAATCTGGATCAGAGGCCCGAAGTGCGCAGGCGCGATCCCGGGCGTCGCTGGAGCGATATCTCCACTACTACAACCGATATGCCAACCATGAGCAGTCAGCCAAGTTGGACAAAGATTTGTATCTAAAGACGGAGAAGAAGATGACGAGTTTGCAGTCGCAGTCTGGGCTTTCGTGGATTGAGGTGCAGTTCCTCGATACTGCATCGCAGGCGCTCCAGCAATGTCGCCAGACGCTGAAGTGGACATATGCCTTTGCCTACTACCTCGCCCGCAACAACCTGACGGAGATCTTCGAGGATAACCAGAAGGATCTGGAAATGGCGGTGGAGAGCCTAAGTGAGATGTTTGAGAAGCCCGTACCGGAGCTGGCGAATTTGAAGGTCGACATCTTGGACAAGACGGCGTATTGTAACAAGCGCCGGGTGATCCTACTCAGCGATACTGCAGAGAACTTGAAAAACGGTATGCCCCTTGCGAATCTACGATAATATTCTGTATACTGACGTGCAATAACCAGGGGAATGGTCCTTCAACGTGGAATGGTAGATTACAGTATATAGAATGATCGAACTTACATCCTGTTGAGGCACCACCTTACTCCCTCCTTCCTCGGCCGGTGGACGAGCTTCACGACGTGCATGACGACAGCGCATATGGTTTCTATCTATCTGAACAACTCTCTCACTCACTCCGGCGTCTCTGATGTTTTCCTGGATGGTTCGTTATTCGTGTGTATCAACTACTTCTGGGCGATTTCTGTGCTGTACTTGTCATATATTTCTTCCACTATTTTTCTTCTCTAAACACGATAGCCATGCGACTACTAACCGAGTCTGACACTTTCCATATTTGACGCACTGAAGTGGGGAGGAGGTGTGTTTGAGATGCACTTGATGTGAGAAGACTGAGCCGGGTGGATGTCTAAACTTGACCAGTGGGAAATTGTATGAAAGAAGAATATACTGAGTAGGTAGAGGCCTTAAACGGAGGCTTATAGTTAACAGCTACAACTACAAGGTATCTATGCTTATGCCCCAACTAGTCTAACTAGCCATAGAATGGAAGATGAAGATTTAGTATTAGTGGAGAGAAAGAATGACCAAAAGAAAAAGGAAAAGAAAACAAGCAAAAGTGTACTTAGAATCAACCTTGTTCATTGATCCCACGTAGCAAGTCAACGATGATCCACTACATACTAGTTACTAGTCAGTTACCTTATCTAGTAGTAGTGTCAAACGCCAAACGCCAAAAGCCAAATCCCCAACAGCCAACGGCGCCAACTATCTACTGTACTCAGTGCTCTGCCTGTTCTCAGTTTCCTTCAAGCCTCGCATTTACTACTCCGTACAGTTAAAACGAGCTTAAAATTCCCCGAGGATTGAAATAAAACCATAGAGAAAAAAAAAAAAAAAAATAGAAAGATACCATAAAAGGAACTTAACCCCGAGCAAGCGCTTAGAAATATTCGTGGCAAATAAAGAAACCACCAAAAGGGAGGTTATCTAGAATATACCTGTTAATCAATCAGATAAGCCAGCCCGCTGGCCCGCACCAAGAAAAAAAAAGATCATCTGCACTGGCGGGCATGCACTGGCACGTCCGTCCGCGGTGTGCCGTGCCGAACTGAACTTGGGATTTTGATTCCTCCGTGCTTCGGCGGTTTGCTTACTTAGTTTTAGTAGTCTCCATTTTACTACGGAGTAATAGTCTGTTCGCTTCGTGCCGGGGAAAGTAAGAAAAGTTTTTCTTTTCTCAAGTGATTAGATTAAGTAATGGGAATGATGGGAAATGGTTATTATATTGGATTGCTTTTTTAGGAATTAATCGAGTTTACTGAGATTTTTTTTTAATGCTGGATGGATGCCTGGGATCGGGGCGAAAAGAATTCCTTATTGATTCAGTCGGTTGGTTTTATGGGGATTGGGGCTCCGTCATCGGATCAGTCGTAGTTTTTGCCTAGGCACTTTGGAGGTTCGTTAGTAAGGTCGTGTCTAAGGCAGTCTAGGTCGGGGATGCTGATTCAGCAGGTAGATAGTGTGTGCAGGACAGATGGAAAAAGAAAAGATGGAAATTTTTGGGAGTTCCGAGGAACAAATCTAGTTTTAGCAGGTAGATGGTAATGATGTTTAGTTATCATGCGGAGGATAGTCATAGTGGACTGGACTATGTATGGGTGGAAACTGGATCAGGATAAATTGGGGGAGAGCGGGCTAGAAAACACAAAGAATCAGGATGGAAGGAAGAGAAGGAAGGAAGGAAAGGCTGGGTGTTTTGTCTGTTGGGGTCCAGCAATCATATCAATCTCTGATTAATTTCGGATGGGCACGAACTGGTGAAAGTTCTCCCTCGATCTATTTACCTATTGACTATCTACTATCTATCTACTACTTACTTGGGAGTAGTTTAGTTATTTAGTTAAACTAGGACAAGAATCGAGAAAGCTGAACTGACAAATAAATTACTCTGCTCCGGGCGGGACTGCCGTGCATACGGACTGATACACCCTCAATACCACAGCAACAGCTGCACTTACGCGGGGATTCGGCCCGGTGAAACAGGCTGAAACCACCTCCGAACGGTATTAATGACCCGGGACTTGCTTTGCTCCTTTAGTTCAACCTTCAGCAGCAAGAAATTCCCGACTGTCCAGAAAGATTATTATTTCCTATCTTTCGCCAGTCCTCTCTTTCCTCTGCCTCCTCCTCTCACCTTTTCCCTACTTCTCTCCCTCTGAGGCATTGAATAACTTCCCCCCGTCTTGCATCGGGCTCATCCTACCTTCTCCTCTCCTCGCCTCCCCTCCGTCTTGCTCCCTCCCCTTCCGCCCGATATTCTTCCTCTCGGAGTCCGGCTTCCTCTCCGCTCCGCAAGTCCGTTTTTCTGCGTCGGCATTTCCATCCTCCACCGAGTACCTCACCTCCAGCTCGACCATTCCCCCCGAGCTGTCTGAGATCCGATTCTTCCGAATAAAAAAAAATCGCCTCTTTCTCTAACGACGGCAGCTGTGCTACCAACCAATCAAGCTCCATGGCGTCTCCCGAGCAGATTCCCGGGCAGGAATACGAGTATGTCGACCGTGTTATTTTCCCCTTCGTATTCGTGGCGCCTTCGCTTGTTCGCGCAAGGCTTTCTGCAGGGCCTATCTCATCAGCAGATACTTCCTGCGATTGACTGGCGCTGCATGATTTATTGCATTTTCCGAAGCGATATTGGGGAACGATTTGCTCTCCGTATAGGAATTCGCAGCTAACGTTCCAATTTGATATTAGCTATGAAGCCCTCCCTTCGAACTACGGCCTAGGCCGGAACATGCTGGCTGGCGCCTTTGCAGGAATAGCAGTATGTGGAAAGACCGTGGGATTTGGTGACTGGGTTCCGGTGGTTGTGCTAATGGGTGCTTGGTTGTTCTAGGAACACTCTGTTATGTATCCGGTAGACTTGTTGAAGGTATGTTGATTGCTGTTGGGGAGGTTTGAGATGGGTTGGAGGTGCTGGAGATTGATTGCTTCATCTCTTATGTTGGACTTCGCGGGTGCGGTGGGCTAATGGTGGGGTTTGTACAGACACGCATGCAAATCCTGCATCCCTCGAACGGCGGGCTCTACACAGGCTTGACCAATGCGGTTTCGACCATCTACCGAATTGAAGGCTGGAGGACGCTATGGAAGGGCGTTTCGAGTGTTATCGTTGGTGCTGGTGAGTGCGACAATTTTGGGCGCGCCGTTGCGGGTGCTATCGCGGCGGAGGTTGATCTGGTGAATTTCTAGGTCCGGCTCATGCCGTTTACTTTGGTACATACGAGGTCGTTAAGGAAATGGCCGGTGGAAATGTGGACGATGGGCACCATCCGGTAGCAGCTGGTAGGTTTTGGTGCTTTGCTTGGAGATGCGATGATTTTGGTGCAATTGCTGACGATGCCAAGCGCTGAGCGGTGCGTCCGCAACCATTGCTAGCGACGCCTTGATGAACCCCTTCGATGGTGAGTACTGCGCCCTTTGCGCTCCATCCGTTTCAATTTGTTTCCGGAGTATCGGCTAACTGAAGTAGTCATCAAGCAGCGCATGCAGGTCCATGGCTCGGTACATAAGAGTATCCTTCAGTGCGCTCGCTCCGTCTACAAGACGGAAGGTCTCCAGGCGTTCTACGTATCCTATCCCACTACGCTTTGCATGACGGTGCCTTTCACCGCCACTCAGTTTGTCGCCTACGAGTCCATCTCCAAGGTCATGAACCCGTCGCAGGATTACGACCCGTTCACGCACTGCATGGCGGGAGGTCTGGCGGGTGCATTCGCCGCCGGTATCACCACCCCGCTTGACGTTGTGAAGACGCTGCTGCAGACCCGAGGGCTGGCCCAGAACGAGGAGATCCGGTCGGCCAAGGGTCTCTTCAACGCTGCGGCCATTATCAAGCGGCAGTTTGGCTGGAAGGGATTCCTGCGTGGCGCTCGCCCCCGTATTATTTCCACCATGCCCAGCACTGCTATTTGCTGGTGAGTTTCCTTGCAACTTTTGACGGACCCATTGCAAAATTACCGCCGATGTCTGCGCATTGAAAACAGTTGCTGACGCGATCCTACAGGACCTCGTATGAGATGGCCAAGGCCTACTTCAAGGGCCAGGTGGACAGCTAGATGCAAGCACGGCTTTTGCTAACGACCCGATCGCATGAATCCGACACAAACCAGCTCAGCGACCCTTTTTGACCTCTGGTTCCGACCTGACTCGTCCGCGGACCCAAGAAAAAAGACCCATTCCCCAAGAAACCATTAGTCACATGAATAGGAAGAAAGCCCGACCAAAAGCAAAACAGAAAAAAAAAAAGAAAAGATACGAAACGAAAGAAAAAAGATAGTCTTGTTGAACAAGCAATCCAGAAAAAAACAAAACAAAACTTCGTCCTTTGCGAGCATCACGTGCGCAGGACGGACCCGATCGAGCGCTGCAGGCTGAAATGAGAGCTCAACTGAGCTACGGGCGGGTTGAAGCTTTCTGCAGCTTCTTGTCCCCTTTCCTTTACCTCCTCTTCCTTTCTCCCTTCCTCTTCCTTTTCCGCCTGCTCTTGTTCTCATTCGTCGGGCAATTGCGCCAACTGCCGAGGCTCTCGGACCTAATCAACGCAAGCTTGTGGCGATCATGGAAGAGAGAACGGACAAGAAAAGGAGGAGGGTGGATCCTTGACCGACTCTGAATGGGGAACCTTAACCTTCTGACGTGTATTTATCTGTTATGAACGGGGTGCTGATGGCTGGACTTGATGGACGATGAATTCAGGCCTCCCGGGATGTTGGTGAGTGCTGCTTCTTGTTCTTCTCTTTTGTTTTGAGTGCTTGAATCTGGGCCCTGAGCAAAAAGAAGGGCCCGGCGTATGTTTCAATTCGTGCTTCAATCGCGTTACTACAGGCGTTGGCATGCAGGGGAACATCTGGACGAGTTTCCTAACGTTTTTTTTCACTTCTTCTGGTTGATCCTCGAGTTGCATATTTATAAGTAGTTCTGGTTGGGCATCTTTCCATTTATTTCCCCAATTTTTAATGTTCGGATACAACTTTGCGCGTCTGTCGGATTGGATGCGGATGTTCTGTATGTACGCTATAGAGGAACAGGATGACCATACTATCTATCTACACTAGTCCATGGCCTTATTTTGCATGAATCAGCTTCCGAGACACAGTGAGACATGATTTGAATGGAACAAATGAAGTCGTAGACACTCTGGGGGTCTCGAGGGGCGATTCCCAAGCAAATCCGCATCGCCGCCAACGCCGGTAACCAACGACGTCACGCAGAAAACTGGGGAGGAAAAACCGCCGCCGGATTCTGTCGTTTTGCTGCTGCTTCTCTTTCCTTGCTTCTTTCTGGCACTTTTCTTCACCTCAATTACTTCTTGACTTTCCCTCCCATGCTCGAGAGTGTTTTTTATCTTCCTGTCATCCAATTGATCGCGTGCTCTCGTTCCTCCTAGACCTCTTCCTCTTCCTTCTCTTTCCTCCTCCTCCCCTCATCCTCTCATCCTCTCATCCCTCATCTTGCGGGCGGGTCCTGCACATTCCGCCTTTTCCCCAGCGCTGGATGCATGATGCGCCCCAAGCCGGCGTCTTCGCTCCAGAAGACCTACGATGACTGCTACCTGATGTGCTCCACTGCCGTCTACTTCGAAGGCCAGGTTCGTTACTACTCAATGCTACCTTCCACTACTTCCCCCCCTCCCCCTCTCTCCCTCCCTCCCCTTCTCACAAGGTCCACTACTTCTTTCCCCCCTAATACTTACTTACTTGTTCCGATCGGCGAAAACAGCAAAATGAAGAGGAAGCCTTGAGATCTTGGCGCTCCGCCCTGGAAACGATCTACTATCACAACGCTTATCGTGTCCCCTCCAAGTACACTCCCAAAAACGAGACTGAACGTGCCCTTCAAGAGTCCATCCGCCAGCTGGAGCTTCAATGCCGCGAGCGGGTCGATCTCCTGCAGGCCCTCCGCGAGAGCAGAAAGGATTCCGCCGGTCGATCGCCTCCTCGAACCACTCCGGGCTGGATTGGTGACGGCACCGTCCCCGCGGTCGGATATACCGATCTCTCCAAACCCCCCACTATCCCCGGTCGCCCGCCCCCGTCCACCACCGTCAGCTCCGACTCCATCAGGAGCGATCTTCAACCCAGCGCGGCGGCTTCGTCCCGGCCCATCCCCATCCCCGCTCAGCGCACCCAGTCGCATTCCTCGGGCAAAACGGACTCCCGCACCCCCAGTCCCGAGCGCCGGAAGATCATGCCGTTCTCCCTGCGTACCAGTGACTTCAAGAAATTGGGCAAGAAGAAAGACGCTTCCCGCCGGAGAGAGCTGCGGCCGGCCGCAGCCTCGCAGGCCGCAGGGCTGGCCTGGGGTAGTATCTACAACGCTCCCTCTTCACCCGACAAGACCGCCAGCGATGCTGCTCTCGCGTCCTCCCGCCAGAGTGCCTCCACTGACCCCAGCTTTCGAAGGGAGCCGGCACCCCTTCGTGCCCATTCTGGAGATGGACATCTTCCGCGGAAAGTATCAAATCCACCTACAGACGATCCAGATAGTCGTCGCACCGGACGAAAGCCCCGTGTGTCGGACCAGCCCGTCCGACGGGCCCCTGCGAAGAAGTCAGCATCGAGCACTCCCTCGACGACACCAACGGTCTCCGCGTCTCGCACCCCAACTGCGGAGAGTCAGCTGCGGTCGTCTGCTCGTTCGCAGTCCGCCTCCACAAGACCCGATGTGAAAGATGCCGTTCGCTCGCAGCCCCTGCCGAAGCCGTCTGTCAAGCCCAAGCCGGTAGCATTGAGGTCGGCCAATCCAACTTCATCTTCCCCCCGACGGTCCGTTGAGACAACGGAACGTTCAAGTCGGCCACCGACTAAGTCAACATCGCGCCCCCGCATCGCTCCCACATCATCAACAGAGGATGCGTTGGTTCCAGGTCTAGATCGTATGGCGTTATCAGCCAGCAGTCCCGTCCGGCCAGCACCACAGCTCAAGCGGACCATAACGCCACCGTCGAGCGATCCAGAATCACTGGGCCCTAAGTCGACCGAGCCAGACGAGGAAGATGCAGAAGAGGAGGAGGACGATATCTATTTGGACGTCATGAACAAACTTCCCAAGGGGGTAGACGTCATGGCTGCTCGACAGATCCTGAACGATATAGTAGTCCGTGGCGACGAAGTTCATTGGGACGACATAGCGGGTCTAGATGGCGCCAAAAAGGCGCTGAAAGAAGCCGTGGTCTACCCATTCCTCCGACCTGATCTCTTCTCCGGTCTACGGGAACCTGCCCGTGGCATGCTTCTCTTTGGGCCTCCAGGAACGGGAAAAACGATGCTGGCGCGCGCAGTCGCTACGGAATCTAAGTCGACCTTCTTCTCCGTCTCCGCATCGACACTGACATCCAAATGGCACGGTGAGAGCGAGAAGCTCGTACGCGCTTTGTTCGGACTCGCCAAGGCCCTCGCTCCATCCATCATTTTCGTGGATGAGATCGACTCCTTGCTCTCCGCCCGGTCATCAGGAACCGAGAACGAAGCCTCTCGGCGATCGAAGACGGAATTCCTCATCCAATGGTCAGACTTGCAGCGCGCGGCAGCCGGTCGCGAGCAAAAGGACAAGAAAATCGGCGACGCCAGCCGCGTGCTCGTCCTCGCGGCCACGAACATGCCCTGGGATATTGACGAAGCCGCGCGTCGTCGGTTCGTACGTCGACAGTACATTCCTCTCCCGGAGCACGATGTCCGCGAACAGCAGCTACGAAAATTACTCAGTCACCAAGTCCACGAACTTTCCGACGAGGATATCGAAGTTCTAGTTCAAGTCACTGAAGGTAGGGCAACCATTTGCAGCTTGCATTTGAGTATAAGAACTAACAGCTATACAAACAGGCTTCTCGGGCTCCGACATGACCGCCCTCGCCAAAGACGCAGCAATGGGTCCCCTCCGCAATCTCGGCGAAGCGCTCCTCCACACCCCCATGGACCAGATCCGGCCGATTCGGTTCCAGGACTTTCAGGCGAGCTTACTTTCCATCCGTCCTAGTGTCAGCAAGGAAGGGTTACAGGAATACGAAGAATGGGCTAGACAGTTTGGAGAGCGTGGAGGATAATCCACTTCCCCTTCTTCCTTTTGCTCGTTCTTTTGTTTGTCTGGCGTAACCGGCTGCAATGGATACATGGTGTGCCAGGTCAGGGGTCAATTAGGTTAGCTTTATGTCTCATGTTGGATAACGATACGGTATGGGTATGATATGATACGATTTGGATCGGACAGGGTGTTTACTCTTTTTTGGGGGGGTAAAGGAGTGCATTGCTTATGGTTATGGGGTATGGATGGTATGGGTATGACCTGGGGGCGTGTACGTAAGGGATATCAGCGTTTCATCCGGATCTCCATCAAATTCAAAGGTCAAAAAACTCAAGAAGCTCGATGCAACCAACCAATCAATCGGTAGAACTAGTAGTTGTAAAGTCATATATCATCACCCCCTCCCCTCAATTCTCATTCGGACGGAACAAGTAATAGTAATAAAAGAGAGGGGGTAAAAAAGTCAATGTAGTGTAACACAGGGATGTAACACCAACGATCTACCAACCAGGTAAAAAGAGAACGAATAACATCATCACATCATCAATATACCACTCCTAGTACTATGCAAGTAAATAGTCACATTGAATCAAGTCAGAACTCGATAATAATTAAGGACCTAGTAAGTCAGTTCACGAACGTCAATCGAGACATGACATCTAGTGTTATGGCACTGTGTGTACAACCTAACCCTACCTATATCATGATGCTTCATGAACTATTGACTATTCCATTATCAATGATATCGATACTTCCTACCTTCGTGATGAAGTGATGACTACTACTAATTTTCTAATATTAATTAGTTGGATTCGGAAGCTATGAATGGACGGAACTATCAGTACTTGATTGTGTGTGGAACTTCCACCCCTTCCCCCTGCCCAAGACAGGATTTAGTAAAGTATTGTATTGCTTTTACTACTAAGGTGATGGTAGTGATTCCATCTAGGGGAATACTATTAGTACTACTAATACTTGCTTACTTATGATTCCGTCATAATATATCCATTTTATTTCTAACTTAAGCTAACTAGCCAAGCTAGATAAAATAAAAGTATCTACCAGAATAGAGAACTAAAGTCCATATAATATAAGATGTAGGTAGAGTAAAGAAACGGAAGTAAGGGACATGAAGGAGGGCGAGAAAAGAAATAAAAAATAATAATCGAGAAGATCAGAGTCATTCGTAGGTAGAAAGAAAAAACAGGGTATATAGAATTCCGTGAAAAGAATAGAGGTGAGGGAACAGACATATAAGCGTGCGAGAAGGCAAGCGGTCACGGATGGGACAAAGGGAATAAAGGTGAGGTAGAGATTGATAAATTGGTTTGCATGGTGTAAGGGAATGTCGTGGTGGTGGTGATCTCGAAAACGACGGAGGTGATTCAGCGATTGGAAAGTAAGTGTTTCGACTGGTGGACCAGGACGGCAATCATCTGTAAGAAGATGTCGAGCCAACGTGCATCACAAAACAAGAAAAATTGGTATCCGGATTCGACTCCTACAACTGCAGCTAGCAAGAAATGGAATGATAAAAAACATAAAGACCCAAGCCTGGCGCAGGCTAGATATCTCAAAAAACCATCACGAACCTCTCTCCCAACCGCGCATCATCACCTCTTTCTACAGGTCTATCAAACTGCCACCCTGCTGAGGTTGATGGTATGTCTGTTGTCCGCCCCACGGATTGTTGGCTGGCTGTGCAAAGCCCGTCTGCTGCGGCACAAATTGCTGCTGCTGCGGCTGCTGGCCGTAGAAAGGGTTGTTGCCAGTGCGTGTGGCCCGTAACCGATCCAAACCCTGACCAGCGGAGTTGACGAATGTACCGGGAGCAGTGTGCTGCGCAGGGATACGCAGATCGCCAGTGTTGCCGAAAGTGTCCTGGCCTTCGCCGGACGCCAGCAGCGCATTGAGCTGGGCGCGGTGCGGATCTTGCATTTGCGGAGGTGTGCTCTTCGGAGGTCCAAAGCTCTGCTGTGGCGGTGCAAGGTTTTGTGGGGACTGGAAGTTGGCGATGGGGTTGAACGAGGTGGTGACCCGCTCTTCGGCCAGTGTGTTCAAGGACGGGGGTCCAGTCTGTGCGGGCTTGGGCTGGAACTGCGTGCGCTGCGCAAATGGGTTGTTGGATCCAGTGGGCATGGGCTTCAGCGCGTCCGCCGATTGCTGATTAGTAGCCCATGGGTTGTTGGTGCCGGTGGACAGGAAGTTGTCCTGCTGCGGCTGATTCTGGAACTGTTGTTGCTGCTGCGGCTGTTGCTGCTGCTGCTGTGAGAAGAAGTCGGTGCTGCCGGTAGCGCCCCAAGGGTTGTTGGTATTGAAGGCAGTGTGTTGCGGTTGTAGCGTTGCTTGCGGCTGCAAGAAGTTCTGCTGCTGCTGCTGCTGCCCATAGGGGTTCTGATCAAATGCGGAGGGTTGGCCTTGGAATCCGTTGGCGTATCCGTTGGGCATTCCCGTCATCTGTCCCTGGAACCCAGTGGGCTGCGCATATTGGTTGTTCAGGTAGCCCGTGGTCAGGGGTTGTTGAGGATTGATGGGGTTGCCGAACCAGTCGACGGCGTTCTGCTGCTGATAGCCCTGGTTGTAGCCAGTGGGTTGTGCCTGGGCGGTCGGCACAGGAGCGTCGTCAAAGAGTGACTGCGCGTTGCTTTCCTCCAACTCGCGCTTGCGCAGCTCTTCCTCTTCCTTGCTGAGCTTGATCGCCCGAGCCAGGTCCTCGTCATCCTCGGCTCCGGCCTCCTTAGCGCGACGCTTGCGTTCCTCCTCAGCTTCGTACTTGCTTGCCTCGATGGCCAACCGATACTCGGCATCCTCGTCATCGTTGGTCGCACGGCGACGTTCCCGTCGCTCACGGCGCGGCGGTTCCTGCCCGTAGCCTTGGTCATCGAGTCCGCTCACACGAGACTTCCACAACTTGCGGTCGGAGCGCTCACTGCGCAGTCTATCTTCGTCCAGAATGAGGGATGTAAGTTCCTTGGCGGCAACACGGACTGCCCAAGGGACTAGTTAGCCACCACACGGATTCGGTGAAAAGCAAATCCACGCAATAGGGGGGGAGCCTACCATTTTGTCCGACATCTCGACCGTCCTCATCGATGTATTGGAACTCGCGCAAGGTCTTGATAATGTAGACGTTCTTTCGGGCCCAGGTGACGACCAGCTCGGAACCTTCGTGTAGACAGTAATCGAGGACCTTCAATGACTTGAGTACGTGGCGCCAGTTCTTGCCCTTGTCGTTCAAGCGCTTGTCCAGCATATCCATGATCTCGTAGAAATCGGTCGGGCTGGATGATTACACCGGCGTCAGCTTCGGTCGAGGACCACGGGAGCCAATGGCGGGGAGTAAGTGGCCTACCTGCTGAACGTCAAGGCAGCAATCTCTGCCATTTCAGTCCCCGTAGGGCCCCAGGGGTCATTACTTGTGGCTGTACGAAGCAAAATTCATGTGTTAGCATGGTTCGAATGTCAGATCCGACCATTGTCAGGGATACCGTCCCGACCGACACCGTAGCATGATGCCCGATTGCGAAGGACCCCAAGAAAGCGGAGCGAGGGAAAAGACGGAGACGTACCATTTCGAACTTTGACCTGGACGGAGGAATAACCCTTGGTCACGTTCTTGACACTGCGCACGACTTTGGACATTGCGGCGAGTTGGTGGATAGGGGGGTTATGTGTGTGTAGGTGGTGTGTGTGGCGTGGGGGATGGAGGTTGTAACGCCCGGAACTGGACCCTCGCAATGACGGACTCGGTGCTCAATCCCTTCGCGGGGGAAGTGGACGGGGACGCGCGACACACGGGCGATGGTCAGGGAAGAGGGGAAGAATGTGAGATTTGGGGAGGTAAGTGCGATGGGAGCAGAGCCAGCCCGTCTCTCCTTATCGCGCAGTTAAGTGGAGGATGATGAGGAGTTGATAGTAGTAGAGGTGAAGGAGGAGGTTAGGGTGAGAGAGGGAGAGAGAGAGAGAGAGTAGCAGTTCAGTGGTGGCTGTTTAAGGCGTTAAGGTCGGGGAGTCGGCGAGTGGCTGAAGGAACCCCGGCGGAGTATGTAAGCCGGAAACACCGTATTTAATTAAGAGAAACAGGGGGAGCAATGGATGAAGATCGGTTGCACACGGGATATGAGGAATGGAGACGGAGAGAGGATGGGGACGGGATGGAAAAATGGAGAGAAGATGGAGAACGGAGAGGTTCCAGGAAGATGTTCAGATGGATGGAGAGAGAGATGGAGAGATATTGACTTGTACCAGATGGAGAGAGAGAGAGTCACAGTTTGGTGGGCACCGCACCGGAGATGACGACGCAAGCCTCAAACCAGCCAAAGTTTATCCAAACCACGACCGTTTTACTTTTTTATTATATTTCTTTTCTTTCTCTTTGCCCAATTCAATTTTAGAAGGGTTCAAAGGATCGAAAAACTCAAAGATTTATTTGACAATCGAACTCGAAATCGAAATGCCGGGGGAGAGAAATAAGGGATGGAGAGGAGGGGAATAATTGATGGCGTGGATACCGGTCAGGCACTATATAGTATAGAGACGTAGAAGAAGGGAAAACCAAAAAAACAAGGGTCCACGAGAAGGGATTTGATAGTAAAGTATCAGGCCATGGCAGAGCGAGGGACTTGAAATCCAGTCTGTTTCTTCAAAATGACACCACCATCTGTCAGTTCCTCGCCTTCCGAGCGAATCCTACTCCAAACGACGATTGGTGATTCTTGCCACTTGGTTCTGGGCGGTGCTTTTATTTCTCTTTGCCTCTAACTACAGAGTATTATTCATACAGTATGTAACCGTGATTGACCAGCACATAAAACATATAACAATAATAACACTTCCTCTGGTAATTATATTAATAGTAGGTAAGTACCCACCGACGTCATCGGCCGGGTCACTGCAGCTCCCCAAACACGTTCCTGGCCAGCAAACCCTTGCTGCCCTGTAAGTACCGATGATTCATCCAGAATCTTCCTCAAAGCAAGGAATGAAACTGAACTTGACTCCCTGGGGTCAACTCTTTCCCTCTTATCGGACTATGCAACTAGTCTAATCTAACTAGATAGTATCGACTTCGTATCTCCATGTAATTCCCAGGGATGCGTCCAGGCAGCAGGATTGGCAGCCCGTCGTGTTCCCGTCAGGCTTCACCTTTTCCCGTCTTCGAACCGCAAAATGTTAGATCTAAAACCCCATATTTACTATTTTCATACTACCATTTACTCCACACAGCGAGAAACTTTCACAGTAAGAGTACTGTTGAATGCTCTCAAATTCATATCTATCAGGCATTCCTGACACATGCAAAACCCTGGAATCGTAGAACATGATATAGAATAGAACCACTGGTAACCGAAGAAAAGGAAAAAAAAAAAAAAAAAAAGAACAAGGCAATCAATGCATCTACGCACGGCGACTCTCCTCTTCCAGACTCAAATACTTCGCCTCCGCCCCCTTGATGCATGCAATGTTCGCCCCCAGCTTGTTCAACGTCTCCACGTACTCGTCGTACGGGTCCGAGTCAAATACAATGCCTCCGCCCGCCTGCAGGTAGGCCACCCCGTTCTTCACCATCATCGTCCGCAGCGCAATGCAGGTATCCATCGCGCCCGGCATCTCCGTCTTGCCATCCGCGCTGGCAATGTTATACCCGAAGTAGCCAACCGCACCCGCATACACTCCGCGCTTCTCGCCCTCCAGCTCCGCAATCAACTGCATCGCCCGCACCTTGGGCGCTCCCGACACCGTGCCCGCCGGGAAGATCGACCGGAACGCATCGAACCGTGTCTTCTCCGGCCGCAGGATGCCGGACACCTGCGACACCAGATGCTGCACGTGCGAGAACTTCTCCACCACCATCAACCGGTCCACCTGCGTCGTTATCGGGTCGCACACCCGGTTCACATCGTTGCGCGCCAGGTCGACCAGCATCACGTGTTCCGCCCGGTCCTTGACGCTGCTGGTCAGCTCGTTGGCCAGCGCCGCGTCTTCCTCCGGCGTCTTGCCCCGCTTCACTGTGCCCGCAATCGGGTGCGTGATGATCCGTCCCTTCTCCTCCTTGACCAGCAGCTCGGGACTGGCGCCCACCAGCTGGAAGTCTTCGCAGTCGATGTAGAAGAGATACGGCGACGGGTTGACCGTGCGCAGGTGTCGAAAGAGATTGAAGGGATGGAGCGACGTCGGCCGGGACAACCGCTGCGACGGCACAGTCTGGAAAATATCACCCTTGGAGATGTGCTCCTTGAGCCGTGTAACATGGCGCTCGTATCCTTCCCGTCCGATGTTCGATGTGTACTCCTGGTTCTGAATGATCGGGCCTTGGGGCGGAAGAGTGTAGTCGGGTCGAAGGAGGACGTCAATGGTCCGCTGGAGCACCTCTTGTCCTTGGCGGTAGACGGACTCCAGTTCCGAGTCATTGCCGGGAATGGAAATGTATGTGATGACCTTGACGACCTGGAAAAAGTGATCGAAGGCGACAATGGTGTCGAACAGCATGAACAGCGACTCCGGAATTTGAAGGATATCCTTCATCGGCCGAGCCGTCTTGGGCTCGAAGTACCGCACGCAGTCATATCCCACGTATCCAATGGCACCACCAGTGAGCGGGGGCAGTGTCAAGCCAGGCACCGTCGCAACCCGAAACCCGGAGAGTTCCTCCTCCAGGATGGGCATGGGGTCGCACTCGGGACCATGACCGGGACCGGTTTTGATGATTTTGCGGGGACCTAGACGGCGGCACAGAAATCGTCAGTCTATCGGGCCACCCCGCCACACTGTAGCATTGAGGGACATGGTTGCATACCAGCACCGACGAAACTGTATCTGCCAATCGTCTCGGTCGTCGCAGCACTCTCGTAGAGGAAGGACAATTTAGATCTGGACAAACCGATCACGTTAGCGCATCTGTGCTTGCCCGCGAGCCATGTGGCCATCTTGCCGAGCGCCACTCACTTCTCCGCGATCTTCAGATAAGCCAATGTGGGGGTCAAAAGGTCGGCCGGAATCGACGTAGTCAACGGAAGTAGGTTAGGAGGAAATTGCGCATTCTTCGACTGGGCGATAACTTCGCTGGCGGTCTCGAGGGACGGCACGACGGTGATCTGCGTGAGTCACATGGGAACAAGAATCAGTATCATAGCAAACTACCCTCCACTGGGATTCCGTTGAGTGAAGAGATTGGGACAGAGATCTCCCGTAGAACAGAAGGAAGGGGCACTCACAGGTGGCGCCATCTTTGTGAGTCCGTAAGCGATGGGAAACGACTTATGCGGGGAGGAGAAGGAGGGGGGATTGAATTGAGAAATAAAAAGAGGCTAAGTTCGGGAAGCCGGAGTATCGGAGTAATTGCGGTGCTGACTGGGGACGGAGTTAATTGGGGTGGTTTCAATAAAATAACTACTAGTAGATACCGTCGCAGGCCCACAATTCTATTGGGTGATTCGAGAAGTTGCAGACAAATAGAGATAACCAACAGGACCGACCCTGTTATGTGAGGGAGGATGACAACTTGATGTCGTCGAGGTTCAACTGGCAGGCGGCAAATTGTTGGCCAATTCGACTTCTGGGAACCCAAAGCGGGCTAGCGTGGATGGCAGGAATGGATATCGAAAGTTGATCGAATAGACTGGTTTGACCGTCTTTTTCTCTTTGCGCCCAGAAGCAAGCACTGCCGACGTATCTTATCTATTTATTGCAGGTGTCAGTGTTTGTGTTTGCCAGCCATCGGGAATTGGAAAATCATCTCTGTGGGAGATCTGACGGTGCACGTGCTCTTCAGCTGGGATCTGCCTGTTCTTCTTCGCTGCTCTTCCCAATCCCTGTCATCTCTCGCCCGGTTGCTGTGGAAGTAATCCCCGTCGCCCGCGGCTGGCTGATTGTTCCCTCTCTTCAGTCCCTCAAACACAACAACTCTACAGCTAGATCACAACTGACCTCACTAGAGTGAGTTGTTCTGCACCTGGGCCTATAAACAGAAAGCTTCCCCATCTCATCCTTCATACTGACAGCGCAAGACACGTATAGTCCTGCAGCCCGTGCAGCCTGGCTGCAGCCCGACATCCCTCTTTGCTACCTACCTACCAACTACTGCCTTTTTCATCAACGCACGCCTGTATTTACTGACCCTCTTTCGGCGGTAGAGCACACTGGGAAACATTCAAATCATTAGATTACAAAGTCCTACTCTAGCCAACCATGGAACACCCGCCTCCATCTCATTACGATGAGTTATCCCCTCCTTCCTCGGTAGCGGGCCAGATCTGGGACATGGCGCTCACGGACCCCGACTATGCCTCCCATATCCTCGACTCCCACGACACCGCCACTCCTGCCTCCGCGCGACTCACAAGACTAGCCCATCTGGCATCCCACTTCAATCCGACCTCCAAATCCGACTCCATGACCCTCCACCACTGTCTCGAGACCCTCGAATCCCTGCTGGACCCACGCCCAGCCTTGACGCAAGAGCTCGCCCGGTGCCGTCCCATGAGTCATTCCCGACAGTCCAACTCGATCGCTTCCATTTCGTCGACCGACTCCCAAGATCTGGGCGATTCCGTCGCTTCGCTCGAAGAGAGGTCACACCCTCCTCTTAAGGATATCCTGAGCGAGGTTACAGCACTCAAAGTGGAATTCGACCGCCGTCGCAAGGAATCCTCTGAGATATATGATTTGCTTACACGAGAACGCGAAACACTAGCCCGGAGGATCGGCGAACTGAATGATGAAATTCATGAACTGTGAGGAACCCAAGGGAACTTGTCGGATAATGTTGTTGTCATGGTCGCTAACAAATCCTGTAAATATAGGAACACGGATATTCTCGAAGACTCCGCTGAGCGTGAAGCGATCCAAGGCACGATACGAGGGCTCGAGAGCTGGGTGGATGAATGGCACAAACAGCGCCTATTGATTGCCGCAAAGAAACAGAGTGCTGCCCCACGGCGAAATGGTCAAAGAAGGTGGACAAAATGCAAAGTCGAAGATGTCGAGGGTGACGGCGAAGCCCTCTTTGAGGGGATCACGGCATGGATGAGAGGATGGAAGGACGTCGAGGAGGTTTTCCGAATCCGAGAGCAGAATCGCACTTTTCGAAGGGAAGAAAGACAGAAGACGCGGGCAAAATACGTATAAAATAAATTTTCGGCAAGACCGGGACCCTGGTCGATGAGGACGAAGGCTGGGATGAGATATTGTGATTTGGGTCACCCCACGCCGCAGCGGAACAAAGACTGCTGAATCGTTCGCCCGAAGACCGAGCTTAGGGCGATCGCTGATTGATTTGTCCAAGAAGAAATGGTACAGTGCAAGAAAGTAAAGAGGCAAATAGAAAGAAGTCAATGTAGCCACCGTAACCATGTAGAGTTGCCAACCGCCATCGTATTTTCCATGAAGACCCAAGCTGCGCCGTTTAGTATGGTCTAATCCAAATCATGGGGGGTAGAACTAGAGATTATGGTACTGGAAGTATATTGAAGGATCTCTGGAGACAATGATGTCTGATCACGCTCCCACAACATGGCACGTCGGGGCCTGCCGAGAACCGGGAGCGGAGAGACGAGCGCTAGCAGAGGTGCCGACGCTGAGTGCAGCACCAAGCTAGGGATGAGTCCGGCCTGCCTTCGTCGCAAAATAATAACGTCAAATGTGTATCGGATGGCTATTTACCATTTTCTTAATGTACTATCGGAAAGTAAGAGATCGTAACGCAGCCGGCTCGCATGTCTCGTATATATCAGCGCTGCAGATTTACGATGGCTAGCTGTTCGAATAAATCAGTGACAATGTCCCACACGGCACCGCAAGGACGACATACCTGGTTTCCATAACCGAAAGCAAGCTTCTTGCCATCGGTATCCCACGCTAGACTGCGATCCGGCACCGACTCCGCAGTGCCATTGTGCCCATTCACCATGGGACTAGACTCCTCCTTTTTCTGCTCTTCGGGACCCGGCACTCTCCAGGTAGCCAGCGCAGTGCCTCCACGTTGTGCATTCCAAATGAAAAGACTCTCTTTACTGGCAGCGGCAAGGGCGTATCCGTCGGGAGAGAAAGTGCTAGCAAGAGCGGGTGCCGATGGGCCGAGAAACAATCGGTGAATACAATTGAACTGTTTGGACTCCAGATCCAAATGCCATACCTTGACCGTGTCATCGGTGGCAGAAGTGGCCAAAACAAGTGGTTGTGCTATTTGCTGCTGCTGCTCCTGTTGTTGTTCCATATTGGGCTTTAGCTCAATGGCCGTGATATCCCCTTCATGGGCACCCTCATGGCGCATATCATGGGTAGGCACCCATAGTGTAGCATTGGCGGAAGATGCAGCTACCGCCACGGATGAAGAGCCGGCATTAGCACAGCGGATAAATGACCAGGGCTGATCAGAGTCGCCAGATGAGAACGTCTTGGCGATGTGAATACTCGAATCGACATCGCATTGATAGACCGTCCCGTTACCGCAAGCAAAAGCCTGGTTGGAGCCCAACCAGCAAAGATCGAAGACTGATCCCTCGATAACCTGAGGCGATGGGAATTCGTCTGGTCGTAATGAGTCGTCCCAGAGCGCTAGCTCGGAGATTCTGCTGTCTGAAGCAACCACGATCAGATGGGACCCGCTTTCCGCCCAGTGCAACCCAGTAATCATCCGCGGTACTTCGGGAAGAAGATCGACGGCATTTCCAGACACGTCATACATGGTGATGGAGCCTCTCATGTCATTGTAGGTCGCGACGGCCAGCTTCTGACCCAATGGGTCCCAGGCGACCGCCGAAACACAGGTGCTATCCCCTTTGTTCGCTACGAGTTTCTCTTGTACCGGATCCGAGGTTGAAGACAGCCTCCACAGGCTGCAGAAGGTATCGCCAGCGGCCACGACGGTAGTAGGGTCGCGAGGGCGCCAGAGGGTGCGGGTCACGTGATCATCACTAGCCAGATCGAGGATGGCGGTGTTGGGCCCAAGGTCGGCGGCCTTGGCGGGGGTGATCTGGACGCCAACGCTGTGGCCGGTGGTTAAGGTGAAGGTCGGCGCCACCGGTGCTGGTGCTGGTGCTGGTGCTGGTTCCTGGTCCTGCGAATCCGGTCGGCCACCCATGTTCACATCTCCGTCACCGTCCACCACCATGTCGGCTGTTCGAGGCGACTCATCGACTACTTCGGGTTTGCTTTCAGTCGTTACTCCGTTAGTGTCAATTTCCATGGGAGTTTCATCACCGTTGGCCTCTCCATTCTTATGCGGCTTCTTCACACTGGTGGGAGCTTGAGGTGGTGCTGGTGCTGGTGCTTGGGGTGCCGCCGCCGCCTCGGCCGTCAAGTGACCGTTAATCACGCCGCCATCTCGCGGAACTTTGCTTGTGGGCGAGACAGGCGCCTGGTCTGTGCCAACGCCTGCCTCCCCGGGGCCACTTTGACCCTTTTCAGTTTCGGGTTCCAGCGGCGTAGGCCCGAAAAAGTAGTCAGACGATGTGAAGGCCGTAGGATTTCCATCCTGTTCATTTCATTAGTTCTCATAAATTTCGGATTTTATAAATGACTCCAAAAGTTTTTGGGAGCGCGTAACGAAATGATCAATGAATATCATACCCTGTCGAGGGAATGCTCTAGTTCATGATACTGCAGGCCCTTTTGCACCAAGGATACCAGAGCATGAGTTTTGATGTATGGGGCAAACGGCAAACTCTGCGGGTCTTGATTCCACGCGCGCTGTAAGGTGAGTGCAGCCTCGCCATGCCCTGTGGGAAAGTTAGTTTGCTGTTCCCATGAAGAAAGGATAAGCAGCAAATGATGGGGAGAGAATAATACCAGATTCTTGAAGATACCTATAAAGAAGTTAGCAATGCATACAAACCGCCGAGAAGCCCAATGACGCAGCATGGTAGGGATGTGTTACGGCAGAAGGAGGTTGGAAAGGGACTCTGATACATACCTCCATATTAGGTAATTGACGTGATGCGATGTGAGATCGGGTTGTGCCATTGTTACATGTATGACAGCTAGTAAGGTGGAGGGTCCGCTAGCATGCCAGAAACGAAAGGCTTTCTCTGTGAAAAGTAGGAAAGGAATAAGGCGGGGATTGCTGCAAGGCAGGGACTGGAGGGTACAATGGTCCAAGATGCTGCCAAGTCAAGCTCACAAAAGGTTTGAATGGGGTATAAGACTCTGCTAACAGCTTCCCTCTCAAACAGAACCTGAATGAGAGACAGGAGGTCTCTGGACGAGAGGGGAGGGTCCGAGTGGGAAAGATGCAGCCAAGGCTGTGACAAGGGAGACGTTCAGTTCAGACGGTACTTGGGAAGGGCGGACGTGAGTAAAACACGAAAAACGCAGGCTGGCGGACTAGGCGTGAGAAAAACTAAACCGAGGACCAGTAACAAAAGCACATCCTAAATGCGCCTTGTTGCCGAACGGGTTGGTGAAAGGAACACGAAAGATTGTTCTTTGAGACAGAGAGACAAATTGAAGGAGAATGGAAGAGAGGGAGAAGTGAAGAGCGAATAATATCGGGACGGGAGGAAATCGACACCAACGTGTGGCTTAAAGATAGCAGACCCGCTAGCGAACTGCAAAGGCCGGAGGAGCAACACCAGAAACTTTCGGGGAGGGGAAGAAGGCGGATGGACGGACTGACGGAGGGGGGAGAGAAAGGGAGGAAGAGAAGCAGTTCAGATCCGAGCGGATGAATGAAACGAAATGATGGAGAAAGAGAGTTATGGGACCGACAGACAAGCCAGACAAGACACGACCGGCCGATGACCCCAGGGAAGCGTATGAGGAACTCCCGTTAATTAGTGCCAAAGGTAGTTCGAACAGACCAGACCAGGTAAGGTACGTAGTTAGGATCGTGGAGGTGGTAGGGGTCGAGAAGACAAGGTGAGGGTAGGTTAGTCAGTGTCAGTCAGTTAACGTAACTAACTAGTGAGTTAAGTTAACTAGGTTAGCAGGTACCTGGTCGACACTTTTCGACAACTCGACAGTTTTGACCCTCGCGACAGACAGACAGACAGTCAGACAGACAGACAGTCAGTCAGTCAGTTTCCACGCCGCTGTGAAGGTCCGTCTAAAGGTTTAGTCAAGAATTACGGGTCCAACCACGCCCAACCAGGCCAAGGGTAAAAAGATGCAAAAAAAGGAAAAAGAAAATTCAAAGCTGGAATTTCTCCAGGCGCGGCTCTGGGACGCTGTTTCAGACGCTGAACGCACCGGGAGTGGACATTTTGGGCCTGGGACTTTTTCGGGGGGTGGGCTTGACTCGTTGTGGCGTCTAGGCCACGGCTAGCGTGCAGCTGCCCTCCAACCCACTTTGGGGCCCCTGGTCCATCCCAACTGGTCCAACTGCTCCATTCGGTCCTTCTGACGGCCTCCCGATCGGCCACTACGCTTGCCCTTTTCCGGTTAGCCGGCACCGGCCCTTTCATGGTTCGATTGGCTCTTTCCCTTTGTCGTTCGCAGGATTTCTGTGCATTTTTCGCATTTTGCGTGGCTTTTTCCCTTTTTTTACCATTTTCTTTGTATTAATTTTCTTTTTCTTTTCTCATTTTCCCCTTCTTGGAGTTGCCGATCGTGGCCCGTTAGATACCTTAGGCAGGATGTCGGTCTTGTACCTACTGGGCTGGTACCTACAGATGATGTCGCTTAGTTCTTACCTTGTTCATCTGCAGAATTAAGACTGCCTATGAAAATCATACTTATATTTGAGGGGCGATATTCTCACTGACTTTCGGAGAATATGGACTATTCTGAGGGATCAAAGTACCCTAATGCAGTCCTAACACTAACTACCCTGAGTTAGTAGTGTCCTTCATGTCAATGATTCAAATTGTCCTGTGCCAGCTGATAGCCTGGATCTAAATCTGGGGGCAGTTCACCCGTCTGCTAGGAATGCCGATCAGTTGTACATCCTTCTGGAGTTCTGTACATGCATGCATTGATGATTGTGGGCTGGAACCCATTCCACCCCGCCGGCAGACAGCTGCTGTGAAGGTCTTTCCGTACAACTCGAGTCGCGGTGCTAAGCAGTCGAAGCTTGCTTACCTTAGCTGCACTTCCTTCGCTTTTTCTTCAGTGGTCGGTCCACTTCGAAAGTCTGGCGGGTGGGTAACTAGTAGGACATCACTGCAAATCTCCCTTGGGCTGAGCCACACCCCAGCGCTTGAGCCACACGTGACCCGTGCGATCGGTTTGATCTCAATTTCTCTCCTGACTTGGATTGTTTTGTCATGCATTCTCTAGAAGACTTCCACCAAGCCAGGGTGAAACCTGAGATGGGGCTTTATTGGGGAGACCCGGAAGCTTATTGAGCGGAAATGGCGCTGATGGTTTCTTCACTGGTAGTCAGTCCATGACCAGGCTGATTCGTACTTGGATTTAATATGAATCGTAAATCATCAGTAGAACCATTGTCTCAAGCGACTGGTGTCTGTCAGCAGATCTTGTCCCACACCCACACTCCAACGCCAACTTATCCTCCGCAACAAATCCAATGATGGTATGGAGTACTCCATAGGCAACCCCTGGTCATCCATGTTTCCCGATGACTGGATGCATTGTTCCCTTTCAATGATAACAAATGCCACGGGCGGAGGCATGAATGGCGGCCTTGCGGATGCCATGCAAGGTGTCCAATCAGAGAGACGCGATCCCGTCCTTGCAGGCTTGTCCGAAAATGGAACTCCCCCCCAACGCCGCCCAGAGCGACTAGTCACAGCCAGTCCAGCTCGTAGTACGGATCATCTGGTCTGGATGCATTACACTTCCCCTTCCCACTCTTCTTCCTTTCCCCCAACCCCCGTTGGGCTCTGTCAACAGCCTGCGGTTTAGCAGCCGCAAGAGCGTCCTCTGCCACCATGGCGCCTCGAGTCAATATCCCTCCAGCGACCCGCATCTGTCTTATCAGTCTTCTCACCCTCTCCTTGCTGTATAATATCGCCCGATGGCGGCAACTTGACACCACGCCCGGCGCACCTGCCATCACCCCGATCATACCCTATTTGACGCTCGTTCCTTCACAATTTCTTTTCTATCCGTGGACCCTCCTTACCGCGACACTTGTGGAGCAAAACATCTTCACCGTGCTTTTGAACGCGGCCACTCTCTTTTATGGCGGGAAATACTTGGAGCGCGCATGGGGATCCCGGGAGTTTGCGAAGTTCATCCTCGCCATCGCAGTCATCCCGAACGTAACGATCGTTCCGCTTTATATTCTAGGAGCTGCCCTTAAAAGTGGCTCCAGCAGCGGGTACGCCTTGTTTTCTCATGACGAATGCACAACATCTTGCGCTTTCCTTACTGACTCACCGACTTCAAGCCTCACGCAGATATGCGGCGGTATCTCGATTCAAGCATCCTTCTTGGTCGCCTTCAAGCAGCTCGTCCCGGAGCATACGGTGACTATCTTCAAAGGCTTGGTCAAAATGCGGGTGAAGCACTTTCCCGCGCTGTTTTTGTTCCTGAACACCATCAGCGGAATTGTCTTCGGCACGCATGTCGCAGCGATTCTTGCGTGGCTCGGCCTCTTGACAAGTTGGACCTACCTGCGCTTCTTCAAACGTCAGCCTGACCTTACTGGCACATCGACCGACGGGCTAGGCATCAAGGGTGATGCCAGCGAGACTTTTGCATTCGCATGTCTCTTTCCGGATGTGCTTCAGCCGCCAATCGCGTTCCTGTCTGATCAAGTTTATGCTCTCCTGGTTGCCATCAGGATCTGTACACCCTTCTCCGAGGAAGACATTGCCTCGGGCAACCAGCAGGTTCTGGCACGGGGCGAGGCAGGTCTTCCCAGTATTCTTTCCAACCATCGCAACGGACGGGCCATGGCGAAGCGGGAAGAAGCAGAGCGCAGACGTGCTCTAGCACTCAAGGCCCTCGACCAGAGACTTCAAGCAGCTGCTGCGGGAAGAGTGCAGCCGGCGACGTCTGCAGCGAACCAGCAAGGATCCAGCCATGCTCAGACTCCGACACCTACGGTTTCAGCGGGCCAGAGTATGTTGGGAGAAACAAGCTACACCCCCGACCATGCGTGAAGCTGCAGGAACTCTACAAAGCATGGTTTCACGGAGTTTGGTTGGTCGTTTGGGATAGAATGCAAAGGCACAATGCAACGTAAAGTGTTTCTGATGTTCAGTCTTGCTGTGATATACCGAACTTGGACTTGTCTTTTGCAAGGAAATGAGGTCTTCCCAGCAAGTGCAATCCCGTGACATGGGGCGGGGCTTGTTGGCCTTCACTGTACAAAATGTCTCCCACATTTTTCTTTTCCAAAATGATGAATGAACATGATCACATACATATACACTAGTGCAAAGCCAGTGGAAGGAAAATAGTAGACCACTACACTAATCAACATCCTTAACAATGCCATATACCCATGGTTCCAAAATTCTACTCATACCAAAGACTGAACAAGGACAACAGTCCATGATGTATACTAGCAACTGAAAGAAAAGGAATTCCCAAAACTACATAATCGAACAGGAATAATACAGAGAAAAATGCTATGCTACAAGACACGACGCCCCAAGGTCGTATAGTATGTTCCCACACAAGCCGTTCGAACCACACTCAAAAGATCCCTCACAACTGCCTCAACTTCTCCACCTCACCTCTAGCCTCCTGCAACATACGTTCCTGATCCGCCTTAGCCTGGCGAATAGCCGCTATGCGCGCCCGGTCCTTATCACTCTGCTGCTTCAACTGCTCCAACTTCTGCAACTCAGATTCCTGCTCCGGAGTAGCCTGAATCTCCTGCGCGCCCGTCATGTTCTTCACCTTGGCCCAGATATCCTTGTAGTCGAGGTTCTTCACATCCAGGACAGCGGTCTGCTCCGCCTCCCCGGGGGCCGGGGCATGCTTGTCCGTGACGTCCTTAGCGGAGAGCAGGGATGCGGCGTTGCTGGCGCGCTCGGCGAAGTAGATCGTCAATGCGGCGGGACCGTCTTGTTCCTCTGTTTGGCGCACAGTCATGGGAATCGCTGGGTTGTGGTACTTGAGGCGCGGGAGGCAGTTGCGCCAAAAATGTCGCGCGCCTTGGTGCCCGCCGTAGATCTTGCGGGCGTATGTGAGGTGCAGCCGCGTGATGGCGGGGAATTCTTTCGAGGCGGTTGAGACGGTGGGGAGAGTTGCGGCTCCGGCGCCGACTTGGATGTTGAGAAGCTGGAGGTGGAAATGGTGTTAGTAGGGTTGGGGTTGATGGATTGGATCGAATGGTTGATTGATTCCGATATGGGAGGGATATCATCGGTGGGTAGGTATTGGGATTGTCGGAATGTATGGGGGTCAACGAAATAAGGATGACATTGTAGATGGAGAACATACCCTCTGTGAAATGGTCAGGTCAGCATCTGGGGTCATTGATAATGGGTGATGGTGGTCAACTTACGGTTTTCAGCTTCCGCATCCGCTTGAATAGGTTGACCATTGTGACGGTTGGAGCGCCTGAGCGACTACTTTTTGATGGGAGATATGTCAAGAGATGGGATTTTCAGGTCGCGCCCGGCTGTAATTGATCTGGATGGGCCGACAACGGGGTGGTTAGATGGCTGCTGATTCGGAGCTGTCTCCCGTTGATTTTTGGGATCCCCGGCGGAAAGAAAAGCAGCCGATATCAGATCACGTGATGCTAAGATATTGTGCTGCGGCGATGTTGATGATAGTATGTCACTGAATGACAACTATGGGCGATGACTCTTCTGTTTGGGACTGGACGCCTTACTACCTTCCAATTAAAAGATTCCCCAGCCTTCCCTCCAATCTGTTGTCTTTTTCCGAAGGATTGCACTTGTACCGATTCTATCCCTGCCCGCTTAAGCCTTCCAAAACACCGCGATGACTCCAACATCCACTGTCCACTTCTGGAGATTTACCAGAGTTGTGACTCACAACTTCAGTCAAGCATTCCACATTCAAGCTCCATTTGTTATCTATCAATCATTTGAAAGAGGCTGAGCAGTGAAGCCATCGCCCTTCATACTGGGATATCCCCATGCTCCGATAACGGTTGAGGCAGGCGGTGACTCACGGACCGCCTTTTCCCACATTCGGAGTAATTCTTTTCGACCCCGCGGTGACTCCAGACTCGCTCGATCTATATAACGCTGCCCTTTCCCCTCCTCGTCCTCGGGCTCATTATCTCCAGTTTGTCAGATCTATCCTTCTACATCCGGAGCCATGGCAGCCGCCGCCGCCGCTGCGTCTGCAGCTGCGCTCGAGCAGGGCACGAAAAACACCATGAAACTCGAGAATGTCTGCCTCACATGCCCCTCTTTGTCTCCTCAGAAAACCCCATATGACCTGGACTAAGCTGACCATTCATTGCCCGCATAGACCGAGAAGAGAGATACCCTCATCGCCCTCGAGAAGAAGTACCAGGCCCAATGGAAGGCAAACAAGGTCTTTGAGGTCGATGCCCCCTCCGAGACGGAGGTGCCTTTCGGCAGCATGTCCGCCGCTGAGCTCCGTGAGAAGCACCCCAAGTTCTTCGGAACCATGGCCTACCCCTACATGAACGGTACCCTCCACGCCGGTCACAGTTTCACTGCTAGCAAGGTCGAATTCATGACCGGTGTTGCTCGTATGGAGGGCAAGAGGGCCCTTTTCCCCCTCGGATTCCACTGCACTGGCATGCCCATCAAGGCCTGTGCCGACAAGCTTCGGGATGAAGTTGCCAAGTTCGGCAAGAACTTCGAAGGCTACAGTGAAGAGTCTGAGGAGCAGGATAAGGCTGCGGTTGCCGCTCCCACCCAGGAGGTTAAGGCTGAGCAGGAGAAGTTCTCCGGAAAGAAGAGCAAGGCCGCCGCCAAGACCGTTAAGATGAAGTACCAGTTCCAGATCATGTTGGCTATTGGTATTCCCATTGAGGAGATCCACAAGTTCGCCGATGCCGCTCACTGGCTCCAGCACTTCCCCCCTCTCGCCATTCGTGATCTCGACAGCCTGGGTGCCCGTGTTGACTGGCGCAGACAGTTCGTCACCACTGACGCTAACCCCTACTATGACGCCTTTGTGCGCTGGCAGATGAACCGCCTTCACGAGTTGGGCAAGATCCAGTACGGCAACCGTTACACCATCTACTCTCCTAAGGACGGACAGCCTTGCATGGACCACGACCGCACTGAGGGTGAGGGTATCGGTCCCCAGGAATACACCGCTATGAAGCTCAAGGTCAAAGAGTGGGCCCCTGAGATCGCCGAACTGGTCAAGGGCAAGATTGAGGACGACGCTAATGTCTACTTCGTCCCCGCCACTCTGCGTCCGGAGACCATGTACGGACAGACCTGCTGCTTCCTTGGCCCCAAGATCACCTATGGTCTCTACAAGGTCAAGGAGAAGGAATACTTCGTTGTCACCAAGAGGGCTGCCTGGAACATGGCCTTCCAGGGCTACTTCTCCGATGGCGAGAAATTCCTTAAGTCCCAGGACCAACTGCCCCTTGTCGTTGAGGCTCCTGGAACCGCCTTTGTTGGTACTCTCGTCAACGCTCCTCTCTCTTTCCACACTGAAGGTGTGCGCATCCTTCCCATGGAGGGAGTCTCCGCCAGCAAGGGTACCGGTGTCGTCACTTCCGTGCCCTCGGATTCCCCCGATGATTACGCCACTCTGATGGATCTCGCGAAGAAGCCGGAGTACTATGGTATCAAGAAGGAGTGGGCTGAGCTGGAGATCTTCCCTCTCATTGAGACTCCCACGTACGGAAACCTCACTGCTCCCGCCCTGGTCAAGCAGCTTAAGATCAACTCTCCCAAGGACGTTAACCAGCTTGCACAGGCCAAGGAGCTGGCCTATGGTGAAGCTTTCTACAAGGGTACCATGATTGTTGGTGAGTACAAGGGTCAGCCCGTGAGCGCTGTCAAGGAGAAGATCCGTAAGTCTCTCTACGAGAGCGGAGATGCCTTCCCCTTCGCCGACCCCATGGGCAAGGTCGTCAGTCGCAGTGGCGATGACTGTGTCGTTGCCTACCTCGGCCAGTGGTTCCTGAACTACGGTGAGAACGATGCTGAGTGGCAGAAGACCACCCTGAACCACGTTGTGAACACCCTGAACACCTACTCGAGCGAAACCAAGAACGGTTTCGAGAAGAACCTGTCTTGGCTCAACCGCTGGGCTTGCGCCAGAACCTACGGTCTGGGTTCGAAGCTGCCCTGGGACAAGCAGTTCCTTGTTGAGAGTTTGAGTGACAGTACCGTCTACATGGCATACTACACCATCGCCCACTACCTGCACGGCGACCGCTACGGTAAGGAGCCTGGTTCCCTGAACGTGAAGGCCGAGCAGATGATCGACGAAGTCTGGGACTACATCTTCACCAGACGTGAGCTTAGCGATGAGCTTGTTTCCAAGAGCGGTATCAGCAAGGAGGCTCTGCAGAAGATGCGCAGAGAGTTCGAGTACTGGTACCCTCTGGACGTCCGTGTCTCCGGAAAGGATCTCATCCAGAACCACTTGACCTTTTTCCTGTACATCCACGTCGCCCTCTTCCCTCCTGAGTACTGGCCTCGCGGTGTCCGTGCTAACGGACACTTGCTGCTCAACGGTGAGAAGATGAGCAAGAGTACGGGTAACTTCCTTACCCTGAAGGATGCTGTCGACAAGTTCGGTGCCGATGCTACCCGTATTGCCTTTGCCGATGCTGGTGATGGTATTGAGGACGCCAACTTCGAGGAGACCGTCGCTAACAGCAACATCCTTCGTCTCCACACTCTCAAGGACTGGATGGAGGAAGTTGTCAAGGACGAGACCCTGCGTACCGGTCCGGCCGATGCCTTCTGGGACAAGCTCTTTGACAACGAGCTCAACGGCCTTGTCCGTGAGACTAAGAAGCACTACCAGGAGTAAGTCACTTTGCTATCCCCGATAATCCTGCAACCACTCGTCCACATGATGTTCGCATATTCTACGTATTTGCTACTTCAGAGCCTTTCACGGCCATGAGACAAACATCACCACATGCCTGATGGACAACTTATTAAACAATACCGTTTTGCTGCATTTGGCTTCTACTTGGAATTTTACGAGAAGCTAACTGTACTTTTAGCACCAACTTCAAGCTCGCCCTGAAGTCTGGTCTGTACGACCTGGTCAGCGCCCGTGACTTCTACCGTGAAGCCACCACCACTGCCGGCATCGGCATGCACCGTGACGTCGTCCTCCGCTACATCGAGCTGCAGGCACTGATGATGGCCGTCATTGCTCCTCACTGGTCCGAGCACATCTGGCTCGAGATTCTGAAGAAGGTTCGTACCTACCCCCACAACACCACTTCATCCCACCACTACTAACGCCCCATCCAGCCCTCAACCATCCACCACGCCCGCTTCCCCGAGGTCCCCGAGCTCTCCCTCGAGCTGTCCGCAGCCCTTGACTACGCCCGCTCGACCACCTCCAGCATCACCTCCGCGGAGGCCAACTTCGTGAAGAAGCTCTCCAAGGGCAAGCAGACTGCCTTCGACCCCCGCAAGCCCAAGAAGCTCAGCATCTATGCGGCCAAGAAGTTCCCCGTCTGGCAGGAGAAGTACATCGACCTTGTGCGCGAAGCTTTCGACGCTGTCAGCATCTCCTTCAACGACAAGGAGCTGAACGCCAAGGTCGGCAAGCTCGGCGAGATGAAGAAGGCCATGCCCTTCGTCCAGAGACTCAAGAAGCGTCTCGTTGTCGACAAGGAAGTCCCCGAGACTGTCTTCGACCGTAAGCTGCCTTTCGATGAATTCGCTGTCCTCAGCGAGATGGTTCCTGCTATTAAGCGCGTTACTGGCGCCAAGGAGTTGGAGATTGTTGCTGTTGATGAGGGTGGTAAGACTGGTGAGGTTGTGGGTACTGGTGAGAAGAGGGAGGGATTGCAGGCTGAGAATGCCGTTCCCGGTCAACCTTCTTTCAACTTTGCCAATATTGAGTAGATGATGAAGATGAAGATGGTGATGATTATACATGATACAGATTAGATGAGATATCTTGATGGGTTTCATGTTTCTCTTTTTTCTTTTGTTTTGTGGTGAAAGATCATAAAATAGCAATTTTATTGGTTCATGTTAGATTTGTGGGTTGAATTGTGATGACGCTGTGTAGTTCAGCTGTTACTGTAGGGTAGGCATGTACTGCCAACAATATCATCATACTCCACCCACATACTTGGTTTTGAGAAGCTCCCGTGATGATGGGAAATACTAACCAGGTTGCTAGTGGCAGCAAATCAAGTAATAAATAGGCAGTTGCAGGTTCACAGGAAGGTTTCACCAAACAAAACTGAGACTAGTTTGTTCACACCAAATGCTTTAGCACCCCAATCATCCTGTAGTATATATCATTAGCATTGTGTACCTTGCCTACAAATCCCCACATGTTCATATAGTAGAACAAAGCCAAGAACTTATTGGTGCAACTTACCTACGCAACCCCTCCCTCAATACATCCTCCTCTTGCGCAAAGATTAGCCTAAACCACCCCGGCACCTTGCCATGCTCTTCACACGGATGCAGGAATACACCTGCATCGACGAATTTCTGAGCGAGGGTAAATTCAGGTGGATATGTGCTGTCACTGCTATCTTTGGGGAGATAGGGTGATAAGTCTATATATATAAAGAAGCCAGCGTTTCTAGATGGAGTATTTATTAAACAATTATAATTTTTTGTTGTAGGTGGGGGGAAGGGGAAAGAAGGAAATAACTTATAAACAGAGCATGTTCACTCACCCTCCTCTGATATAGTTGATACCCTCTCGATCAAGAGTTGACGTTGCAATTCGGTATGTTGAAGCAAGACTTTGTTGGCTCTTGACAGTGAAGTTGCGAAGGAAGTCTTGCTCTTCGAGAATGGTGGTTCCGATTGTTACGGCTGCTGTGGAGGCGCTGTGGAGTCGTCTGGGAGTAGAATCAGTTGACTGCTAATTGCTTCTCAGAAAGGTAGTGGCAGTACTGACAGGATTGCGTTGCAGGACTGCCGTAGGGGTTTGTTCTGCGTAACAAGGAAGCCGAGATGGAGGCCGCCGGACGCGAAGTCCTGAGATTATATAGATTAGACAATGTTTAATGAACAAAAAGACTAAGACGGAAGTATGAATTACCTTGCTGAATCCGTACAACAAGTGCACCAGGTCAGGATTGATCAGCTCTGGGGTACTAAGAGATAATATAGAAGTGAATGGAACAGCATCTGGGTCTCCTGAATCAAAAACGCATGAAGCATAAACCTCGTCGCTGATGAGATGAAGTTGGTGTTTATTGCAGAACTTGAGAATCTCAGTCAGGGTTTCAACTGGATAGCAACGGCCTAGAGGTACTGTTAACGCTTGGTTGTCGATACACGACGAAACGGTTATCTATACCAACTGGATTATGCGGATTCACCAATAGCAGTGCTCGAATCCGGACACCTTTCGCCTGAGCATCCCTCAGAGCCAGTTCATATTTTTCGACAACAGAAGAAGTGAATGCATCCTCCGTAGTGGTATCTGCATATACCATCTGCACACCGGCTTCGACACCATAATCAAGCTCGAATCGCCCATAGGCTGGTCTACTAATTAATATGCCATCACCTGGCTCAGCTAAGGTGAATCCGAGCATGCTCCCTATTGCAGTTGCGCCGCTGGCAACAACGACGGCTTCCGGGTCAATCGGGGTAATGGGGTCGAGTAGGTTGTCCAGATGCGTTGCAACTGCTCTCTGTAGACGAGGGAGGGCATTGTTACCAGAGCCATAGGCAACTGATGCTACGTTGAACTCAACCTAAGGATAGAGAAGGAATTGGTTGGGACTGCCGAGCCCTAGAGAGGAGAAGAGAGAGGGTTGGGAATTGACCTTGGTGTTGATGTAGTTGGCTATTTCTGCGCGCATTGGTGCCTAATTGCTTATCAGCACTGTAATATGACTGCCTCGGTTTCCAAATAGTATACATGCTCTGCCAATGCAAATGAGATCATCCCCGCCGGATTGGTCTCCTTGTCGTACTGGTGCGGTAGAGCATAGCGCCACGGAATTTTGTGCAGTTGCGCATTATTACTGCCTCGAGAAGAGAGCATTATGGGACGGATTCTTTATGGGATATGCCTCTCAGTTATTGAGTGTTGGAATAGAATCGAGGTCAGACTAAGTCTTCGTCGAGGCGAGGTAATTGCTTACTATATAGTATCGGGGTGCTGAAGAGGGGTTGAAGTGCAACCACTGGTGGAAATACTGGTAGGATTAAGTAATAACCTAGATGCTGGCAACGAACTCAATGGGTTGAGAGACATGCAGGTTAAGTTGGAAGCGAGAAGGTGAGGGGAAAAGAATGAAGAGGGAAGAAGCCCACGTGAAGGAAGGCAGTGGATCATGATAATCTAATAATCTGCTCACCAACAATCGATGATCTATTTATACATCAACCACCACCACACAACCCCGAACATTATGATACAGTATTGTTTATCCCTTTCTAGTATACACCTTAAAACACCAATCGCTATGCAAATTATATACTATACAATGCCATCCATTCCGGAAGACCGTCTCAGCCATGCCGGGCTCGCTTCTCCAGCCCAATGTTCTGCCGTCCCCGAGGTCCCTTCGCGCGGTTGTCAGCAACCTTCTTCGCTTCTATGAACTTCCAACATTCAATTGGAGCACGAGACCCAACATGGCGGCCGTGCGGAGTAAACACTTCCACCTGAGGGAACGACTTCGAGGTTTTGTTCTCAGAGTCGGACTCCTTCGCGGACTTGGCTCGAATCTGGACTGTAAGCTCAACCCAGCCGCACCCTTCGATCAAAATATCGGTCGACATGACCTTGTAGGGTAGAGACGGCATCTTTATATGCTTGTCCTCAACCGCCTTGGCGATAGACCTTGGGAGGTGCGATTGAGTCACATCCCATTTCAAGTCGAAAACTCCGGCAGACGAGATAACCTGGCCGGTACCTTCTCTGGCAATGTTGGCCTTGGGGTAAGGGCGCTGCTCCGTTTGCATTTCAATGGCCTTTTCCGTTCTGGTGAGATGTGTCTCAAGCGGGACGAAGCAAGCCGCCATAACTACGTCTTCAGGGTTCACTGGCGTGATCCTGACAAGTCCTCCTCCAAGCAGTAGTGATTGGCCAGGTTTGATCGAAAGACGTTCAGGTTTCTTCCTCTTGGTCATGATCAAATCGCGCTTGAACTCATCACGAACATGGTCGGCCAGCTCGCCACGGTCGAGCCCCGGCAGGTCAATCATTTCTCCCCTTCCACGGCCAAACGGGATACGAATAGGCGATACGGTCGTGCCGGGTAGCGATGAGACCACAGGGAGGATAGGGTAAAGATCCTCCCGAGGCGCAGGAGGTAGAAGACCCTCTGAATCAATAGCAGAGGAGTCAAAGTGGGTAGCCATTCTGGACTCCTCTTCACGAAGCTCAATCAATTCCGCAATCTTCTCAAGATTCCTCGAATCCTTGGGGAAGCAGGCCTCAATAAAACTGCTCTTTCCAACGTTGGCCTTCCCAACCACCCAAATACCACCCCCGTGCTCCCTAATCTCCTCTTTGACTTTCTTCGTCCACCATCCCCGCTGAGCACTAATCATATGCACATTCCCTAAGCGGAATTCCTCATGCGAGAGACCAAACGTATCACGAAGCACAGAGCGTACATACTCCATCTTCGAATCAACCTGCTCCTTCGTAGCCGCCAACAGATCCGACCTGTTGATAACGAAACTGATAGTCGGCAGCTTCTTCCCACTCTTATACTTATAAGTCGCCGAGCGCCGATTCTTCGACCGCGGATCCATAATCCCCAAAGTAGTGTAGATATCCTTCACAACAGACATAGGGAAATCCGCCGCATCCACAACATGATAAATCCGATTATGATTATGAGGCGACTCATCCAGATATGCTCGAAGGGAATCCATAGTCGGCGAAATAGCAGGAACGGCCTTATTATGATGCAGCAGATCATGGCACCTATCGCAAATTGGTACCGGGGCTTTCGACTTCTCCAAATACTTGCCAGCAGTATCTGCCGCTTTCACCAAAGAAGCACCAACTGCACAACAGCAAATAAATAGATTAGCATGGCCCCAAACCATCATACAAGACAAATAGAGAAGACAAAGACTCACACTTCGGCCTCGGCACACTCCCCCCAACATCCGTAAGCTCCAGATACTTCTGAATCCTATCCGCAGCCTTCTCCCCCTCAGCCTTCAACCCCTTTCCCTCTTCTCCATTCTCCTCACCCTCAACAAACTGCTTCGTCTCAGACAACAGCTTCCGCGTCTGTTTCCTAGTCTTCCCATAATATCCAGGCTCACTCGGCTCGACGGTCTGCGCATACGCTCCGCATCCGGGACAACAGACGGGAAGGACAGCCTCTTCAATAACTGGTTCGGCAGACGGGCTTGCGTGAAGCGGAATGCTCGTGGAAAAGCTGCGGGCTACCTCCGGGCGGCGGAAGAAAACAGCGGTTGTGGTTCGCAGAGACGGCTTGGGCAGGCGTACGAGTTGGCGGGATATTTGTAAAGGAGCACGGTGGTACGGTAGGCGCCCTCGCGGGATCATGCGCCCAAGGTATGGCGACATAGTTGTTGAGGTTTGGGGTGTTGGAGAGCTCGGAGGAGAAATGCGATGAAAGTCTAGTTCTAGTTGGTACTGATAGTGAGTGATAGCGGCGATAGCATCGGTGGTCCGCGCGGGCGGCCGGAAAAAAGTTGCTGTGGCGAACTGACACAGACTAGCAGCTTCTACTATGGCTGATAAGAGGATTACAAGATATTGTAAAAGAGATACAGTTGTAGTGAGAATATTATTTTTAATGGAATCTGCACGCTAGCTTATAAAAGCTTGAAATGTAATAACCGTGCTTCGCAAACCCTGATATCAATGACGAGCCAACAACATGAAAAGCAACCAGAACCGTAGACCATACTCCATAATCGCATGAAAAGAAACATTCAATGGCATTCAATCAAGCCTTCGCTTTTCCCTTCCCCTTAGGATCTTCAGCCTCCTCCTCCTCCTCCTCTTCAGAATCACTCATGAACTCATCATCCTCATCAAATCCGATATACCGCCGAGGTGCCGCACTGCGCGCCGGTTCCGACGAGGGTCCAGGCGCATCTTCCATCTCCTGCTCATCATCACTTTCCTCCTCGGAGCTAGAGGATGTCTCCTGTCCACTTCCCTCACTCGGACTGGCACTCGTACTTGATCCGCCCAGAATCGTATCGCGCAGGTTATCCGTCCACATACCGTCCTTCATGGCCATAAGAACCGCCTCTCTCGCCTTCTCATTCATCTCGTCCTTGTCCTCCATCCACTGGCCATCAATCTTCTGCTTGCCACCTCCGTTCTTCAGCTCTTCCTGACGCTTCTCCGCTGCATCAACAACAGCCTGCCACCGGCGCCGGCGCTCCTCCTTCTCCTTCTTGTCCATCTCCGGCTTGAGGGCGAGGTACTCGGCCAATGCCTTGGCTTCGTTGACTGTGCGTAGACGACGGCCATCGAGATTGCGGCTGGATCCATTGTCGTCGCCTTGGTTGCGCTTGCGCTTGCTGGACATGCGCCCACCGGCGGCGCGGAGCTGGGATCCGAAACCTCCTTTACCACCGCATAGGGGGGCGCTGAGGCGGAGGGGGAGGATGGAGGTTGTGGCGAGATTATCATTGCTGCTGATGAGGTAGGATGCGAGGGTTTCGGATGAGGGGAGAAGTTGCTTATTGCTGGTTGTTGTCAAGATCAGTCGATTGAGTGGCAGAGAAGGAGGTAGGTATGAGGCGATTTTGTCGGTCAGGTCTGCGACGCTCGATGATGATGGTAGCGCGAAGGAGAGCGTTGAGGGGAGTGAGAGACCGGGAAAAGTCGACAGGAGAATGTTGACGTTCTGGGACGCCATGGTGATTGCTAGTATCACAGATAACGTCAAGAAAACCGTGAGTAATGTGTCGATTAGTCGAATCGCTGAGGTTATTGACGCTGGTTCAAGGTGGAGACGTTGCTTGACTTGATTGCAGAGGTGAGGCGCAGTTGACTTCATTCAGGATGCGGAGGAGTTCCCGATAAGGCCATTGATGACTAACAGGGAAACCACCTCTGGATTGTCGCCTCAGGCCATAAGAGCATTTTGCACGTGATGCAGCTTATCCGCCTAGCGGAGCGATTAGGGCCCCAACCCTGAAACCGCTTCCCGATGGGGAATTACCGCACTTTTTTCCTCGACCGCAGCCGCTCCACTCACATCAACTACATTTAAACCACCCTCTTCGCGCGTTGTCAAGGCGATTCCCCGAAGAGCGCTAGGAACTCGCGACAATGTAAGTGATGCACCTAATATCGGCCATTGATATCATATAGGATAATGTAGCTAACCCCGAGCCAGGCTTATCCCCAAGGAAGACCGCAAGAAGATCCACGAGTACCTCTTCCGCGGTATGTGAACACCTATGATCCACCGGCCTTGTGTCTCCGAATTGTTGCGCGAGGGTCGATCGATGGATGATGGATGATAGATGAATCAGTGTTGCTGACGGTTGACAATAGAGGGTGTGCTCGTGGCCAAGAAGGACTTCAACCTTCCCAAGCATGGCGACATTGACACCAAGAACCTCTACGTGATCAAGGCCTGCCAGTCCCTGACCTCCCGCGGCTACGTCAAGACCCAGTTCTCCTGGCAGTACTACTACTACACCCTCACCCCCGAGGTATGTTCCATTGATGAAGATGAATGCGTAAGACGGATTGTCTGACTGGTTTTGATATAGGGTCTTGACTACCTCCGTGAGTGGCTCCACCTCCCCGCTGAGGTTGTCCCTGCCACCCACATCAAGCAGCAGCGTTCCCACGCTCCCCCTCGTGGCATGATGGGCGGTGAGGAGCGTGAGCGTCGTCCCCGTGCTCCTCGTGAGGGTGGCTACCGCCGCCGCGAGCAGGACAAGGAGGGCGCCGCCCCCGGCGAGTTCGCTCCCAGCTTCCGTGGTGGATTCGGCCGTGGCCGTGGTGCTCCCTCCTCCTAAGGGGTGTCGCCTGCCGGTCTTCCAAGGGCTTATTGGGATTGTTGCCGGTGTGGCTTGAACGACTTTGAAAGAAGTCGGGAAGCTATGCTATGCACGTCCTAAAAAAGAAGTTATGCCAAGCTACTGTTTCACAGTTATGACATAGTTAGGATTAATGGCATGATTTCATGACTCATTTTGTTATTCATTTCGTAAGATAATTGGCGGTCAAATCTGCTATATACATGCGGTTAATATACCAAAGGCAAGGTTAAAATATACGCAGAGGCGCAGCTCATAGACGCTCGCCATCAACACAGCCTCATTTCGAGAACCTCTTCCGATCATAACGGATCACTGCCTGCAAGATGACTGATGCGCCTGTTGCGCAGTCATCTGCAGAACAGAATTCCTCCGGATGATGGCTCAACCCATCTTTGCACGGAACGAAGATCATGCTGGTCGGGACTCTCTTGGAGGTAAAGACACTATCGTGACCTGCCCCGCTCATGATTGTCCGCATAAGGGACTTGGGCTCCGCAGCATTGACGTCTGAGACGACCGCCTCCGCGGATTGCTGCACGCACTCGATGCAGTCAGGGTGGAACTTGACAGCGGGCGAGTCGAAGTCGAGGGTCCACTCTACGCGGCAAGGCTTGCCAATACCCTTACCCTCCTCTGCAGCGATCGAGTCGAACTCCTTCCTCAATTGATCTTCTACGACCTGGACCAACTCGCTTTCTGGGCCGCGAATGTCGAGAGTGAAGCTGACAGTGCCGGGAACCGTGTTCACACTGCCAGGCTTTGCCTCTACAATTCCAACACTAGCCAGACAGCCGTGGGAGGAGGCAACCTCGCGAGCGCGTACCATCATTCGAGCAAAGGCATAAAGGGCATCTGCGCGGTGTTCGAACGCGGTGGTACCCGTGTGGGTGTCTCTGCCGAAGATTGTAAGGCGGAACCAGCGGTATGCCTGAACGGCGGTAACGACACCAACGTGCTGGCCTGCAGAAATGAGATGGGGGCCTTGCTCAATGTGTAGCTCGAAGTGGGCCGCCATGGGTGTTTGCTTGTATGAGCACGGGACACTTCCGAGATAGTTGATCTTCTCCAACGCAGACTTCATAGACTCCGGGGCAGAAGATGCGGTCGGGAGAGATGCGACTGTTGGGACCTCTTTCAGCCCATGTGCCCGTTCAAGAGAAATGCATTCTGCCCAAACGCCAGAAGACACCATGCTAATAGGGAAACGGGCGCCCTCTTCGCTGTCACAGCGTTAGTCATGAGGGTTGAAGATAATAGTAGTCTGGGCCATACTTTGTCCAATTCACAACACCAATGCCACCCTCCGTCTCCAAATTCATTTCGTCAATTACTTTGAGCGCTTCGATGCCGGAGAGCACACCCAAGATTCCATCATACCGGCCACCTGTTGGCTGCGTATCCAGATGGCTGCCAATGAAAGTGGGTGGCACGTCGGTCCGTCGTCCAGGGCGAACAGCGAAGATGTTGCCCATTTCATCGACCGTAACTTCGCATTTCAATGCCTTCGTTGTTTCGATGAACCAATCCCGTACTTGCTTGTCTTCCTGTGACAGCGCGAGTCGCTGCATACCAGTGTCTGTGTGCCCACTGAATTGCTGTTAGACATTCGCAATCCATGGTAAAGCGCAGGCCATTGGGTACGAGAAGCAGTCTCCTTTGCATGCATCTCGAAAGTCCGCTTATAGTGAATCCAAAGGGTGTCGCAGTAGCACTTACTCTCCCCAGCGAATACCATATCCCCACTGACAGCTATGATGAAGGTCCTTTGCCAAGCGTTCTTTATTGGCCCTGAGAGCCGAGACCTCAGCCTCGGTTAGCTCTGTAGACAGCATGGTGTGAGTCGGGATAATTGAGAAAGCTCGACGTGGTGTGAACGCGGGTTTCACGAAGGCTGGTCTTGTCTGCCTTGATAGGATCCCAGTAACCCTGACAGCAGGTAATGTTTGGTAGAAGATGAAGGCCATCTTGACCTCAAATGGGCGCCCAAGGGGCTATATCTAGTTCAATGGCCTTGGAGACCCTTCCAGATAAGACCGCCAATCGACGGTATGATAAGATAGCTGGGTGGGGTTGAGCTGGGGTCTCGGGCTTTCCACCGAATCAGATATCCGCGGATTTGGGTGACGATAAACCGTTTCCTCGTACCCCAACTCCCTCGGGTCGCTTATATAGGAAGGTACAAGAGTAGCTCGGCAATGGACAACTCCGTGAGGGGCAGAGAAGGCTTTCGGGTCACGGTTGGCCTGTTTCATTACTGATTGACAGGGCGTGGAGCAGTTGCGGTAGTGGGTGTAGGGACAGGCATGTATTACCAGTCCTTGCTGCAACAACAGGTTGAATCGTCTATACTATGGACGAAAGTGTTTTGTTCTCATTGTAGGCTTCAATGCCATATCTATTGCACAGTCTAAGGCGTTCAAGTTGCATAGATCTGGCTAAGAGGACGATTGTATCCACAAGGATGATTCAAACAACCGACATGTGCTGTTAGAGACACAAGGGAGGGCGTGCGCTTGCGGAAGACTCAATCAGTGCTTTAATTGACGGAAGAGATGCCCAGTGGCTCAATGTCTGATGGAAGTCGACTGCTTTAGGAGATTGCCGGCAATGATGTGTGCCCCTAAGCCTTATGGACTTGGTCGCTCAGCGGACCTTCATGAGGAGTTACGCACACAGCCCCTGATGATAAAGCGGACGCACCACTTTCACAAGAATCACAATAAAATGGCCTAGAAAGTTGCAAGAAAAGAGGAGCATAGACTACTCACATCATACAATAACGACCAACAAAAAGAAAAACAATAAAATCGACAGCTGTGTCGATGGGTGATTCCAAAGATTGATGAGAGGAGTCTTTTGGGCAAACCACGGCCATCTCTGGTAAAAGGCAAGAAATGGGTTCTGAGCTAGTTTGTCCCACTCCTCGCAGATTGAACCTTTAAGTGCTTCTTATAGTGCCTTTCATCATCCACCCGCCGCAGTTCGAGACCCCGCCGGCGCGAACTTTTTATTGACGTTTCTTTTCGTCTTGTTCCGCCTTGCGATTGCTAACCCCGCATTCAGTCATTGCGACCTTCAATTCCCCTCAGACATACATTGATTTCCATCAACGTATATACTCAACCCCGTCATACAAGATGTCTTCCGCTGCCTGCATCTTCTGCAAGATCATCAAGGGTACGGTGCCTCCTTAACCTGTACATTTACAAATGTTACATTCTTGGTTCTCCAAATTGTGTCCGCTGCTAGCAGTGATCCGATCCGGCTAACCCCGACGTAAACAATAGGTGATATCCCTTCTTTCAAGCTCTTCGAGAGCGACAAGGTCTTTGCCTTCCTCGACATTCAACCCCTTAGCCGTGGACACGCTGTAAGTGTCGCCACCCCTGTTTTATGAACCGCATATACACCACCGCCTCAAGTATACCCCCGCACGACATGTCGCATTCTGTTCCCTACCTGGAGACAGACAGTCAACGGTCATCCAAAACAAGCAGTATACCCATGAATATCTTCAGAAAATCCGATCCCGTCCCCAAATAGCTCCCTAATTTTCACATATCCCCCCCGTCCCCCCAAGGACCAAAGAAGGAACCAGACAAAGCTAACAACCAATCTGCAAAACACAGCTCGTGATCCCCAAGTTCCACGGTGCCAAGCTCACCGACATCCCCGACGAAGATCTTCAGGAAATCCTGGTACGTAGACAGTACGGACATGCACATTTGAGATAAGCTCAGCGCTCGATCCGCATGCTTTTATAAGGTCCCGCCTGATCGTTGCGAGCACTCCCCTCTTTCAGTCTTCCCCGCAACCAGCTGGCTAGCTAGCTAGCTACAGAGACAGATACTAATAAGTCATCTTTCCAAATCGGACAGCCCGTCGCGAAGAAGATCGCCAAGGCCACCGGCGCCGAGGACTTCAACGTCCTTCAGAACAATGGTCGCATAGCGCACCAGGTAGTCGATCATGTAAGTTGCTAGCTTACCATGGAAGTGTGAGGTATTCAAAGCTGATGTTCGGTGTTTTCCAGGTTCACTTCCACATGGTATGTTTAGGATTTACTATCATTCGTCTATGCAGCTGTTCAGAGAGAATATCGATCCCCCACAACCCTGATGATAATATCACTGACAAAAACGACGAAATAGATTCCCAAGCCTAACGAGAAGGAAGGTCTCGGTATCGGCTGGCCCGCTCAGGAATCCGATATGGACAAGCTGAAGGCTCTGTTCGAGGAAATCAAGGCTAAGATGTAAAAGTGTACGTAGTACAGATATAGCAAGTGCTACAGCTGCGTCTAATTACATACCATGTGCTATTATCAATACTGTCTTCACAATATGATTAACTGTACGGTACATTCTGTAGTTATAACGTAGAAAACTATACCTAGCTTCGGTGGGTCGATTGCATCTATCAAGAAAAGTCCATTGCTCCATTGAAACCACTAGGAGAACCCCGCAATCCAAGTATACATGCTTCATGACAGACAAGTAGAAGCTGTATGTACATGCCTCACCAATGTGAGCGTTATTATAACAAGTAGTCTTCTATCAACACACTCTAGCAGTCTATCGTATACCAAGGCGTGGGGTATATCACTCGGCCTTCTCGCCGTTAAGTGCGTTTCCCTCAACCTTGCTCTTCGTGGGATAGAACTCGATCTTACCCTCACCTTGGATGACATCTAGTCTATCATACAAGGAAGTGGCTCGAACGTATGGGTCAAGCTGCCAGTACTGGACCCTTAAGCGTTCGATCAGGTCCTTTCTCCTGTCTACCGCCGCCTTGAGGGCGCTCTCGTCCTTTTTCATTGTCGAAGAGATCCAGTCGATGGTGGCGCCTTGAAGCTCCTGCGCCAGCTGCTGTCTCTCGGCCAGCAATTCGTCGCGCTTGGCACTGTCCTCCTGAGGCTTGTTCTCATCGGGCTGGGGCTCGACATACTTGTAGGCCCAGTTCTCGTCACCCTCAAGCTCTTTCATAATGCGATCTTTGGGAATGAACTTCTCCAGATCTTGGACATTCTTGGTGAACTGGATCTTAGAGGCGACGACAGGGTCGAGCCAGCCCTTGATGATATTCCAGATACCTGTAATCGATGTTAGAGGGGATTTTGTGAGTACCGAGTCTAGATAACTAACCTGAGAAGATCCAAGGAGCTTTGTGAATCAAGACAACTCCCAGACACTCTGGGTAATTGGCTTCAAAGCACTTGATCATATACTTCACCGGATGATAATCCTATGACCGTTAGAATTAGGAGCTATTGGTCGCAAACAGGTGTGCTTACCATGTTTGCTAAGGAGAAGTCGGTCATGTCGAAGACAACACACTATTTCCCTGTCAGTGGATAACGCCCTTACCATGGGGCAGTATACTCACAGCTGTTTCAACTGGAGGCGCAAGCATCATTCGAGCGGTCTCAATAGTGTACACCGTGAACCGGTCCAAGGCTTCTGTCTCCTGGTCGGCGGCCTTGTGCAAGCGCACTCTCACGACGCAGATCGGACGGCCAAGCTTGTCCACACCGTGGAGGAAACTTTTACCCATGCGCATCTGCAACAAAAAGTCTTCACCGGCCTTCTTCTCAGCGGGATCAGAACTCTGAGATTTCTTCAGGGCACTTTGCTCGCCATTCTTCATAATATCCTCATCCAACTTAACGTCCAGCAGTCTCCAGCGAAGCGTAGAGATCAACATGACCAGAGCATTTTTGACGTCCCACTTTCGCGCGCGCAGGAATCGCAAGAGCAGAGAATCGGGGTTGTCATGCTTAACCATATTCCAAAGAGTCACCCGAATCTCCTCAGGCTTCATATCCACAAGAGCCTGCTGGAACTCTTTTGACTGTCCATACTTGTCATCTCCGTCGGCGATGCTGATAGAAGCGAGACTCGAAGCGATCCCGTTGGTTCCCTTGTCGCTAGCGCTATCTTCCTCCTCATCCGTGTTGCTCCGCCCGAAAAGACCGAACCGACTCCGTTTAGACTGCTTCTTCTTATCTTGGGGCTGGCTTGCCGCCGCAGCAGCAGCGTCGCCGTTCTGCTTTTGGACCAGCTCAACAGCATCCAGATTGACACCGCAGACCTTCAGCAGCAGGACCCAAAGCTCTTGTAGCTTGGCTTCCTGCTCTGGTGTGAGATTTCCCACGGTCCCAGGTGGTAGATCCATAGGCATTGTCTTTAGGGTTTCAATGACTCCGAGAAAGGGTACTTGCGACTCTTGCAAAGGTTCAACAGAGTCGAGAATCGTAGGAATATCGCCTCCCGACTTGCGGTATTTATCCTGCAGCCAGGCGCCTGCTCCGATAAGAAATAGGGTGAATGTGACTGACCAGAACGACGAAGCTTCCCTCGGTTTGTAAGGTTGTGACAACGGCGAAGTGGAGAAGGGTCGTCTGAAGGATCCAGACCGAATCAGAGGACTTTGATTAGAGTACCACGGTGGGAAGATCTGTGCACGTCCTGAATGCAGGAGTCTGTCCGACGCGAACTTGATGGAATTGGCCGAGGATGGAGGTAGACGGCGGCGCAGGAGGGAACAAGCATGCATGTGCTTGTTCGTGAGGGCCAGAAGGCGATTGGAGAAGGACGAGTCAAATCCCAAAGGCAGAGATGCCGGCTTCCTTTTCCTGGTGTCCTCGTGAGTAAAATGGGAGACGAAGATCCGAGCCTAAATTTCAAGCCGGGAATAATGCGGGGAAGGAAGGAAGGAGGCGAAGAGAAGGCGGACGGTGCAGTTCGCTTGGAACCTTCACAGATTCAAGGTTCAGCAACAGGAGACTAAGGGGAACTCACAGCGGTTGGATGCGGCAATAATGGGGAGTGTTGATGAAGCCAGCGAACAGGATGGATTGCCAAGTCTCTTATTTTTCCCAGTCCGCAATCCAATGATGATAATCGCACCAGGGGTCCCTCCGGACTAGACGGAAGAACTAAGTAGTCCTAATTATAGGCTGATTGGGGCATTTTGGGTCGCAGTGGCGCCCCCAGGCAGCAATCTGCAGACACCTGAGGCATGAAAAAGGAGGGTCCAGTGACTCGGCCTTGCCTAAAGCGGGGATCAACATCAACAAACCCAATCTTTCGCAACTCCTTCATACAGCGTGAAACGCAACGGCGTCAAGTCGCATATTTGTGACAGCTTGTCTTCTATACTGTGCTTATTCCTATTTTGTTGCATTAGTGTCTCTCAATCGGCTTAGTTGCAGCCTTCAATTTGGGTACACAGTCTCAGAATCATCATGGATGCTTTTTCCCGCTCATCGTCTCGCCCACGGCCCTCATCGCGACCCACGACCCCCCTAAGACCCAGTTCCCGGTCGTCGATCCGTGAAGCTCATGGTTATGGCAACAGTATTGGTATGGCAGGCTACACCCAGCCTGCCATCAATGCCTTAGAGCCCCAGTTTGCAGAGCTTGCAGACTCCATGGCCGACCTCGAGGCCAACTTCATGCACCTTCAGCTGATGCACGAAAGTTTGACCCGGTTCAGTGAAAGCTTTGCCAGTTTTCTCTATGGTTTGAACATGAATGCGTTCTGTGTGGACTTTCCGGAGGTAATTGCGACGGTGAATAATGTCTGTCTTCCCTCTATAAGCTGACGATCGGTTACAGGCGCCCATTCCCGAATCTTTTCGGAGAGCCAAGCAAGCAGAGGCACAGAATGGTATGGTCACAGCTGCGCGAAAGGGAGATCCAACTACTAATAGCACGCATAGAGGCAGAAGCAGAACAGCTGAAAGCGACCACTGAAGCGGAGATGACATTCATGTGAGATCTGGTTACTCCCCGGGCCAGTTGTTTCATGCTTTTTTGCATCATACTAACGACATGACGTACTTAGGACTACGGATACTTCCTTCATCGAACATCCTCCAAGCACCGTCTCCTCCAAGCCTTCGGCAAAAATCCCAGCCCCGTCGCGTGGCACCACCAGAGGATCTACGCGTGGTTCGACAAGCAGTCGCTATGCGACACGGGGCACCAATCGTGGCGCCCGTCCAAGCGCATTGCCCCGCGGACGAGGATTACGGTGAAGGCAGGAACCCGGATGGTAGAAATTTTGAACAGGGCGCAGACGGTTGAGCCTGAAGAGGCACAAAGACTTGCGCGAAGGGAACGGTTTGCTATTGGCAATCCGTGGAGAATCCCTGCAATTCGCAACGCGCTCCCAAACCTTGAAAGGAACCCCGTTCCTGAAAGAACATACGGCGATGATTGTCGTAACACAAAGCCTGCCGAGCGGCCTGTCCGATCTCAGCGGCTCGGATCTTTCTTGAGGAAATTCTAGCTAGCCCCAGGGTGTAGAGTTAGGGTAGGCTGGCGATAGTCCCGTCTAGTGACCGAAGAACTTTTCCAGAGACTACGAAGAGATCTGGGTCACGTATGGTTGCATTACGAATAATGATCAATGCAAGACGTTCATGTGTTGGGAAGTGGGTGGCCTTGCGGCTCAGATAAGCGTTTGTAGAACCATCGCCCGTCCCCAGAATGACCCACCCCGGGGTCAATGGGGAAAGGCATCGTTAAGTATCAGATGCCCCATCTTCAAGTATGGAGAACGCACGGCCGTGAGCTGCAACTGTATATTATGTTAGGGGGATTCCTCGAGGGGACACATTGAATTAAATTTCCCCGGAAAGGACCCCAACTGAGGAAGCCAAAGAAGCCCCAAGCACGATCTCGGATCAAATGCAGTCCCGGTTTCTTATCGCCCGGAGCCGCGGTCGACCCTTGCGAAAAAAGATCTGTCTTTGCATCCAGCGCCCACGGTGCCTGTCTTCAGGGACGATCTTTACCCGTATATATAATTGACCTGCCTGTGTATTGTATTATCTAGTCTCTGTCGGTCTATTCCATTGGGGTTGTCCTTCCACAATCCCGAACGAGAAGCCAGAGAGGGACCGAGTGACTCGAGGGGGGATCCGATCCCGACTGACTGTGGAACACCCGGTGGCTGCGGAGAAACACTTGAGTGACTGTTGCCGCTCTCGACATTCCACTGCTTCGGTGGCTTTGCTATTGGCACATCTTGTGAAGGTGCATTTCTCTCTTCATCCCCATTGGAGGACCCCCGGCCTCCCCCTAGCATACAGAGCTGATATGATTGATACCTGCAGAGTCCTCCAGGGTAGTCCGATCCATGGATTCCTTCGTGATCTGCAGTTGACCTGCTGAACATCCTTATCATCTCCCCCTCTCTACATTGAGAGAAAAACTGTACTACTTTATAACACACTCCTTCACTCCATCTCGACTGGGAGCCTCACTCTAGGCTGAGCCAGGATAGGCTTCACGTGCGAGGTGTGACACTGTTTCACTACGTTCATTCATATATACCCCACACAATGGCTAGCGTCCTTTCGATATCATTACTCTCTGAGGCCGAATATGGCTGCGGTATGTGAAAAGCATGCGCAGAGCTGTTTTGTTGACCTTTTAGCACCTTTACTGACCCGGTAACAGAGCACCTGGCCACGCAACTGGGGCAGGATGTGAGCACTGCAGAGCAGTTCAAGAACGCATTCCTGAAAGCGCATAATTCATTAGGCCATTTCCCGCGGTCAATGGAGTCATCCACAAAGCAGAACGGTCGTCTCAAAGCCAAGGACTTTCTGAAACCGAAGTACACTTGCTTGACATGCGGTGAAGCGATGCCGATGGGCGGCCGGAAAGCTCACACCGAGAAGACCAGCCATCAGTTCTGTAAGTGGCTCTTGCCTTTTCCTCTCAATGTTAACTGACAGTGTTCGAGACATGGAGTCGCGAGCCCGCACGGTGTATTGCCAGGCTTGTGGTGATTTCGTCTACGACCACGGCCTCGAACGACTTCGGTGCTCGACAACAGAAAGTGCTCTTCAAGGTTAGCATCTAATTGACTCTCGCGCTTATTATAGCACTAACACGACGAAGTCGCCAAGAAGCGTCGCTTCAGCGATAGCTCTGCGGACGAGCTTTATATTCGGAGCAATGCCAGCAAGCGTCCTTGCGCCAAACAAGGCGTCAGGGGCTTGTTCAACCTGGGGCAAACCTGCTATTTGAATGTCATTCTTCAGACCCTTCTGCACGACCCGATACTCAACACGTACTTCCTCGGGAACGGTCATCAACCCCACGACTGCACTGCCTCTGACTGCGTAGGATGTGCAGTTGCTGAGGCTTTTGCGGATTTTAACAGCAGCGACAAACCGGAGGGTTTCGCGGCTCTCAATCTTCTTCTAGCATCATGGCGTGCAAGTTCTGTATGTTACCAGGTACATCATTTTCTTATCAGCGACGCTAATGGCGATTCATTCAGACTTTGGCAGGATATCAACAACAAGACGCACACGAGTATTACCAGTTTCTCGTCGACAAGCTTCACCTTAGTACTGAGAACCACCGAGAAGGCCATGAAAAGGGTTGTCCTTGCTTCTTTCACAAGACCTTCTACGGCAAGCTCCGAAGCAGCGTGACTTGCGACAAGTGTGGTAACGTCACACGAACGGATGATCCGATGGTGGATCTCAGTCTCGACGTTCAAGTGCAGGCGAAGAAACGCGCCATGGGTGGCACAGGGGTTCCGTCGACGCCTACCCTGAGTGGATGCCTCGAAAGCTACACATCTCCAGAGAAACTGATGGCAGGCGTGTATAACTGCAGTCACTGCGGAGGAACGCCGCAGAAGGCGACCAAACAATTGCGCATCCGGAAGTTACCCGCCATTCTGTGCATGCAACTAAAGGTACGGTTTCTCGGCACATTTCCGATATCATAGACGCATACTTACTTGACACAGCGCTTCGAACACACCTTTTCCGTCTCGGAGAAGCTAGAAGGCAAAATCGACTTCCCACTATCGATCAACATGCTCCCATATACGACCAGCCCGCAGGCCAAAGTTGACAGGTCTAGATTCGTATATGACCTCTCATCAGCCGTAGTCCATCAGGGCAAGCTCGATGCGGGGCATTACTACGTCTACTGCCGCCAGGGCGATGATGTGAGTTCTTGACCTGATCCCCTTCCAGGAACTCATTTTTAACCCAAGTCTTTCAGTGGGTGCTCTTCAACGACGACAAAGTCACTGCCGTCACTGAGGCAGAAGTTCTCAACGCTGACGCTTACCTCTTATTCTACAACCTTCGATCACTGGCTTCCGCGCCACAATAGAAGCTACCTATCGTGTACCATCACACCGCATCATCATCACATTGTACTCGGCGGCTGCCTCATCTTCTCGCATTCGGTTTCTCTTCAGCGACTCGGAGTCCACGGCTAGGAGTTGTATTATTATTGTCCGGTTGATTGATTGCATGCATGCTCATGTAGGAGAGCTGTGGCTGGCATCTTCGATCACGGATGCAAGACTGGTGTTGTTGTGTTGCGTTCCTTTGTTTTCTTTGCTTTCTTTCATACGCTCAGTTGCCTATATATAGCGGATAAGTCTGCGCCGTGTGCGTTTAGACTACCTAGTATAGTATAGTAGAAGGCTAAGGTTGCGGGAGTGGTATACATGGCTGCTTAGCTAGATATGGGGGTCAAATACAGACCGTACGGGGTTTCAGTAACGTGATTTTATTCATCTAAATTAAATCCGGGGTCGTCGATATCCGAACTGACATAGGCGCTTTCATGCGAACCAACAATATAACTCCCAGTCATCTACGCTACGCAGGTCCTACAGGGTTGACAGTCGGATGTCCAGAGCAGACGGTATAGAAAACGGCAGCCAACCAAAGGCAGTATGGGCTAATGGCCCAGACCATCCCAACACAAAGTGCACCGTTCAAAAAGCCATCCTAAAGCCAGAGCAGAGCCGCACGCTTCCAAAAGACGTAACCAGCCCATGAGCCCCAGCAGCACCTTGACCTTTCAAAACCAAGCACTTCACCTTTCACGGGCCAAGTGGGGAGAGATGAGACGATTATCAAGAGATCCTCAATTCAATCCGAATCATTACGAATTGCCTTGTTTTAAAGGAAATGAAAAAAAGGAGCTTCGACAAAAGACACCCTTTCTTTAAGACGGTCCACACCAGCCACAACCTAACACACACGTCTCTATAATCTCAAATCCCATCTCTTCCTCATTTTAAAAAGAATATTCCACCTGGAAACAAAAGAAAAACACCATTTTATTTCATTCCATTGAAAGCAAGCCCGGTTCGGATTTCATTTGCGTTTCGATTTCACACACACACTGGTAAAAGAAAAAAGAGGCTACCGTATCCCCCTGTTTTCTTCCTCCGCTAAACCCCGACATGAGACTGTGGGGGATTGTCGGTTTTAATTTGGGTGATATGTGAGAGAATCGAAGCGCCACGAGCACGTTTTAACGAATCATCGTCGTGAATAACGGAAAAATGGGATCGAGGAAGAAGATTCGATTTAACGGTACTGTTTGGGGGTGTGGTGTTAGTTAGGTTTCTTGTCTTCTGGTATGTGTGGCGTGATCGTGTGTATGTGTGGTTCTGGCTCTTTCGATGTCGAGTGGCATTTCAATTCATTCCATTTCCCGGTTCTTCATTGCTTTTCTTTTTTGTCGCAAGTCCCATCTCTTTCGAAAATCCTCCTCGCCATGCCAATGCCATTGCGGATATGATGTGGTGCTGGTGCTGGAATGTGTATACGGGATATGGTGAAACCAACCTTGTGGAAACCGATGTCAGAGGACTTCTCACGGAAGCACTGACGGCAGATGTTCATCTGTACGCAAGAAGAAAACCAGTTAGCCATTGTTCCTGCCCTCTCTATAATTTCGCATCGCAAAGAATCTGGTGATATCCATACCCCGTACTTGCGGATCAGACCGGCGCGGTGGGAGCAGACACGGCTGTATTATTCCAAAACGAATCAGCACATAACTTCCTTCACATTTTCGTAATTCCTCCATTTGTTTCTCTTCGTCTTCAAAATCCCCCCAATCCCCCTAATCTCCTCCTCAGGAATATGTCGCATATACGCACCAAGAACGGGAACCCTTGCCGAACCTGTAAATCACACATCAATTAGCCTCCCACACATACATATCAAATTCGAGGGACATCGTTTTCACTTACTTGCGGGGCCGGCTGTACCAAACGGACTCGTGAGTCATCTTGAATCTGAGGCGAGAGAAACCTGGGGATGAGACGGTGTTTGGCTGGCGGTTTGTCGTCGCTGGGCGTTGAAGGGGGACGGGGATTCAACGAAAAGGTTAGGGTCGAAATTCCGTTTGTGTGTCTTTCCGGTTTCCGTGATGCGGGCTCGGACCATCTCGCTTGATGGGGCGCTAAGCCTTGTTTGGGGGTGGTGGTCATGTGATGTATGGGTTTGGGGTTTTTTTTTGGCTACTCCGGAGGGATGGTTCGGAGGGTGGGTTGTTCCGGCCGATGTATATCAGAATGGAATATGGCAATGTTTGGAGGTTAGTCCACTTAAATTGCAGTATGATGATGATGTCCATAATGGTTACTTGCTGGATGCGGATGCTACTTATGTTATACGGAGCTAAATCTTCGAGAGAGCAGCTGACAGAACTGCTATACTTATCTACGACATCATTTCGGTGCCCTATCTCATCGCCTACCTTGGAGCCATAACAAAATGACCAAACAGAGACGTTCACACTAAACGCCAAATTGTCAGAAAAAAAAAATCACTTTCTATTAATATTTTCCTTACGCAGCCATATATTTCAGTCCGTGTGCCTATCGTAAGCGAGACTCAATGCTGCTTAACACCAACACCACACAATAAGTTAAAGCCATACAATTCAAACTGAGCTTAATGGGCTCAACACATACACACTAACATCCGACCCCGATCATGTCTTCCATATATAATTAAGCGACTACAATAAGCTACCCCAGGATCTACCCAGCCACCCCAACAGACAGATTCCAATATGAGCAGACTACTTCGTACAGAGTACTTACTTCACCCTTTTAAGTAGTAAGCATATTCCTCAATACCAGGACACTACTTACTTTACTACTCCATTGTTCGTACCTCTAGGGTATCTACCCAGTTAGGTAATAGTCTTATGACCCTCCCATGCTCAGTCAGGTACGGAGTACATAGCTATTTTATCTATCAGTACCTACCTCCCAGGGAAAACACACTAAGCTACATGCATTAGGGGCAAAGAGGAAGAACGAAAAATGGCAAAAATAAGGGGAGAAAAGAAAAAGAAAGGAGAAGAAAGAAATAGGAAATAAAAGGGAAAAGCAATTCAGGGGATTTCATAAGGCTTAGAGCTATCGGTGTAAGGCTGGCTAGGTAAGTAGCTAGCTAGCACATGCATCAACTAACTTACTAATAAGTTGTCTAATGGATGGACATTATAGTTAGCACTAGTTAATATCTGGTTGTCACTTAGCCTTTCTGAGGCTCGATGGAGTATGTCTCCTAACCAATGTAAGCTCCGTATAGTATCTACAGGACAGTATCCCACTTCAGGACTTCACTTAATGAGTTCACCACTTGCTTACTTGTGAAGAGGAACCATAACTACAACCAAATCATATTGACCAGTTCAAAGATATGTGGTTAGATCAAATGTTCAGGGACAGTGCAAAGAAAGGTCTACTCTGTAATGACCAACGATCAACAAAGCTGTACTTAGCTACAGGAGAGAAGTAATCACAAGCTAGCCTCCTTAAAACCCGAACATCCGAGTTCCGACGTGATAGACTACTGTGTAGAAACTTGCGTTCGGGACTACCCGCTCGATTGGACCTAATAGGGCTAAGTAGTGATGATCGCAGTAGGCGCGGAACAGGAGAAGTATCTAGCATCTGTCTAGTAGATGTTATTGGTGCTGTGTGTTTAAGCGATTGGTCCGTCTCGCTTGGATCACTGATGATCATCTACTGTGTATGTAGCAGGGTACTTTGTGCCTGTTTGGTAATTCCGGACGCCGATTTTCGGGGGGTTCGTTATTGTTAGGTGACATTGATGTGGTTGTTGTTTAACTATGTCGCGTGAGCCATATTAATCAGACAAGCAATGTAGCGAATAGTCTGTCTTGTGATATGGCGTTGTAAACTTGTGACTACTGCAGGACATACCCATGTCTTGTTTCAGGCTAGTAGGGTGGGTTTGTATCTCCCCGCAGTCACCCTCCCTGTCTTTTGCGGCATGTTGCGGTGACTTCTGGTCACACTCACCTACTCGAGGGCTGTGCTTGCGGTGGGGTTAGTAAAACACAGTACGTATATGGGACTGACATGTTCAAGTAAGGGGTGCGGTTCTCAATCACTTGACCGTACGTATACTGCAACTTGCACATTCCTCGGCAAGTTAAACTGAACGAGTCGAGTGGATGAGAAGACTCTGAGAGACTCTAGCTAAGGTGCGTTAAGTATCGAGAACTATACCTTGTGAGATGGACATGAAGCGAACTGACTTGTGAGATAGTGTATGCCAAGGTGGCTATGGAAATTAGTATGTCCGAAAAGTTAATGAGGTTCACTACTGTCCTTGAGCAAAGAGTCTGGGGTAATGGCTTCTCTAGCTATTGTAGAATGTGTCGATGGAAAGACATTTCTATCTGAAGCGAGTGCTTCTGTGCCACCCGGAGAGCTAAAATCCCTATGCTTTGCCAGATTCATGACCAGGATCGGTTGGACTGTCTGGTAGGAAGCCATCGAATTCTGCTAGAGAAGAGCTGGCTGTTATAGTTCCTTGAAGTCGCTTAATGAATTCGCGCCAGCTAGTGTGGCTGCCTCGAGCGAATCACAAAGAAAGGCAGAACGGCAGAGGGAGTACCTGAACAAGTCTCACCAACCAGGTCAGCCGGTTAAAGCGGCATCATCATCGGAGCGAAGCCGGAATTAGCGGCACGGAGATTATGGCCTGCCTAGTATAGTCAAGTGCTGAGCCATGGTTTGTCTCCGCTTAGAAAATGAGCTCAGCGGCATCCTCCGGCTGTTTTGCGTGCGCTTGCCCAATATCACAAAATTTTCGCCAATCGAACTACTCCGACCAAAGTTGCGGTGGAATCCACATGGAAGGAAAAGTCTCCGAGTTAACGCGAGCCTAATCGAGAAACTGATTGGGCAATGCATCAGAAGTGGTCCGTCCACTACTACCTACCAAAATGATGACCTGTAAGCTGGATGCCATATGTAAGACTGGTAAACCCTGAATGGCGACATGTCAACATGACAGTTGTAGTCTAGGCCTCTCGTCGATGACGGGGCTTGAATCGCGGCAGCCTTCGTGCAAATGCCGCCAGACAAAGGGAGGAAATCCTGACGAGTGTAAAGCCGAGAAAGCCGGATGTGCCGAACTTGAGGTCATGGGATCGGGTCGATCTTATCAGGCCTAAAATTTTATGGCGGGTCCCTTTAAGTTTGTGTGTCGGCTTGACAGCACGGATGTCCAGCAGTCCAATCTGGCAATGATTGCTGCGTAGTATGATCCTGTGGGCAGATAGACTCACCAGGACAGTGGCATTCACAAAAGGACAATAGTAACACCCATTCTCATCCCTATATAGACTATTGTAACCATGTTGTGGGTTTGACTCTAGCAAAGCTGCCTGGAGAAACCATGCCATGACGTCAACGACATGACCGCAACAAGTATCCGATTTTTCCCACGATGAGCATCGCGTCATGATCGATGAGTCAGTGTTGGTCATACGATGCATAAGTACGGGTGCGGTGGGAAAGGGCCAGCCAGGCCTGGAAACGGTCAAAGAGAGAAAGTGGGTAAATACTTAAAAAACTTAGAAAAAGAGGCTCGACAGTGATTGAATGATTAATGCGAGAGATCTCCGGGTCAGACGGATGTGTGTCGAGACGGGAGGTGCGTGGATGTAAGAAAAAGGTGACGAGAAGCGCCATGGCGCATGGACGGTGTTTATGCCTCCCGGGCAGTTCATACAGAACGGAAGGGCGCGGATGCGGATTGTGATTCTCGCCCGGTGATGCCAAGCCGCGATCGTCAGTTGGGTTGTCAGAAAGAGAGCAAAGGTCGATAGATACTGGCAGAATCATACACGGGCACGGACAGGGCTAGCAATCACTAGCAAAAAGCCCAACGTGCGAGGCCCGCCGGGTGGGGTTTGCTTCCGAGGGAAGAGGATGCCACTAAAGCCGGCAGAGATCGACGCTTGTTGGTGGTCTGCCTACACTCGAAAGTAGTAGATAGACACACCAAATAGCTCGATATAAGGATTACAACCGAGTACTATCGAGTACTCTATGGCTAAATATGGCGGCTGTATAGGTTGCACCACAGTTGCACAATCATCGTGCTAGATGAACATCTCCCTAGCAGTCAGTTCATGGTTGCTTATCAGTCTAACCTCAGTGTTGTTGTTGTTGTATAGATAGGATCGTCGCCAAACCTACTAAAAGGCCGGTCGGCGCCAGCACATCCGCGGTCTGTACCTGTCTATGGCATGCACCGCTCTCCTCGCTTGTAGCACCGACCTTTAGTGCAACCGCCTGCATCGCAACGTCACGCTACACTGGCATGCGCCCTGAGTTGACGATCAGCCCACCAGAATCTGGAGATGGGGAAAAGTCATGGGCCAGTTGGGTACATTCCAGATGGGCCACTGTTCAACAGGGCTGGACAGCTAGCTAGCTATCCATCCATCTTTAGGTACAACACTGCTCCTACATCCACCGCAGCTACTCTGTGCATGTAGCTGAGATATTAACACTAGTCTCATTGGAGCGGAATAGTCCAAAGCAGTAGTCCGTAGGGCCAGAGACAGCTTGCCGTAGATGGCACCGATCGACCTCTGCAGAAAGAGGGGTTATATTAGTACGGACGGTCTTGACTTCAGCTCGCCCTTTGGTCGCGGAGGATACTTCCTCCTTTAGCAGCTCCCCGCTCCAAATCCCCTCCAATACACAGCTTGCAATAAACCAGCCATCGTGTCAGTGTGTGCCGTGCTGCTTGCTCGTTCGCGGTCCGTTGCATATGTAGTTGGTACATGCTCATTGGAGCTGGTGATAGATCGCTCCGCACGCTGGACCAACATAACAAACACACTATGGCATCCTCCCTTTCATGAGTCCCCACCAACACTTCTCACCTGCCGATGTAAGGGGAGATGAACTAGATGCATGACTGTCCTCTGGTGATGTCGCGAGAATCCAATCATCTAAATACTCCGGATCTGATACATTCTATCCTAGACAACAGCCCCTGGCAGTTCGCTCTTTCACAAGCTCGAATAGCCGCCGAGACAGAGAGGTGAGTAAACGATTCGTAGGCTTATTGCGCACCATCTTACAAGTCGCGGGAAGGCGGGACCTAAGAAGTTGGGCGTATCAGAATCCCTGCATTCTGGACTTCTGTTTACACCCCCCGCGATCGAATGATTGCTGCGCCTTCCGGGGGACTGTCAGACGGACAGGAAGGGATGGATAGATACATGGCATGAGCGTCCTGGCATAATTGTGACTACAGAGGACTGCGTGGAGACGAGATCGGAGCCCAAACGGCGTACAGGCCACTGCCAGACACGCAGATGAAGGTGGACCGGCATAGGGAGTAGTAGTTAGTAGTCTCATGCACTTGCAGCCTTGTTGACCCTTTCGCCAATAGTGCGAACTTGGGCTTGAAGACCCTTCTGTGTGATTCTGGCATCGCGAAAAAGGCCTGCTGTCCCACGGCATTAGTAATATATCCGCGGGAGGGGCCATGAAGCCTTAAGAAGCAAGATGAAAAAGCCCCGAAAACAGGCGAACAGGATCCCGAAGCGGATGGGGAACAAGAAGGGAACATCCACTGGTCCGCTCTAGGCCACACGCTAAAAGTCCGGTACCTTGGGATGAGGTCATTTCCCATGGCGCGTCAGCGCATCGTGACCTGGAAGTCGAGTATCTCCTCCCGGTCGCTCCGGGCTTCCGAGAACCCAACTCTGCCAAGAGGGGTAATTTTCTTTTTTACTTTTCTCTTTTCTTTTGTAAATCCCCTTTTCTGGGCTCTTATTTGTGCTCCTCTTCGGCTTTATCGAAAAATGGTTCATATGATCTGAAGCCAAAACAGGCACTTCTCTTGTTGCCATTATTAAGTAATTCAATTTCCACACAACAAACCTTAATTTGAAGAAGTTTCAAATCACAGCAAGATGCATCGTGACTCAGAGGCTGAGAGCTCGTGATCCGAGGGGGCTTTGCTACTAGTAGTAAGAGAGATATACGGAGTAGGGATGATGTTGGAAAGGAAGTAAGATGGCAAGGAGGGATTGGCTGACAGGCGAAAAGATCCCGAGAAAAGTGTAAATGGAAACATAGAAGGGAAAAGAAAATTCATTTTTCTGAATGGAAGAAGAAATAAAGTTCCAGGCATTGGAGGCGGTGATTAGTCCAAAAAGAATGATCGGCTCCATCGCTGGATGACTTCGGGAGGCATGAGTGGTGGTACCAGCGTTCTCAGCAAGACACCTCATGATGACGATGGGAGCCTTGAAGGATCGAGCTATATCATGGGCATAGCCTCAACATGGAATCCGAGAGTATCTTGTTAGTTGTTAATCATCATCACTCTCATTTCTTGCAAAAGAAGAAAGAAGAGCGAGGGGTCAAGCAAACAAAGCAGCAGTCAGATCAGAAACCAGACTGGGAGGTGAACAGCGTCACTCCTGGGGGGGCCTTAGTCCTTTTTTTTTTAATTTTTATTTCCTTTTTTTTTTTTTTTTCCGTTTCCCTTTCCTTGCTAGCGCGAGGGTGCCAGTGAGTAACTCCACTTTCGGCACACGGAGCTTTGGGGAGCTCGAGCAGGACCGCTTGTTTCCACGGCCTTTCGGTCTTGTTGCATGCTATCCCCGCCAGCTCCGAAGGAAGGAGAGCTGCGAACACAAGGCGCGAATGGGAAAGAAAAAAATTAAGTCATGAGTAATGATTAAATAAAAAGTCTCGCGCAACCCTCTCTGGCAACCCCTCCGGTCTTCAGCCTTCCGTCTCGCTTCTTAACCTACTTGTATGGTCCACCGTTGGCTGGCTGGGTTTTCTTGGATTCTTCGCCCATTCTCATACTTATACTTCCTGCTCTCCCTTCACGACCGTCCGTTGCTTCCATACTTCAGCCCTACCAACCTGTCTGACCTCCCGACGTATTCCCACGTACTGCCCTTCGCCAGGTGGTAGCCGCGCCCATCCGCAATCCAGCAACCCAGCTTCCTCGTACAAATTTCCTCTGTTATCTTGTTTGCGACAAGGGGAGCTGGGAGTTGGCTTAATCTCATAGTCGTCTCTCCGTGCTCGCACTTGATTTCAACCTGTCGCACGTCGCAGAGATATAGTTCCCCTTATTTGGTTTTCCCGTCTGTAATATAGAAGCTCCCCCCCCTCATGTGGCAGCGAGCTTCCCGTGCCGCGCTTGCGGCAGCTTTCCTTCTAGTCTCCGTTGCGAATGCGCTTCCCCACGGAGACGACGAAGCGATGGACATGGACATGGGTATGGATATGAGCCACAGCGAGTCCACCCAGGAATCGTCCACAGAGGCAAATGACGACTCCCCCATGAGCTACTTCGCGTATGGGAAACACGGCACCGCGATTGCGGTTCACATCGGTCTCATGATTCTCGCCTGGTGCTTCATTCTGCCGACAGGTATAGCTCCATTTTATCTAACCCTCACAAAGACACAGAAAACTAACACTTTGCAATAACAGCGGTCATGTTCAGCGTCGCACGGTCACGTTTCGCATTGCCGTCGCAATTCCTTTTCTTGGTATGCAACGCGGTGGGATTGCTTATTGGAATCATCTACAACAGCCAGACCCCCGATCTGTATGAGAACAACGCTCATCACAAGATTGGCTGGATCGCAACCTGGGTCATGAGCGCGCAGGTCATCATGTCGTTGATCTTTGCCTATGCTGGCAGAGGCGAGTCGGAGTCGACTTCGTATGAACGGGCAGCGTTCCTTCCCGTTTCTACCGATGAGATGGAGAGCCCCCAGATGTACTCTGGTGGTATTCGCCATTCGTACCGCTGGTCGCGCGACAGTGGACAGGGCACGGAGAGAAATTCCTCTTCCCTCCACAGTCGTCCTGGGTCGCCATCTTGTGCGTCGCCTTCGGATGAGTATGACGGTTTCGAAAAGCCCGAGGATCCGCTCCCCGAACCCTCGTCCCAACCGCGCGGGTGGTTCCGCATCCCCTTCGCCGACCGATTCCTTGCCAGCCGTGTACCTCGTCTGGTCTCCACCAGAGCGCTTCGCATTATCTCGACCATCTAAATGGGTCCAGCATCATTACTGGTCAATATCGAGTAACGGAGATTGCTTAGAGGGAAATATACTGCCGAGCAGGGGCGATGCTAGGGCAGAATATCCCCGTGTAAATAATCCTCAGAGGAGTAGCATCCAAGCTCTTCAAGCAATGATATCTGGTTGTTATTTTCTATGGACTGCGGGTTGGACCTTCTGGGTCTTGTGTTCGGATGGCAATCGCCGATTGAAGGTCCGACCGGCCCGCAATATCCGACGGAGTATATTAAGTTAGTCTTTGTCTTCCCCGCACGAGAGGAGGGAGGGCATTTAGACTTTCTGCACGTATCATCTGCAGCTTCTCTTCTTCCCAATCACCTATAAATTCCCTTTCCATTCTTTGGTATTCTTTGAAATCCGATATGCCGCAGAAGCTCACGGTCGCGGTGGCGCAAGCCAGCACCCAGTCCACCCTGGCAGCCACTTTGGCGGCCCTGGAGCGAGTGACTCGCCATGCTGCGGCCCGCGGGGTGCACTTGATTCTCTTTCCCGAGGCATATCTTGGGGGCTATCCCAGAACCTGTGACTTTGGCACAGCTGTAGGTGCCCGTGGCGCTCATGGGCGCGACCAATTCCTCGAATACTTCCATGCGGCGGTCGACTTGGGTGACACCCCCACGGGAGCTGGGGACGACTGGGTGAACCGTAGATTGCCCCTTCCGCGAGGCAAGGAATACCGCGGGGATGGCACCCGAGAGGCGCTGGAGAAAATCTCCCGCGAAACTGGTGTGTTCATCGTGTGTGGCGTCATTGAGCGCGCCGGGGGTAGCCTGTATTGTTCCGCCATCTATGTCGATCCGCGCGATGGCGCCTTGGGCAAGCGGCGGAAGGTCATGCCGGTGAGTGGCAAGGAGTTGCTCTGAGAAGATTATGTTGATCAAGCTAATTGGTGATTCACAGACGGCCTCGGAGCGTCTGATCTGGGCTCAAGGATCCCCTTCCACCCTCAAGGCTGTCACCACTGAACTTAATGGGGTTCGGCTGACCATCGGGGCCGCAATCTGCTGGGAGAATTACATGCCGATGCTTCGACAGAGCCTGTACTCTCAGAATGTCAACCTCTATCTAGCCCCGACGGCCGATGCCCGCGATACCTGGCTGCCGTTGATGCGCACAGTGGCTGGAGAAGGCCGTACGTTCGTTTTATCCGCCAACCAATGTGTGCGACGCCGGGAACTGCCCGGATGGATCACGGCCAACTCCCAGGACAAACACAATGGCGATGACTATGTGTGTCGGGGCGGCTCCTGCATTGTCGGTCCCCTGGGAGAAGTCCTCAGTGACCCCATCTGGGAAGTGAGCACAGATGATGTGACTGACGCCAGTGATCCAAATGATCCAGCAATTGCAGCCGCACTGTCTATCACGGAGATTGATATGGAGGATTGTGAGCGCGGCCGGTTAGATCTGGACGTGGCGGGCAGTTACTCACGCAATGACTCCTTCAAGCTGACAGTAGATGGGCTGGACCTGAACCCTCCGCCACTGTAAGCTGTCAGCGACTTGTAATGAGCCTGATGTATATAACTAAGAGAAATGTACCTAATAAGTGTTCGGAGGAGTGCCCCTGAAATGGAGTAGATCCTGAGTCGAATAAGATGAGATGTCAATCATTCAGATCTTCACAATCCGTAGAGATTATCTCCCAAAAATGCAAGCCTGAAATGAAGCCTGAGGCATTAAACTTAGTCAGCCATTACATCAGCTGAAGCTTACCCGATTCGGGGCATTTGAATGGTGTTTTTGGTACCAATCAATCCATCGATCAATCACCTTCATCTGAATCATCTACTACTATTATAAAACTTCATTCTTTGAAGGCCAATGACATGTAGTAATTCTTGAGGTCACGGGTACACACCATCTTCAGGACCTGATATGACGCCCAGTCCGGCACCTTCACCTCAGTTGGCCTGCCGACGCTGCCGTATTCGCAAACAGAAAGCACGTTGCCCCAACATTGCCAACACAATGATACCGGCTAATGTAAGGGCTACTGTATAGTGCAGCCGGCCTCGACCATGCACCAACTGTGTACAGGCGCAAGCCGGTAAATCTCTCTTAATGGTACTACTCCCTGTGATCTTCTGTCGCAACTGACATACATCAGCCTGTGTACCTAGTCAACGACCAGCTAGGAAGAGCCGCGTCAATCCGGAGTGAGCTGTTCCCTCATCAGGCTGATAGCCAGGGATTATTGCGTCTGACCACATTAGATATGCCCGTGCTCTGGAGGAACGGATTATCGAGCTGGAGTCCCAACAACGTGATTCCACTGATCCTACTCTCGAGCCGGGCCCAACTCCAGGCCTGAGGAAGACAGACGTGCAGCCGACAGAGTCACTCGAACCGCCGCAAAAACGAATAACCCGAGCCCAAACTGAAGAAGCAACATTCCCAGCAATTTGTCTCTCATCCCATGGCCCGGGTGATGGCGAAGGCACCCAAGCTGGGAGTACCCCTTCTATTACCGTACTTCCCCCCCTTCACACGCCACAGTCGGGGTCACTGGAAGGGACCAACTATGAGAAGGAGATCCCGTCACAGACTCAGGATGAGCTGATCCAAATCTTCCTAAAGCGCGTGAACCCGCGCTATCCCTTTCTCCACGAAGAAACCTTCATCGCCTGGTACGATGCATGGAAAGCATCCAGGAACTTGGGCGTGCCTCTGCCGCCGGAAGAGCAGTGGAAAGCATTCTTCATCAAGATGGTTGGTCATTTGCGAAGACCATGCAACATAAGCTGACAGGCTAGCGCCAGGCACTTGCCGTTAGCCTTTTGATCGCACCTCGAGTATCACCCCGAGATATGAAAGTTTCTCAGGTAGGAGTACCGTCAAATCACATCACGCCCCCGCTAAAATCACAGGCTCTATATTCCTCCGCTGCATCATCTCTAGATGCTGTATTCGCTTGTCTTGACCCCGTATTGCATGCGCAAGCCTACTTACTGTGCACGCTGCATGCACTTCACTCGCCTTCTTCGCAAACGGTTTTGACAATGATTTCTGCAGCCGTGCGTTGCTGCGTGATTGCACAGTTGCATTTATCAGCAGTAGAACACCAACCGCAAGAACTGCTCTGTGAGAGGCAGATCCGGCGCCGTGTGTTCTGGTCTGCTTACGCGATTGATCGCCTGGTCAGTTGGGTTTATCATGTCCCGTGCAGTCTCGTGGACGAAGACATCCAAGTTGAGGTGAGATCTCGCTCGCAGAATATTGAATTGGAGGAACTGACTTAATGAATCAGCCTTTTGCCAACATGAACGACGACGAGATAAAAGAATGGCAAGCCCGGGCTGATCGGCCGGATCTGGACGAGTCCACCCCGCGCAGGACTCAAGTGTCGTCCGCTCTTCACCTGATTCGCGGGAGGAGAATTCAATCCCGCATCTTGAGCATCATGATGCGGGCGGATTACGATCAGCGATTTGCTGGATCTCATCAATGGCGTCTTCATATGCTTGAGGTGCTCAATGACTGGAAAGCGCAGCTGGAACCCCATAGCGACCCTCTCTCTAAGGGCTACACCAGCGAAGGATGGGTAGGCATGCTGTACAACTATACAGTGCTACTCCTTTACCGGCCTACGAAAGCGAACATGAGTGGCTTGGTCATGGAGCATTGCATTAGAGCCTGTACCGACATTGCACTGACATTCTGGAAGTATCTCAAGAGCCGTCAAACGGCTCAACTATGGCCGGGTGTGAGTAACCATCCCCCGCATGATCTCTAGAACAGCAACTGAAACCCTTCTTAGCTGCTTAGTCAGTTTGGTATAGGGATTACGCTGTTATACTGCCTATGGGTGATGCCACCATCGCATCGATCCGTCGAAATTCAGTCACCAAAAATTGGCACAGCCATTCGGACGTGCTCCGTGATCTTGGCAGTCCTGTCCGAGCGGTGGACTGAAGCCGAACCATTGCGGGATATCTTTGATCTCTTGGCGGACAGCATCCCGGTCTATTGGTCTCCTGATAATGGCGAAGCAAGCCGCATCTCGGCGTCCTCGGCAGACACGATTCAGGGGTACCTGCCCCGGGTGACGGCCATCGTCATCAACAAAGACATAATGCGCATGCTTATTGAGATGACTACGGAGGATTATCCGTGGGCCGCAGGTCGGCCGGTGAATGGGGGTAACTGGTCGTCTAGTGATGTGCACAATGCCCATGAATGTCCTCTGTGCTGGGGGACCCGAGCAGACCGAGCAGACTTGCCTTCGGTCGGCTTTGATGCAGGAATCCTGTGGCCAGGCTTCGATCATCGCACGGACGATGACTCCTTTGCGGTGTTTGCTGAGGAATCACCCCTCTTTCCGGGGCTTCTGGGCTCGATAGAGTTTTGATCCTTCGACAACGGAGCTGATGCACCGGTTATGCAGTCTGATTACTAACTGATGTGCATAACATGGAATAACTATCTGGCCCCTTGAATTCCCCCGTCTCCAGACTGTTTCGCATTCTCGCAGATATCCTTCTGAGTCAATCCGATTGAACTATTTGCCCCGATGAAGCTGTCTCACCCGGTAGAGGACGATTTCGTCTTCGTAAATATCTCGCGCCCCGATGAGATCAAGTCTGCTTCAACGCAGCGCACCATCCGACGCCATGTCATGCGCGACATTGGGAGATCACGTCGTACACGCCCGGAGCAACGGACTTGGTCTGTGGGCCTGAGAGCCCCGTCAGATCCAGTGACAGAACACATTCCAGCGCCGATTGACCCATGTAATACGACATTTTATCCTACCCCTATGAGCGACCGAGCGCTACAGCTCATGCACTTCAGTATGCCCCTGCAATTACCGGAGCCTCCTTGAGTTTGCCTATCTAACCTGCGTAGTGACTACGGACCGCGACTACGTGTTCCGTCCGTTCCGGACCGTCTGGTTCTCCATGGCATTAACTGACGCCACTGCCATCCTGGTGGCCTTGGCTAATGCTGCCATGTTTCTCGATCAACGCCTGCGGGCCCAGGGTTATCAGTATGAGACCAGTACGGAGTGTCTGAGTTACTACGGACAATGCGTTCGGCAGGTCACACACCGGCTGGCAGATACCCGTGAGAGTATTAGCCAAGGGGTCATCACGGCCATATTGGGCCTGACCTGTCACGATGTTTGTCAATCTTCTCACCCTACCGCTGCATGAATGCTAAACGACAGATAGCTCTATGTTGGTACGTTAGATCGCTGGAAAATTCATATCAGTGGCCTGGGCCGTATCCTCCACCTGAGGGGTGGATACCGGGGCCTAGACGACAGTATCACGCACTTTGCCATTTGGTAATCCCTTACATCCGCTCGTTCCCTCATACATCCATGGGCTAACTGTCCGGCGTCAGGCTTGATGTTGTGGGTAGTGTGATGGAAGACTCCCGCCCTCGGTTGCCTACTCCGCCGGGGTATGCGGCTCAAATTCCCGATATGCTGTCTCCCACTCTGAGAAGCCTTCTAAGGGATATTATTGCAAGATACGATTGCTTCCGTGACGTCGCGGCTGCCTTCAGTCATGTGAGCTTTATTGTCCGATATACTGACGGGTCCCTTTGTCGTTCCGAGACAGCCTGGGTAAGCGAGGATAACCTCACTGTCATTGAACTGTTTGGCCCAGCCACACATTTCCTGCTTTCCATGTCGAGGCCAACCGAGTTGGATTTAGTTGCAACAGAAAACCCAATTCGGCAACTCCGCGAAGCACTTCGGTTGGTGCTATTACTGTTTCTTGCCACAATGAAGCAAGATATCTTCCTCTTTACCGCTCACGAACGCCAATATCTGCAGTGGAAGTTATCAACGCTTATTCCACAGATGGAGAGAACCGACTACGACGACTCTTGTCTGAAACTGCATCTCTGGGTGCTTGTAACAGTGTCTCGACTTTCTCGTTCTACCCAGCCAGGGTTGTACCTTGACGATATCCGGTCCTTGCTGGACCTTCTAGGCATGGGTAGCAAGGAAGGAATAGATCTGGTCGAACGCATTCTGTCCATTAACATTTTAGATGTCTATCTACCTTTTCTCCCAGCGCTCAAGACATCCTCATGTTCATAACTATGGCATCTTAGCCACCCACAATTCCACCACTGACGGAAATGACCTGTCCGGAGATCCAGCGACTCTTCTCCGAGCACAACAACAGCACTGCGTCCGCAATATCCTGCACGGTGCCCAATCGCTCCTCGACTCGGCTCATGGGAACCATTGTCTTGTTAATCTTTTCCGCCACCTGAGGCGGTAGACCATCTGTATCTACCGGACCGGGGGAAACTGTGTTGATGGTTATGCCGCCATGATTGCGACCAAGCTAGACACCAATTAGCATAATTCTCGTGTGGGTTCCCGCCGTAAAGTCCAGCGTACCTCCATTGCCATGGAAAACGTCAGCGCATCCATCGCCGCCTTTGAAGCGCTATAGACTGGCGATCCTGAAATGCCCAACTTGGACGCCACCGATCCGATGTTGATGATTCGACTGCGTGGCGGCATGTGCTTCACTGCTTCCTGGATGAGGTAGATTGGACCAAAGACATTGACAGCAAAGGTGGTCGCAAGAGCTTCGGGCGCAGCGCTGAGTACCGGTCCCGGAGTGCCAGTAGCCGCGTTGTTGACTGGTCCACGTCAGCAAGCGTCCAAGCCAGGGAGGCGGAGGTGTTCGTGGACAAACCTAGGATATCAAGCCTTCCAAAGGCTTTGACTGCTGCTTGCACAAGCCTCTGTGCTTCGTCAGGTCGGGAGATGTCCGCCTGTACGGCTAGGGCCTGTCCGCCCGCCGCGGTGATGCTCTGCGCCACGGTGGCAGCGGAAGGACCTGTGGACGGTGAGACATAGTTGAGGATAACCGCTGCACCGTGGTGGGCCAGTAGAGTGGCAATTGCGGCACCAATGCCTCTCGTTTTACCAGATCCGGTAACGAGGGCTACTTTGCCTTGAAGACTGAGAGAGGAATCATATTGGGACATTGTGAATGAGTGATGATGGTATGGAAGATGGGAGTCGAAGATGCTGTGGAATCAAGTCGCCTTTTATGCATTTCCAGCGGAGTTTTAGGCGAATGGAACAGTGCAAAAGTGAGAGGTTTTCTTGCCCTTCAGCATTGTGATATTCGCCGCCATGATCCTGGAGGCTATACACGATTTCCCGATTTGGCAAACGGTCCCTGGCCCCTGCAGCTGACTCTCGCACTAAGCAGGAAGCAGTTAGTGCTTATGAGTGGATCTTAAACAATTCCGATGGTTGGTCAGAACCTTTTAATCTCAAATTACTATTCATATTTTGGTTTAGCTAGCATCACTCGATTGGGAAGATATTGAAAGGGTGAAGAGATAACTCGGCAGAGGGCATCTTAAATTCATTATAACTAGATAATACACAGATAGCTTTAATACCCAGTGACCGAAGATCACACCCAGTTATTCAGTTGCTGTCACAATTGTCCGCGACTGCTGCGTCTGATACCCGGTCGTGTCGAATTCCACGCTACCACTACTGGTCTGGCTCAGGCTGCTGCTTTTCCGCAGCTCCTCGGGTTCATTTGTGACTTGAAACTGGCGGTGCTCCCAAATTTCCAACGGCTGCTCTCGAGTGATATACTCGCCAGATTCGGTTGGATCGATCGTAGACCGACCGTGCGATTTGTCGCCAGCGCGGAACCGCGACAGATGGATGGTCGAGCCGTCCATGCGGCTGGTATATTTGCCATGGCTGCGATCGTATGAGGAGTGGGCCAAAAATGCCCGCCAGTTGAACAGTCGGCGAAACAAGGTCCAGGTTTGAGGGATGTTAGCAACGATCACTGCCGTGGCAGCCTCGCGGACGTACCAGTCCACCCATTGCCCGCCATATGGATTGGACAGGGAGTAGTATTTGGACAGAATGGAGCACAGAATCACAAAGGCACCCAGCGAGAAAACCGCGCACAGGGTGACCTTCTTGGCCAGACTCAGTTTCGCCTTCACCAGCAGGGGTAGCGGGATGGCCATGATCATCAAGTCGGTTGAGATATTGAGAGTGAGTACCAGAATCAAGTGATTGCGATAGACGGAACACTGAAGGTTTTTCGGCGGTACGGACCAGTATGCGGCAAAGGGACGACACCAGGCGGCAAAGAACAAGATTTCCACAATGACGAAGCTAAGGGCACAGAAGGCACCGATGATCTTGACGATTCGATGCTGCGAGAGTCCGGATCTAGAAGACAATCAGATGCCATATTCAAATCAACCGTGAGGCGAACCTACGTCATGGTCGAGTACAACAAAAGCAGGCAAGCCTTACACCCCCAGATGGTGGCTAGCCACATCTGCTCCGCCACAATGACCAGCTTGCTACCTGTGATACGATCTGGGATGGAGGAGGGATCGATGCTATTGAATTGGTCCGGGGGAATCTCGTTAGTGCCATGTTTGTGCACTTCAAGTAGGAACACGGTCAGCAAGATGTAGAAGACCTGTGTCGCTGTCAGTCATTGCGCCGTTAATTTGTTGTCAGTGTGGAGGTCATGCGTACGACAGTAAAGCACATCATCAAGTCTTCAAGTTGAAGATGGCGGGGCACTCCCATCTGCAACGTCCGGGAGATATAGCGCAGTAGGGCTGTCACGATAGGCGATCAGCACTGATTAACATCCTGTCACGCCGTTGTTCCCCGACGATCACTTACTGACTAGCAGCACTACCGCGAACCACACCCAAGTGTTAACGCTGGAAACCATTTTGCAAAAGAATAAATGCTTCTTTAGAGGAGTACAAGGTGTCTCCTGTCAAGGTACTGGTGTAGTACAAGGTATCCCAAGTGCCCAATTCCTATGGTTTGTTATAGCTAAGCTGTCGACACTTGATAGAGCCAACAGGAGGACAACCAATGCCAAGCCGGCAGGGTCTAAAGCCGTTCAACGAGAGAGGTGAACTTCCATTACGTGGAGAGGGACAAGAGCAACTACTGGGAGCTGTGTCTTGTTAATACTGCTGCACGAGCTCCTATGCCACTCCTGACACGCAGACCTCCGGTTTCCCGAAGCGCCCTCGAAGCCTAGGCAGGGCCCACCTGGTTCTCAAAGAGGATATTTCGCGCGTGCATACGATTGCTGGAAGGGTTTCCCTCAGGTTTCCATGCAATAAATGCATGCTTCCATGTCTGAGGCTCCCGTGGCTCAAGGACCACGGCCAAGGCCGATCGGGGCGATCAATTGGACGAGGGAAAAGAGAGATTCTGGTCTTCTGAGCTGCCTTATTATTGGTGTCGTCCTCGGGGTGTGACCTACCGAAGGGATACGTCGTTTTTCTTCCTAGAGTTGGATTTGCTGTAAGAGAATAGTGCCCTCTACTGGGTCCCTAACTTTGGCAGCTGAATATTGCGTGAAGTGAGGGTGTAGCTGTGCGCATAATCCTCATAGCCAAGGAAAAAGGCGTATTGACACGCTCGTGTTAATAAATCCACTCTGTCTCCGGGACGGGCCAACGTGTGGCACCGTTCCAAAGACACGGGATTCAGATCGGAGCCGGAAACCTTGTGGTGAAAATTCTGTCACCCCGTCCACAGTTCAGGACACGCGCGGTTTCCTATGACTGCTAAAGGGTGAAAGAATTGTTACTATGTCCGTTGTATGTGGCCCGGAAAGTTGTCGTCGAAATAAACAGTATCGATTTGGAAAAGTGGTTTAAATGCAGCGACAGTGCAGAGCGCTGCTGCTTGGTTCCTCGAGCTCGTGTAGCTAACCCAGATTGTGTCACTTCGGGCCTCGTCCGGTGGCTGACTCCAGGGCAGCGACTGGACCAGCTGGGCGAACGGGCCAACTGATACGATCCAAGGTTTCAGCCGAAAATCTTATCTCTAACCAGTCAGCGGTAGGACGTCGCAGGAATAGAAACTACCTGTTGTCGCCGTTCCATGGGTCACTACCGCCCTCATTCCGACCTCATTCACGGGAGGCATCGCAATTTCACTAGCTTGCTTACAGGCTGGTGGAAAACACATGTGAAGAAAAACTCCCGTACCAAGTGTGGGCGAAATTACCGCCATCGACATCTAAGAACCCAGATGCTTTGAACGTGGTTGGTCCGTTCGGCGTAATGGAGAGATAAGTAGCTCTTTTGGGGAGCTTTGCGGCATCTGGAGTGCGCTATGGATATCACAGTTGTGCCATTGTAGGGACTGTCAATCCTGACATTTCTGGGTCTTTGCAACTAGGCTAAGCTCAAGTACGGTGCCATTTTCTATTCACCCTTCTTTGTCTGCGGCAAGATAATGGAGAAAAGTAGACTTCATAGCGCTACCCGCATGTATAAAAGGGGTCTTCAAGCATGATTTATTGGTACCTCTATGTCCGAATTATCCTTGTTTATGCTCAATATAGCACCAGACACCAAAGGCCTCCTCTGCCCATCAGCTACTACACTGTCCTGGCAGCCTTGACTACTACCTTTGGGGGCACCATAGAGCCAGGGAGTATATCAACTATCAGTCATCTATCACATAGTGGATTTCTCAACGTGTAAAGGTTCAAAACCGGTCCAGAGATTACCTGATGGTAAAGCCGCCGTCTACGCGAATGTCCGCTCCGTTAATCATACCACTTGAGTCCTGTTTCGCCAATCAGAATAAAACGCAAACACTCCTCAGTCGATAGGTCAATTGCATACCTGACAGAGAAAGAGAACCGCATCCGCTACCTCGTCTGGCTGCGCAAACTTGCCCGTCGGGATCGTTCTTAAGAAAGCCTCCCGCACGTCATCCTGCCCCCAAGCCTTCTGTCCCAGAGCGGTCCAGGCCACCGTCGGAGACACGCTGTTCGCCGTAATGCCGCGGCCTCCCCATTCAGAAGCCATACTGCGCGTTAGCCCCAACAAGGCTGCCTTGGAGGCACAATAGGCTCCGTGGCGATGGAGGGCCACATGCGCGGCTTGAGAGGCCAGGTTGACGATGCGACCCGGAGGCGGCGGGTTGGGTGACGAATGAGCTACCTCAGCGGCGGCCAAGTACAAGCGCGCAAAGGCCTGCGAGCACAGCATGGGGCCCAGGACATTGGTATGCAGATGCTTTAGCGTTTCTTCCGGCGGGGTGAGCTCCAAATCACTTAGCGACACATAGCCCGCCGTATTAATCAAAATACTGGGGAAGGCACGGGAAGACTGCATCGTCAATGATGGGGCGAGAACCTCCTCCTTCAGGGTGGTGAAGACGGACTGAACAGCCTCGGGGTTTGTGATGTCGCATTCATACGTTCTGATTTCCTCACGCGCGGGCAGCTCGCCGTAACCAGCCTCTAGCAGCTCATCGCGTCGGGCAGCCTCGAAGGGGGCATACAGAATAGCTAGCCGAGCACCTTGTTGGCGGAGCTTCTTACCGATACTCGAGCCCAGGCCACCTTACTCAGGGACAGGCAGTCAATACCCAGCACGGGACTGTAACGGGGGTTGAGTCAATGCCTACCTAGGCCACCGGGGAGGATGGCGAGCCGACGCGCAAAGGCCATACTGGTGTTAATCCAATGGTGGAGAAATCAAGAAGTATGTAGGAAGCTAACAAGAACGTGGTATGAGGACGCACTGACAACAACAGCAACAGTCAGATGGTTCCTGATACTCGTGGATTTTCCCCGCACCGGCAAACCAGGAATGTGACGTCATATTGCATATGGTAAATTGACACGGAGGCGAGGAACTGAGTGGAATTCAGTAATTCAGTAAGCCCATTGAACTGCATGACTCCTGAGTCTCACACCACACAGTTGATGTAAAGCTGGGGACATAGAACTTTCCCGTGTCAAAACCCCTCTATGGAGACCCAGCCGGGAATGTGAGATGCCATGCCCCCGCGGCTTTAGAACCACCAAGCTGTGCTCGTGGACAACGTGGAATAGAGATGTGCGGAAACTAGGTTTGCAGGCATCAAACGAATGGACAACGCTTGGATAGTGAAATGACCAGGCCTGCTGGAGAGGACAGGGGGAAGTTGGGGCTCACACCAGGCCTGTGCCTCCTATCTGCCAGCAGGGGGAGACTACTCTAATTACTTGACTGGCACCTACACGGACCGGAAATCTAATCAATGATGCAGTTACACGCATCAGTCAGTAGGTCAAAAGGCATCCGCGGGATTGATACCCTCCCAGATATTCCAGACCAGTATGCGGGTGGAAGGGAAGGTGTGAGGTGCCTTGATCCCGGTATCAGGGAACTGAGACGAGCAATAGGTCTATGTGGATCTATGTCTATGCGCATCGCGTGAATGGAGTTGCCTACACCATCGTCCCCTGCCATGAGTGAGAAGCCAGACCGTTTCGCGAGAGTCACGACCTGCTCTCCACGATCTTGAGCACATCCTCTAATGTCTCCGCTGTATAATCCGGTTGCAGCCGTTGGCACTCCTCCACATCACCCTGGCCGTACCGACACCAGCAGACCTGGGCGCCAATGTTCCTTGCGTACAGAATGTCCGTCAAGGTGTCCCCGACCATCAGCACGCGCTCCGCATCCACCCCATCGGGCGCCCCGAGGGCCTTCCAGTTCGGCCAGAGCACGTCCGTGAAGCTGGACGGATCAGGCTTGCGCTGCACGCCGGCCACACCATGACCCAGAATGAGGGAGTCTGGAAAGTACTGCAGCAGGTCGGTCTTCTTCAAGGCCGCCTTCACTGCGACCGCAGCTTTGTTGCTAATGATGGCCATGGGTTGATTCCGGTCGTGCAAGGCTTGTAGGACGTCGCGAGCGGCGGGATAGGGACTTGTACGGGATTGGCCATGGATGGCATACAGCTCGCGGTAGGTAGGGACCCAGAGGGATTCGTCGAAGGTGGTGGGATCGGGGTGTAGACTGCGAAAGGTGTCCCCGGGAGGCGCACCGGTGGAGACAAGCGGGCGAATATCGCTGGACGAAGGCGGAGGATGGGAGGGCAGGAGGCGCTGGAAGGTCAACTGGATGGAGTACTCGATGGCATCGTAAGTGTCGAACAGGGTGCCGTCAAAGTCAAATATGACGAGCTGATACGGCATGATGATGGTGGATGTTGGTGGTGTTTTATTCTAAGTTGGTTTTGTTCTGCGTAAGGTCCATTCAACTTCTTTTTCTTCTTTTTGACTCATTCCCCCAACTGCACCAGCCACCTCCGCCACTCTTGGGGGTGGCGCAGAAAGTATAAGCCACACATGGTTTGCAAACGTGCAACAGGGTAGAGATATTTTCATTTATTTATGTATTGATCGTTGCTTTTCCTGTCATCAAGCTATTCTGGGTAAAAAAAAATCAAAAGCTAGGATATTTTCAGTATCTTTGTCCAGTTCAGCGGGCAAATTGCGTGGCCCTGTTCGTCATTCAGTTCAACAGTTATATATAGTCTCAGCTAGTAGCTGCACAGCCTACATGTCGTATCGAAAGCCAGACAAACACATCCGTCTCTTTCATTCTTAGCAGTAAGCATAAGGAGGATTCGAAGTTTTTCTATCATACAACTAGCATCGATCAAGCAACCGAGGAAAGGAATCTCATATATATATATGCCTTACGATCGCGAGGAATACCGACTTCTAACCCGAGATGTACAACTCCTGTTCTATCTGATTGTTTTAGCCATTACTGACCGACAGATCCCAACAAATCAGTCGGAGTCTCCATTGGTCCACTCAATTCGCTAGTTGGCTACTGATTTGTTCAACATCCTTATGTTCATCAAAACCTCAATTCCAGCAGAAGTGGACTTGCCGTCCTCTATGGTTCGTTTGTCGATCATACATAGATTTTAGCAATCATTTAAAGTGATATCCTGAAGTAGGACATCCAACCTACCCTTGAAGAACAAATCTAGAATGGCCCTAGACTCTCGTTACAAGCAAATATGAGATAAGCAAAGAGGAAACAAGTCGCCGAAATGATTGCAAATTCGGCGACGGCGACCCACCATGCAGCCTGTAGCCTTCCATCCTTCCCGGCACTATATAGGGTCGGTCTTGATAGATCGAAGTCACAGAAAGTTTACCAAGACCTCAGACAAGCAAATACAGACTTCCATTCCTTCCGGACCTCCAACACGGTTCCTCCGAGCAAAAACCGCAAAGACCATGCAACCCATCACTCTCTACTCGCACCCTATCGGGCCTAATCCGTGGAAGGTCGCCATCATCCTCTCCGCTCTGCACATCCCCTACGAAATGGTCATGATTGACTTCACCGAGGTGAAAAAGGAGCCCTACGTGAGCCTCTGTCCCAATGGACGGCTGCCAACCATCGTGGATCCCAACAAGAACATCACCTTGTGGGAATCAGGCGCCATTGTGAACTACCTGATTGAGACCTACGATCAGAGCCACCAGCTGAGCTATGACACCTTTCCCGAGCGCCACCAGCTGCAACAATGGCTGCATTTCCAAGTGTCCGGGCAAGGGCCGTACTACGGACAGTTAGGCTGGTTCCGGCGGCAGCCCGAGCAGGTGCCCCAGGCCATCGAACGCTACACAGCGGAGATCCGGCGCGTCATGAGTGTGCTAGACCAGGTGTTGACGGACCGCGAATGGCTTGTGGGCGACAAGTGCACGTATGCAGACCTCTCCTTTGTCCCCTGGCAGGATCTGGTGCCGTTGGTGGTCGGGGACCAGCGCGTGGTACAGGAATTGACCGAGCAATTTCCCCATGTGGAGGCGTGGATGCAGAGAATGAGGGCGAGACCAGAGGTACAGAAAGTGCTGAAGGAGAAGAGCGAGGCGATGGCGTTGAATTAGGGGACAGCATGTAAATACATGGGTCGGATAGAGGCCATCTCATGGCTCTAAGATTTTAGACTCGCCGAAATAGTGGATCCTTCCCCGGGGGGCCGCCGGACAGGCAGGCGTCGATTTGACCCGTCACACCAGGGCATCAACTCCTGGAAATAGCTCAAATTACAATGAAGTTGTTCCAATGTGACGCCGAATTGGCAATAAAGCATATAATATAGATAGAGAGTGTCGATGAAGCGTTTCTAAACCCTGAGTACCGGACCACTCGAATGGTGGAATAATCCCCCGGGGAAGGGGTTTCAGACAGCATCGGCGAACCAAAGATCATGTCCAACGAAGCATATCAACTAGACATGCATTGAGATTATTGATAGTTGATGGGAGCCCCACCGAAAACATCCGATATTACCGGACCTTGTCTTTCTATAAAGCGACCGAGTGCCGTTATGCTTAAGATGAACAAGCAGATCAAATGCGACCGCCATAGCCATCATGCGATCCAGCAGCTCGGACATCAGTGAGCCCAAGACGGTCGCTCTACCCTCATCATCACTGCCCCTATGGGATGATGATCCCGCTAATGCTCAGAACTGGAGCCGTTTCAAAAAGATTTACAATACTGCTGTGCCGTCGCTTCTGTGTTTGTTGATGTGAGTTCACGTACGCGGAGACGAAGACGCCGTCCATAGACTACTGATACTAATCCTAACATTGCAATGTTGATAGATCGTTCGCGCTGGCTATCTACTCTCCGTCCCACAGCCATGTTCAAGAGGCCTTCCACACCTCGACTACCAAATCTCTGGTGCCCTTCGCCATGTACGTCTATGGCCTGGCATTCGGGCCCATGATTGCAGCGCCCATCAGTGAGACCTACGGTCGTCGCTTCATCTACCTCGTCATGACCCCCATTGCTATGCTCTTCATCCTCGGGGCTGGCTTCGCTCACAACCTAGCTACTCTCGCTGTGTGTCGTCTGCTAGCGGGGATGTTCATCTCAGCGCCCTTGGCCGTCGGGGCGGGCACGATCATGGACGTGTGGAGTGGGCAAGCTACCGGGCGCGGTGTCACCCTACTCATGACCACTGCCTTCCTGGGCCCGGCCATCGGATCGCTGATTGGGGGTTGGATCGCCCAGTACAAGGACTGGCGCTGGTCTCAGTGGACAACGCTATTTCTCGGGGCAGCCTTTTGGATCTTCAGCATGGGGGCCCAGGAGTCCTATGCTCAACCCCTGATCCGTCGCCGTGCTGCCAAACTAGGACTTCCAGTCCCTCCCAGCCCAATTCCACCGGGTGTGGCTGGGATCCAGATGATGCTCACGGTGACTTTGGCACGACCGGTGTACATGATCTTCACCGAGCCAATTGTCAGTTTGTGCTCGATGTATTCCTCCCTTAACTTCTCAGTCTTATTCTGTTTCCTTGCCTGTGTTCCGCTCGTTTACACCGATGTGTACGGCTTCACCCCGGGCCAATGCGGACTGGTCTTTATTGCGTTGGCCCTGGGTTGTCTGCTTGGAAGTGTCGGGCTGCTGGTGGCGGACCACTATACAATGGCGCGGCATCTCCGGCTTCATCCGGGGGGAGGGATCGCCCCGCCCCCAGAGCGTGTCTTGTGGGCTGCCATGATCGGCGGCCCGTTGATGCCAGCTGCTCTGTTTTGGTTTGCCTGGACCTCGACTAGTCATGTGCACAGGATGAGCAGCATCGTCGCGATCGGTCTTTTCGGCTGCTCCAATATTATGGTATTCGTAAGTTGGCATATCCTCGTCTCACTCAACATTGAAACCCGGACGCTGACGCTATTGCCTGTCGCAAGGTATCGACTGCCCTCTACCTCACCCGGGTGTATGGGGCCAAGTTCGGAGCTTCTGCGCTGGCCGCTAATGGCTTACTGAGATACGGCATTGGCGGCTCATTTCCTCTTTTTACGGTAGCCAGTAGGTCACTCGTACAAATTCACTCCCTGGTCAGTCACTAAAAGAGCCTCCCACCTCTAGTGTACCATAACTTGGGCTATAGCTGGGCATCTAGCTTGTTGGGGTTCTTGGCCGCTGCTTTTGCACCTCTGCCTTGGTTGTTCTTCCGTCTGGGAAGTCGCATACGCTCGCATAGCGCTTACACTGCAAACTGAATCCAGTGAATGAGTGGGATTGTATGAAAGGTTCTGAATCCTTGTTTGACAAGGTCTGCCAGGGAGTCCCGTTGTTAAGGGAAATAACTTTGTCAATTAAATTGAGTGAATTCATCGATAATGAAGATAGACTAATAAACATCATTCTCTGAATCCCATTAGTAGTTGAAAACTAATATGTGAGTCGCTCAGCCATTACTGTGCCGGTAGTTCGACGCAAAACAGTTTGCATCAATAATCTCCTTTCTGATATTGTGGTTACATTAATTATTAACCTCCATCCATCCCCAATATCATGATGAACCCCTCATTCAGACACAGTCTTCATCCACTGACGTTTTGCCATCCACGGTTTTCTCTGCATCGAATGCACCGCTCTGGCACTGATAGATCCCGAACTCACGCGGCGGCACTCGGGCGACGAACATCTCGTCAATCTCCTCCAACGACCGCCGTTTGGTCTCCGGTACAAACAGCCACACAAATACCGCCGCGACGACGGACAGTGCGCCGTAGATGAAGGCTACCTTACCCCCAATAGCGGCCTGAGTGTAGGGATTCACAAAGACGATGATCAATCCGGTGCCGTATGCCGAAAACCCCGCCAGCGTAACCATCTTCTCGCGGACGGCGGTCCCTGTGGGTGGGATTTCGGCGGTGATTGCCCAGGCCAACGGACCCCATGTGCTCTGGAAGGTAAAGAACCAAAGCATGAGCATGACCACCACCGCGATGGAGAGGGAAGATGAAGATGTGGAGGGGGTAGTGAGGCCGCCAATGGTCAGCATACAAGCACCGAGTAGGCCGGATGCCGGGAGGAGCACGCTACGACGACCCAGGCGGTCAGCCATGAACATTCCCGTGAGATTGCCGACTATCCCGATGATATAGACAATCACCGACATTAACAGGACCTGGTGGAACCCGACCTGTTCCAGAAAAACGGCCTGATAGTTGGCCACGAAGGAGATTCCCTGAGCCTGCTGGAAGATCTGCGCGCCCACAGCGATGAGGGTCCGACGGAAGTGGATGGGGTCTGTGAAGCAGGCCATCCAGGATGCGAGCTCCTTCTCTTGTTGTTGTTGCTGTTGCTGCAGTGCGAGTTGTTGTTCGATGGAAATGATTTCGGCCTCAGCGGCAGCGGCATCCAGGGCATGCAGCCGGCGCAGGCTGGTGATGGCGGCAGCACGACGACCACGGCGTAGTAGCCAATACGGGGATTCAGGAAGGAAGGGCAGGCTCAGCCACCCCATGGCGGGGATAGCTACTTGTGCCACCACGACACTGCGCCAGGCCCAGTCGCTCGGCACATGGCGACAGAGGTAGACGATAAGAGCGGCACAAAAGCCGCCTACCATCAGGAAGGCATTATAGAGACTTGTCATCATTCCTCGGAGGTGCTGAGGTGCGCACTCTCCTTGGTAGACCGGAATGACCGTCGAGGCGATGCCACCGGCGAAGTAGACGACTGCCTTGCCCACCAGAAATTGCGCGTAGCTGTCCTGGCAGGATGCTTCAATGGCGACCCCAGCAGTCACCACCACCGACTGCAGCCAGAGACTGTTCCGTCGTCCAAGCTGTTCGTTCAGTGGTGTGCCGCATACCAACCCGAGGATGACCCCTACATAGCCTAGACCCGTGCCGAGGGACTGCTGTCGATCGCTGAGGGACCAGGCCTGGTGGGCTGGGTCGTAGGAGCCGAAGCTACGGGTAAACTGCGTCGAACTCATCATACTTGCCCACCAGCCCTGATCAAAGCCAAAGCCCGCGGATGAGACGGAGCCGAAGATAGCCACGACCCAGATGAGCCAGGGGACCTCCCGTGGAGGGTTGGAAGATGACATGCTTGGAAGGATGAAAGATTAAAGACAGAGCTTAGACAAGTTCCCTCGCCAGCAGTTTTCGATTGAGGCCAGAGAATTTGCGGACTCTACTTCTATTCTACAAGAGAGGGAAATGCTACCAGCTTTAAATCACGCCAAATACGAGCAGAATCGAGCTTGACCGACAAGCAAACTCCCAGTGCTAGCTTTAGCGTTTCAAAAGTCTTCCTTCACCCCAATAGGGACTTAATGGGAGGGATTATCGGGCGCGTGGTAGTGACCAGAGTCGGAGCATCTTGATGCTAGGTTAGAGCTCGTAGGAAGCGAAACAATTTCCCCGCGGGGAAGGATTCCTTGAGAGGTGGGCCATGGTCGTGGTAGGCCCGTGAGAAGACCAAGATTCCTTCGTGAGGGCGGGTCCAACGCAATCCTCAGTGTCACATCCATGCCAGTCAAACCCTAACCTTTGAGCCGCGGGGGATCAAGGCCTCATACCATGTCCAAGTCGGGATTTTGTCCACGAGAGGTAATCCTGTATGGCGGGCCCAGTGGACCCGGCGGATCCGAAGTCTCCACTAATTCGGCGACTGATTCTCCACTATATCGCCGGGACTAACAGGGCATCACCAGTGAAGCATCTTCATACAGTAACAAGATCGGTTTGTCACACCGGAGGACCCGAAGAGGAATCCGGACAGAAAGTTCATATTCTTCCCCGTGGGGGCGGGGATGCAGAGTCGTAGAGATGGAGAAATGGAGTGCATGGTGACCTGAAAAGAACAATTACCCTCTCCTTTCCCCGAACTCTGCCACCAGCATCCCCAAGATCAACAATTTCTGGTTCTTCCAAACCGAATTGCTTGTCAAAATGCCTCATGAGGAAAGAGTCTCCTCCCATGTGCGCCAACTGCTCCAGTCCCTTACGCTGGAGGAGAAAGTGGCCCTCCTGGCGGGCAAGAACATGTGGGAAACCGTTAACATCGACCGCCTACACATCCCCAGCCTGAAGATGACGGACGGACCAGCCGGTGTCCGGGGCTCCAAGTGGACCTACGGCTCCCTGACCACCTGGATACCGTGTGGAATTTCACTGGCTGCTACCTTTGATCCGGCGATGGTAGAGCAAGTCGGAAGTGTGTTGGGCCAGGAGGCGCGCCGAAAGGGCTGCCAGGTACTGTTGGCACCCACCATGAACCTATCGCGCTCGCCCCTAGGTGGGCGGAATTTCGAGAGTTATGGCGAAGATCCCTATCTGGTGGGAGTGATCGCTACGGCAATGATCCGAGGTATTCAGGCACACGGAGTGGGCGCATGCATGAAGCACTTTATCCTCAACGATACTGAAACGCGGCGATTCAACGTTGATCAAACCATTGATGAACGCACTTTACGAGAGGTCTACATGAAGCCGTTCACGATGGTTCTCAACGACCCGGCTAGCACGCCTTGGACGGCCATGGTTAGCTATCCCAAGATTAACGGCCTGCACGCCGACATCAGCCCACACATTCTACCCCGTCTACTGCGGCAAGAGCTGCAATTTGACCGCCTGGTCATGAGCGACTGGGGAGGGCTGAATAGTACAGCTGAAAGCCTGCGCGCCACAACTGACCTCGAGATGCCGGGTCCAGCCGTCCGCCGCGGAGAACGCTTGCTGGCTGCCATCCGAGCTGGGGAGGTCGAGGTGGCCGCGCATGTCGACCCGAGTGTCCGCCGATTCTTGCAACTCCTGGAGCGCACAGGCCTGTTAGGAGACGCTACTAAGTCCGCCGAACACTCCGAAGCAGCTACGGATGACCCCATCTTTCACCGAATCGCGCGCGATGCGGCCCAAAGTGGGCTCGTCCTGCTCAAGAATGACAAGGGGATCCTGCCTCTCAAGCCGACCACGCTGCAGCGAGTCGCCATTATTGGGCCCAACGCTTGTCAACCCACCGCGGGCGGTGCCGGCAGCGCCGCTGTCAACCCTTTCTACGTCTCGACTCCGGAATCCTGTCTGCGCGACGTCCTTCATGCGGCCAACTCAGAGCTGCAGGTCTCCTACGAGCCGGGGATCCCGAGCAGCCTGCGTCCGCCTTTACTGGGAAAGCTTCTGACTGTCCCAGACGGGTCCCGGAAGGGCTGGCAGGTCAGCTTCTTTGAGGGGCATGCGCTGGAGGGACCCGTGGTAGCGTCCAGTATGTGGGACGACTCGCTCATCTATCTATTTAGTGATGGTGATGTCCCGGCCGTTTTGGACGACCGGCCATACTCCTACCGTGCCACCGGGGTGGTCACTCCGCAAGAGTCGGGTCGCTATACCTGGAGCCTGGCGAACACCGGGAAAGCCAAGCTATTCGTTAATGACGAGTTGTTAATCGACAACACGGAGTGGACTGGTCTGACGGGCGGATTTCTGGGCTGCTCCAGCGCAGATAAGACAGCCAGCGTGTATCTGGAAGCGGGCCGCGCCTACCAGCTGCGGGTGGACAACGTGGTCACGCTGCCAGTGGTAGAGGCGTTCGACAATACGCTGTTCCCGCGGATCTCTGGGGTCCGGGTTGGCCTGGCCTTGGAGCAGGATGAGCCGGAAATGCTGGCGCAGGCCGTGGCGGCCGCCCGGCAGGCCGATGTAGCGGTGGTGGTGGTGGGCCACAACAAGGATTCGGAGGGCGAAGGAGGCGACCGCGCAACGATGCAGCTTCCCGGTCGCACAGACGAGCTGGTCGCCGCTGTCTGTGCCGCTAATCCCAACACCGTCGTGGTCGTGCAGTCGGCCAGCGCCGTGGCCATGCCTTGGGTCGATGCTGCCTCGGGGCTGGTGATGGCCTGGTATCAGGGGCAGGAAAACGGGCATGCCCTGGCGGCCGCCCTGCTCGGCGACTGCGACTTCAGCGGTCGACTCCCCATTACCTTTCCCAGACGACTCAAGGACCATGGCTCCCACGCCTGGTTCCCGGGAGAGGCTGCTCAAGACCGCAACACCTTTGGAGAAGGGGTGCGCGTCGGGTATCGCCATTTCGATGCCCAGGGGATCCCTGCCCTCTGGCCCTTTGGCTTTGGTCTTTCGTATACGCGGTTTCAGCTGACCAACATTCGTGTCTGCGGTCGCGTGGAGGGACGTTCCCCGGAGTCTCAGCCTGTGTTGATCCAGGCGCGCGTTTGCAATGTCGGAGGCCGCGACGGCCAAGAGGTGGTCCAGGTATATGTAGCGCCGTCAGCCGGGATCCGGGAGGCTGGGGAGATGAGCTTCCCCAAGACTCTGGGGGGCTTCTGTAAGATTTCTGTACCGGCGGGAGATTCGCGCGAAGTGTCAATCCCCATCCGGGGATCCGAGTTGAGCTGGTACGATGCTCGGGTGGCGCAGTGGCGATTGGATGCGGGCAAGTATGCCTGCTGGGTTGGTCGAAGTAGCAGCCACATTGATGCGGAATTGGAGATTGAGGTGGCAGAGGGAGAAGACACCAGGCAGGGAACACTAGAGTAGTTTTCCGAAGCTAGTGAATGACAAGTATTTTACATAAATGTGAGTAATGGCCATTGTAGACAATATGAATGTCTAGTAGGTTTGTAGTCATCGGAGGAATGAATATCCGGCAGTCTCTGACCAACTACGAAGCGGTTGCTAACACTAACGTTAACTAAACTAACTAACTTATTTAATTAGTGGTTACTAATTGGCTGCATAGGACTTTCCCCCGTCAGCGTCAGCAATTGCTTCTTGCCCCCCCTCATCAGTATTTCTATCCAACATATAACCTCTACCACCAAAACCATAGCGTCGCACCCATTGTATTTTGTCATCATCCATGGATCTTACCGCCCCCGTGGCCTGTTTAGGCTGCCGAGAAAAACATCTCAAATGCGACGGCAATCTGGCTGGCTGTGCTCGCTGCCAGTCCTTGGGGCTCACCTGCCGCTTCGTGCCCTCCCGTCGTGGTCGTAAGTGTCGCCCAGCAGCAGCAGCAGCAGCAGTTCCCCACGATACCGCCAGCCTGTCCACTCTTAACTCCAATTCACTACCGCTGGATCCCATCTCTTTCTCGACAGGTCCCTTCGGGCAGTGCCACAGCCTGGAATACCCCCAGCATGCGGGCTCCATGGATTGCGATCAAGGGCTGCAGCTGATCTCTCTGTATTATCTCCACTTTCACCAAGCCCATCCGTTCTTGGCCCCCATGCAACTTCTTCTCGAGTCGGAGCCGCCCGCGTTCCTGCTAGACATTATGGAGTTTATCAGCCTTCATTACTTGTCCCCGCAGCTGTTTCAGGATAGCAGCGAGTCTCTTGGTCTGGCCGTGCAGGCTGCGGAACTGACCATCGAAAAGGTGCAGGCCTTCCTGCTCCTCACCATTGTACATCACGGGCGACAGCAGGCCCATGAGGCCCGCTCATGTCTGGGACAGGCCCTGCAGGGTGCACTGGACCTGGGCTTGCACCGTCGGGAGACCTCGGACGCCATCCGTGTGGATGCTCCGTTCCAGGCTGAGAGTCTACGGCGCACCTGGTGGGAGATTGTCGTGATCGATGTGCTGCTGGCGGCTGTCCAGGTCGATGGGGTTTTGCAGTTCCACATGGAAGAAACACCCACCACGCCTCTTCCCGGTGACTCCAGTCAGTATCAGGCGAGCGACGTCATCTCCGACCCCAATCCTTTTCCGTCCACTTTGGCGGATTTGGAACAAAACGGTCTGTTCTGCGGTGATGTGGAATTCTCCCCGGGCGCTTACCGCGTTGAGGCTGCTTTGCTGCTTCGCAATTGCCTCCGAGCCGGTCAGACGCACGTCAGTGAGGAGGCACTAAACATATTGAACGCGGCCAACATCGCCTGGTTCCATCGACTGCCACCACGCCGACGGTGCATGCTTCAACTCAACGGCGTGCAGGATGAGCTGATGACACAGGCGATGATGTTGATGCACTGCGCAACCATCTATTTGCACTTCCCACGCTCCTGTCTGCTCGCATTCCTGCCCGTCACAGGCCAGATCATGTGCTCATCCCCGGCCTTGTTTGTCACCACGACCCTGGACCCGCAAGTGCACACCCACAGGGTTATTGAGGGGTCTGTCAGACTATCTCAGCTAGCTGCCTTGTCCACCTCTGTCATCAATCATACTCCTTTCTTTGCCTGCACCCTGGTCCTCAGTTCCGTCATCCAAGTTGCCGCTATGTTCAGCGAGAGCCTGCATTCTTCTGGGACGAGCCAGCGACAATACCTGGCTCTCAACCTCGGTGTTCTCAAGTCCATCGGACAAACCTGGCCCATTGCTGCTGCTGCCACGCAACGAGTGCGTCAAGCCATGATTGAGGTCCACAACGCGATCCCACGAGATGTTAATGCGTTACTTGGGGAAGTTAGCCCTCCTGCCTGACGCACAGGCATACATTCGGTGAATAGGTGTTGTTGCCAAGCTTGTAAAAAGCTGTTTGCTTCCATATTGAAGGCGGACGACCCTGTTGTCGCTGTGCGTGCGTCTTACTGCACATGATCTGGTGCTCTTGGGCACTGTTCATGTTCTATGCCTACACCAACATGACTAGAGCCCGAGCGGATGAGCATGGAGTCATTTGTGCTCCGTCATCGCCCCACAAACCGCATTGTCAAGATCTAATCGACTATCAGCTCTACGTGCACTCATGGGGCGCAACCTCCTTCGAAATCACTCGACCCCGCTCCCAGGGGTAAAGCCTCCCCAACGGGAACAGAACCTACATGTGAGCTCAATTTGTGACCAAGAACCACCGGGGCGTCCGCGGAGTCTTCACGGTGAGAAACACAGGAGTGGACGGGTATTGGCGAGGAAGGTCAAGGCGGAGCGCCCGGTGGATGGGCGTGGAATGAAACAGATGGCAGTAAATATGTAGGTCTGGGCTTACCTTGTCAATCGAAAAGGCCTGTCCAAGGATCCTAGCGCTGCCTGCTGAGCCAGCCAGGTTTATTGCTGGTTCTCCCGTCGCACGGACACGCAGACATTCCGACGGCTTTCTGAACGGCAGTCTGTCTTTGACGAATAATAAAATGCGAATGAAAATAATTCTGCCTAGAAGGTGAGATGATGTGATATTAGACAGTCTCATTAATTGAAGAGCGCCACACATCCAGTAGCCCATTCATCGTCGCGTATTCGCTAGAGACATTCGAGATCGACAGACTTTCCGTTGCCCATAAATGATTTCATTGGTGTCGGTAGGAGAGGGCAACGAACATTATGAAAACTATCAGAGCATTGTGTACGAGGTTCTAGCATCCCAGACTGGTCTTTAATCTGACCAAGCGTTTACGCGGCGGCTAAGTGTAGGGATAAAAGCCGGGCGTACGGATGGAACGCCATACAGCCAAACACACGTCGCGATACCAACCGAGTGATCCAGATCCCGTTAACCAAGACAAGGTACCTTACCGTAGAACCCATGCACACATATGCTCCGTGGACTAAGATGAGGATCATCTTCGACTGCATGCGGGATCCTTCTTCGGCTCCACTGCAGATCCGCATCAGACCCTGAGTTGGAAGCTTAGCACTCGGTGCCCGCGGGGTCCGTCGCGGCAAATGCCTCATCAAAGTTGTTGGGCAATCGTACTTCTGATGATTCCGTGCATAGCTCTGCGTTTCCAAACTGCATCAGAATATATACTCATAAAGAGTATTTTCATTCTATGCAGACAGTACGCAATCCAGGATAATTTTCCCCGACGAAACCACATCCAATCCGAACGATCCTCGGACCCGGTAACTGGTACAATCAATCCCTTTTGCTGAAAGGCGTCTGTTGTAGGAGGTAGTATGGGTGTGTTTTGAGTACTAGCCAGACTCAGAGGGGTAAGAGCTAAGGCTACTGACATTGCCAAGCTCCATCAGCCTTGCTGGTCTCATTGGCTATCCTTTGAAGTGACCTCGATTTCTCCATGTCCGTGTGTTTCGGGATGTGGAGGAATATGCAGGCAGCTGACCGTGGAAAGGCCTTTGAGAAATATACATCGGTTAAAACTAAAAGAATCAACGTTCATCCATTTTTCGGCAAAATGATAGCCCGAGCCTTTATGGTTTCATACACCCCGTAGCGACGATGGGAAGCAAAGGTGTCTCATGTAGAGAACCTCGGTGGTCTTCCACAAACATACACGGAGAAGCTTCCGTGTTGTCACCATTACGGTAATGAACATCAGCTATAGAACATCGCGATGGAGGACTTATAGAAGACACCATGTCCCGTTTACAACAAGCATCATCTTCATTATCAATTACCTCTCGAATTAATCGTTTGTCTAAGGTATCCTCATTCAGAACGCGGAAACAATGGTCAAGCTACTTCCCACCTTCCTGCTCCAAGCTGGCTTCGCTCTCGCAGCAGTGGAATATCTCAACTGGACTACTTACATCGCCAACGGTGTGAACCTGGGCGGGTGGCTTGAGCAAGAAAGCACCATCGATACTACTTGATGGGCTCAATATTCCAAGGGTGCGGACGATGAATGGGGCCTTTGTGTGAATCAAGGCTCCCAGTGTGGTCCTATTCTTGAGCGAAGATATGCGACCTATATCACCACCTCAGATATCGATACGTTGGCGAACGCCGGAGTGAACACTTTGCGTATCCCCACCACATATGCTGCTTGGGTCAAAGTGCCCGGGTCCCAGCTGTACTCTGGGAACCAGGTATCCTTTCTGAACAACATTGCAACATATGCTATCACTAGGTATTCCATGCATATCATCATCGATGTACACTCCTTACCAGGTGGAGTGAACGGTAAGGCGTTCGGGGAGGCAACAGGACATTACGGATGGTTCAACAACCAAACGGCGTTGGATTACTCGCTTCAGGCTATCGATTCCGTCATTGCCTATATTCAGAACTCCAGCAATCCTGGATCCTATACTATTGAGCCTATCAACGAGCCCGTCGACAATAAAGATATGTCAGCATTCGGGAGTCCAGAAGCATTATCCGATGAAGGCGCAGCTTGGGTTTTGAAGTACATTCAGGCAGTACTGGACAAGGTTGAGGTGATCAGCCCGGATATACCGGTCATGTTCCAAGGCAGTTTCCGAGGCGAGGAGTACTGGTCACCCAACTTCTCTACATCCGCTAACCTGGTATTCGATGTGCACAACTATTATTTTGCCGGACGAGGAGCAACCGGTAAGAATATTACGACCTACATCTGTGCCGATGCAAAGAATGGAGCCGGTGATGGCAAATTTCCCGTATTTGTCGGCGAATGGTCGATCCAGGCACAGTACAATAACTCCTTTGCTGACAGAGATGAAGCTCTCAACACCGGGCTCTATGCTTCTGCGAAAGATTCCCAGGGGAGTGCCTATTGGAATGCCAAGTTTTCGGGGAATGCAACCGTCGACGGCCAAGGTACACAGGCTGACTACTGGAATTACATGACCTGGATTGACAATGACATGATCCATCCGGACGAAGCTTCTGGGGTGTGTGCATAGGTGAGCGCTTAGATGAGCCGTTTGGACTACGTGAGGGTAGGGCAGTGTTCTAGCCGCGTCCAGCAGACAACATTCTTCATCGAGATTGCCACACCAACCAAAAGACTACTCTTTTGGCCATCGATCTTTTCTTGTTTTGGTTTCGTGAATCTTACTGCTGTGCTCTAAGTAATACCGGGTAGGTCAAGTTGAAATACTAGTGCTACTTTAGAGAAACATCATTTAATCAATGCCTACTTAATGTGCTGTAGACTTGTTTCTTCCCAGCTTTCTTCTTCAAACTTAATCAGACCCAAGGTACCTACGGCGGTTAATGCTTATCACATGACAAGGGCGTTGCTCTCTCCACTGGATGCCAAACGGCGACTCTCGCTACGCACTGACAAATCCCAACCTGGCCCCATCCAGCTATGGCTCGAGTCCTACCGACGAGTCTGATGATCATGGATTGGGACCATCTTGCGGAGGAATATAATGACAAGTTGTTTGCCGGGTGGTTACAATTAATTTCCGTGCAGTCCCCTGCCTTGCCGTCAAGACTCGCAGCCCAGCATCGTCGTGGAATTGCATGGGTAGCTGATGTCTTGGGGTTTACCACTGGCGCTTACAACATCTGCTGCATTTTCACCTTTGAAAATGGATTTCGTGCACTGGTTCGGTTCCCATTCTTGGGTAGAAGCCGGTTTCGGACGGAAAAGAGTCGAAATGAGGCCTTGGCCATGAAACTCCTATCTCAAAATACCGCGCTCCCTGTCCCCCGCATTCCTGGGATGGGTCGTTGGGGATGCGGGCCTTGTCATGACCTTCATCGAGGGAACGCTGTTGTCCAAGCACCTCGGAGATTCCACAATTCAGTCGTCCAGCTTGCATCCAAATGTTTCCGACTCCGACATTCAAAGTGCCTACCGCGTGATGGCGCAAGTCATCTTGGAATTGTCTAAACCCACCTTTTCAGCGATCGGAGCTCTGGCAGAGGGGTCACGGGCGTGGAAAGTAGATCAAAGTCCACTAATCCTCAATATGAACGAACTGGTTCGCGTCGGAAACCTTCCTCCTGGGCATCTTTGCCGAGAGGACATTCACTACCGCGGGCGGATATTTCGAGGAACTCGCTAGACAGCAGCTTCTTCACCTTCAGTACCAACGGAACGATGCTGTTGAAGATGAGCAAGATTGTCGGAAAAGATACATAGCCCGCTGCCTTTTCAGGAAAATCGCCCGGGGGTATAAAAGGGAGCAGTCGGGCCCATTCCAGCTATACTGTGACGATTTGCGTCCATCTAATATACTTGTTGCGGGACAGAACCTTACACTGACCGGTGTTATTGATTGGGAATTCACTTATGTTGCGCCGGCCGAATTCGCCCTTACTGCACCCTGGTGGCTTCTCTTCGAGTGCCCCGAGGCCTGGGAGACAGACTTGAATGTATTTTTTTGGCTCGGTATACACCACGCTTGCATCTATTCCTCAATGCACTCCGATTATGCGAGGACGAGCAAATACACAAGGGTGCAATAAAGGAGTATCAGCGACTATCGGGCCGCATGTCAGAGTCTATGGAGAATGGGCTGTTTTGGTTCTGCCTTGCTGCAAGGAAAAGCTTCATGTTCGATGATATCTATTGGCAATTGCTTGACAAAAGGTATTTTGGACAGGGCTTTCTTGAAGATAGACTTTCACTTTTGTCAGAAGAGGAGTTGGACGAGCTCGAGATGTTTGTTTCATCGAAGATGGAACAAACCCGTGAGAACCGCTTGGACGAACATATATCAATTGACAAGCTTATTGACCTTTAATCCTAATCCTACTATAAGCCTTTCTGGGCATGGTATTTATGCCGTTATCTGATTGCTATAAGCTACCAGTACTTTAAATTGTCAGGACCACGGAATTTTGGGGGCAAATCTACGTTAACCCGCACCAATATGCGAAGCCCCCATTCCTTCACCGCCATACAAGCTGCCATGCGGACCTGTAATATAAGTTGCAACGGAAGGAAGATCCTGGTGATAGCTACTATCATTCGAGTGACGGGATAATTAGTATAGTTTCTTGATACAAGCTAGCTTTAATCCAAACCCATCTTCAAAGGCACATGCTTTATTGAGAATACGAATTACGCAGCTGGATTCTATTAGCCTTGAGTAACCGCTGCTTTCACCCGACGTTTACAACGGAGCCTGTAAACGACCCGCCTGACAAAATGCTGTGGATCAATCATCTACTATCACACAGGCAAGTCATTGGTGTCGTCGATGATGCGAAATGGGAGATGCTGATGGGAGACCGCCCGCACCATGTAGATGCAAGAGGGTTGAGATGGGAGTAGCACCGGGGTAGAAACTTGTCGGCATGGGAGGAATAGTAAAAGGGCTCGTTGATGGCAGATTAAAGGTGAAGTCAGCTGCCATGGTTGGCGCAGCATAGGACCTATCTTCTTGTTAGCAATTTCCGTGGAAAAGAATGGACAAGTCACATACGGGGTGGCAGTTATAGTTTGTTTGCTGGTAAAGGTTTCCAAATCTTTTGTTCCCTCTGCACTAGAGAGACAGGCCCCATCTCCATAGGCGTTCTCGCACTGCCAAACCACATAGTTGCTGTCGTTGGCCCACAGGTTCACGTTTTCGATGGTAATATCGTAGCACGGGACGTCGGAGTCACATTGTAGGCGGATGACTGGGCGTGAGGCGCTCACGGATTCTCCGTGCCAGTTCTATATAACAAAGCAAATTAGGATCTCTTAAGACATTGAAATATTATCGTGTACTTACTCGGAATGTGAGGTTGGACACTTGAACTCCTACGGATCCTCGATCATCTCCCCAGGCCTCGTCTATGGCCAGCGGGTACGGACCGCCGTGGACTATGACATTCTCCCAGATGATATTTTTGACAATCCCATCCCCATTGTTGGATTTCAGAAAGCACGCATCTGCTTGGTTCATGTAGAGATTGCGGTAGTGGATGTCGGAAATGTTGGTGCCCGTGCCTAAGGATCCAATCGCGGTCCCACCACTGAGATTGCAGTAGATGTTCTCAATCAGATAATTGTGCGCCGGAGACTTGACGGTGACACATTCATCGCCGTTGCTCACTTCAATGTCATGGAACCACATGTTCTCTCCCCATACGTCGATAGCATCTGTCGCTCCCACAGATGTCACGCCGCGGATCAAGATGTTATATACCTCCCCACTGGTGACCGTATCGAAAACAATGTAGTAGGAAGGCGAGTCAATTAGTGCGAATCCATGCACCGAGAAATTGTTAACCTCTTGGATGCGCAAGAGTCTCTCGCCGTAGGTGTCATTCTGCAGATATTCGTAACCAAAGCCCTGAATGGCCCCGCGGGAATTGCCGCTGAAAAATTCGAAGTCATTGCAGTCACGGATAAGGATCATCTGGTACGAGCCGCGGTGTCCGCGCATAACCACACCGTCTAGCTGAATTGCAGAGGACTGGCCGTGCTTGAGCTCAATGTCCTCGGCCAGCGAGTAGTTACCGGGTGGGATGTAGACCAGTCCCCCCACGGAACAGTTTCCCCAGGCATCAAGTAGAGCCTGCGATATATCCGTTTTACCATCTGCGACAGCCCCGTAATCGATGATATTGCAGGTCTGGTTTCTGGCTTTGGTGCTGTAGTCCACTAGCGGGCCAACGGGGCCGGAGAGTTGCGCCCCGGCCAGAGTGGCCAAGAACAGAGTCAACGGTAGAATGCTGGCGCGCATGGTGTTGTCTGAACGTCAAAGAACTATTAGGGGCAGGTACCGATATCTTTATATCCCAATGGAATTCCAGCATGGGCTAATGGTAACATCGTGGCGAGCAATCAGTGCATAGGCCCACATACAATCAAGGGGTCCGAAGCGCTTGGCGGTGACGATCGCACCCTGACTGGAAAGGCCTGCGCGTCAGATTGATTAAGGGACGGCGCCAGGCGCGGGCGTTGACGAACCAAGTGGAGAATGACGGGGAAGAGGAGGTAAGCGAGCAGAACAGCATATGAGTTTGCCGAAGTAGTGAAACCCGTTGTTATAGCCATCCCTGACCCTATGTGCAAGGCCCCAACTACCTAATGGCGTATCCTTGAAGAGCTATCCTTCCGCTTTCGGGGTGATTTACGTTTAAGGCACTCGCCTTCCTTTTCCTAAGGATGTGCCGGAGTCCATGAAACAATTTCTGATCAGGCCACTCATCCCCTTATTTATAAACCGTATCGACCATGGTGATGTGATCAGAACATCGGTATAGCCACGGGACGATAGTATATGGCAGTTGGATTTTGATATGATGACTGTAAGATACCATGGTGCAGCAGGGGGGATTGTATGAGAAAAGCTTTACAAGGTCACCGTTCTGCATTTCCACAAGTCAAACCCACTAGTGAGCTTTGCAGAACGAATATGGCACCAAATACTAGTGCTGTTACCATCAAGGCGTTCTCTATTGGTGTAAAGCATATATCTATTCCTTGTTCTAGTGAACATAGAGGGGTGGGGAAGCATGGCGAAGATGGGACCCATGGGTGAACCCCGAGGTCTGATAACAGTCTCCATATGTCAAGGACTGTCATGCTTTCACTGTTATAAGGCCTGTATCAATACTTCAAACAAGGTTATAGTTCACATTATTACAATCTCAAGTGATCTTGAGTATCTCAGTCAGCATTTTTCATCGTCATATTTGTCGACCAAACACTTGACAAGTTGGATGAACCGGTAGTACAGTAGTACGACTGGCACGTGTACCCCTGTTGGGGTTTCATAGAAGCTATCAGTTTCTGGTTATTGCAGCATTAATATAGAATGCGTGGAGACCCCGCTGCACTATTGATGGTGCTTACAACCATAGAAACCTTCTGAAAATAGGGGACGTCAGAATGGTTGTCCTAAAATTCGAGATTTTCTCTGTGACTATGTTAGCGATCAGAGTGACAGTAGAATGGGGTTCACCTCATATTTTGCCACTTGCAATTGATGGTCGGACGCCATTGGTGCTTGTTCATTTTGTCCCAGATAATACAAAGACTTGTACTATCATTAACATACACCATTATATACAAGATTAATACTGCTGGCACAGGATATCAAGCTGGTGCTCTGATTCTAAGACCACTAGATAACCATGATAATGCTTCATCCATACCGACGCTATACAATAAGCACGAACACCACAATTTAAGTATTTTCAAGAGGGAAGTCCAAATTGAAATGTCAAAACTGATCTTTCAGTAAAGGATTATAAATGCAAATCACGTGATTATGTCATGCAACCATCGGGCGTGCCGGCAATTGGATCGGTAATAAATCATTTCCATCTTTAGTTCACGTCACGAGTCAGGGGATTTCCAGATTCTTAACCGAAGCCTCATTCTCTGGCCAATTTTGATCTTCTTCAACATGACTGCATGAAAATATGTCGAACCAAGCAGGCTGGGTCAAAACCCCATATGGGCGAGTTCAGGTCGAGCCTGTAGAGCAATGGGTTCCTGGCCGTGGGGAACTCTTGGTTCGGGTTGAAGCAGCTAGCTTTAACCCCATTGACGCCAAAATCCAGAGGTACCGTGCCCGAATATCTGCCAGCTGGCCGTCAAACTAAAATCTCAGGTTGGATCTATTCCAATCTCAATACCCCCTCATCCTCGGATTCACCTTTGCGGGAACGGTAGTCTCTACAGGGCCCGAGATTAATTCCGTGCAACCTGGCGACCGGGTGGTGGTGGCTCGCTGGGGCCAGCAAGCAGGCGAGGATCCCCGATTTGGGGCCCTCCAGAGGTATGCACTGGCACTCGAGCAAAACACCCTGCGACTAGAGCCCGAGACCACATTTGCCGATGCCGCCGGTCTGATCGCCAATCTGGCGACCGTGGTCTCCGCCCTCACCATCTACATGGGCCTCTCTAAGCCGCCAGTCACCGGCACGACACCACCCATAGGAAAGAAAATCCTCGTATACGGCGGTTCATCAGCGGTTGGGGGCCTCGCGGTGCAATATGCGATCAATGCTGGGTATGACGTTGTCACTACCTCGTCCGCGGCCAACAGATCCATGGTGGAGAAACGCAACCCGACGCATATCATCGACCATAGCCGCTCCGACGAAGACGTAATCCGCGAAATTCGGGAGAATGGGCCTTACGAGGGAATCTTCGAGGCGATCGGCTCCACCACAACAACCCAACGCATGGTGGCATTGCTACGCGAAACAGGGGGCAGGTTCTTTTCTACCAGCCCTTCCCCTGGGGATGAGACCATCCCTGCTGGTATAGTAAAGGTATGGGCCGGATATTCTGAGACCCTCGTATCTGAGGCTGCCCATCAACAACTGCGCACATGGTACATGGAAGCGTATTTACCGGCTGCACTGAAGAAAGGTACGATGTGGCCGAGTCCGGCATTGTGGCTGGAAGGCGGGCTTGGCTCCGCCCAGAAGGCATTGGACCTCCTGTATGAAGGTCACATCAGCGGCCGAAAGGTTTTCATCAACCCACAGGAATAAGAAAGCTGTGGTTCGGGAAGCCCGGTATCAATCTCTTGTCAGGCTCAACATACAATAGGAATTTAGATGCCAATGACCGTATTGGGCTCACCAACTTGCTACATATTGAAGCAGTAATACTAGTAGGCTTGATCATGTGGCTAGATCATGCTTTGCCTGCCACGTGTGAGACCTCGGCCTTCATGCCTTATCAAATGATCCCCACTTGGTACTTAGTTACATGATCTAATCTACTTTAATAACCGAAGATGATTTTAAAAGTCTAGAGATCTGCTTGAAAAATAGAACCTGCAGTGCTGAAAAATCAATTAAAAACATTATAGAATTGACATTCCCTCAAGCGCACTAAAGTATAAGTCTATCATACAACTGGGCTTCTCATTTATGTACCTGGCCCAAGACATTTGCGTGTAGTAATTTTCACCAAACGCTCATACCGAACAGCCATGGCTATCTTCGCCAGTATTCAAACAGTACATATTATACTACATGGCAACTACGAATCTAGGAGAAGGATTTGTTCAAAAATCGCTAATTTAGAGCAAACGCACCTCGACGCCGCCAGAACCTCAGGCGTTTCATCATAAGAAGAGAAACTCAAAGAACCATCTTTCCCCATTACCCGGAGGTCACATCCTCACTGCAATGATCATAGCCCGGAGTAGACTGTTCTTTCCTAGTTTAACCTCAACCACATCCAAGTGCGACAGCAGCTCATCATTCAAGTTGGTAAGTATGTCTGCGACATATTGCAAGCTCCCGGCAGACTTCATCTTCGACAATATGAAAGACTTGTGCTGATCCGTAAGGGGAAGACCATTGCGGCGTGTGAACATAAGTTGGTATATAGCCGTAGTAGCTGGAGAATGCGTCAAAGTATGTATCAAAGGAAGTGAGAACTTTCCCTCGGATAAGTCTTCACAAAACCCCTTTGTTGCAATATACTGTGGATAATCTTAGTGATTATGTATCCGACACCTTGAGCGTAGGTCGTACCTTATCGTCCGATAAGTTTCGGTAGTCATTATACACCTGAAAATATCGTCCCAACAATGTGACTAGATGGTGCAGCTCTGGTATCGCCTTTGTGCCAGCTTCAGCTTCCAGGAGCCGCAGGGCGCATCTGAAAAAGCTTCCAGTTTTACAGTCAACCATATTGATGTATTCCATGTTGCTTGGACATCTAGCATGATATCTCCAATGAACCTCTAGAGCCTGGCCTCGGATACTGTCGGACAACGATTCTAGTAGGAAAGAATTAGCTCAAGTCTCACTTTCGCTGACAAAGTCCCCACCAAGTAGAATTTGTGAATGCTTTCCGTCTGTACTGGCAGCGAGACTTAACGCCTTTACAATACCGTACAATGCACTGTTTGTAGTCTGGCTTTCTCCATATAATATGTGTGTAGCAGGTTGCCCCCGTCGTAGATCCGACCCGTCTTGAATATCATCCAGCCTTCAGATGATCAGCTTTGCGTTCGGCCAAGAAAAGAAAGAAGGAAAAAGACAGGAGGGGTGACCTTACATTACACTAGAAGCACACAGGTGAGCAAAAATGGTGTCCATATACTTGATTGACTGGGCAGGCAGCCGAAGCCAGACATTCATCGCCCGCAAGAACTCAGACCAGTATTTCTTCCCTGGAACACTCTCGGCGTACTCAAGCGGTTGCAATGCAATACTCTCACCTGGAGGACCTGCGTATGGCTCGATAAAACGGCTCATGTCATGTAAAATCCTGGAATTGCTGTCGGAGCCACCGGTTGAGTCAAGTAAAATACTTGGTTTATTGTCCCGCAAGGGAGAATCAATTTCTGACTGAACAGACCTTCCCTTTCGATTTTGTGGTGGGGGGTATGCAGGGAGTGTCCAGGGAGGGTGCGAACACCTACCCACCAGATGGGACCGTTCCTCTTTGGTCGCAACGTAATGAGACTTGATATAACGGGGACTGAATGAAGCCCAGTAGTTTTGACCTCCACAAGCGAGGATATAGAGAGTCACTAACTTTCGCAAATCCTCTGATCTCTGCTCAGCAGATAGCCAAATACTAACCATTTCCATAAGCTGAACTTCCTGAGCGAGAATCTCCCGTTTTAGGATTTGAAATGCTTCGTCTTCGGAATATGCGTAGTCACACATCAGAACGCTAATTGCATTATATGGCTTGGGCGATTGTCCAGTTCCAATTGCGTCGTCATACTCCTTATGAAAACTGTAGTAGTCATTCGTCAGTGCCGAAACAGAACTACCCTTTTTGATTATTTGCATGATGGATTTTTCTTCCTCCTTAGAAATCTCGATTTCGTGGGCAGCACGGAGCCAGGGGACCATGACGCTGATACGATTAGCCCCAATTCATGAAATGCGAAGGTAACAAGCGAACCTCAACCCAAAACCAATGCTCCGTTGTTCTATGTAAGCGTCAAGTGTGAGGTTATCAATAGGCAAACTTCGAGCCTTAGTAAATTCGTGAATGCGACTGGAAACGTCCTCGAGGTATGACTTGTCAAGGGAAGCAAAATGTTGTAATCCAGCCTCCATATCTTCCAATCCAGGAACGACAACAGGCTTTCCTAGTTTGAAGAGGGAGATAAGGGCGAGCTGTATATCCGCTGTATGCTGATCGGACTATGTGCTCTCAGTCTTTGTTATTCGACGTTGATGTCCCTATCACCTACAAGTCCGGAAACCATTCCCGTTCGGTCTAATTATTAGCATAATCGTTGGTTGTCAGAAGGTTTTCAAGTTTGGACACACCATTCCACAAGATACTCGCATCACATATTTTCAATACAGCATCAGCCAAGCTCGGCGGGCACTCAGGCATCAACCAATGCATGTAATGACCCCTCCCTGAAATATCATGTCCTTCCAGATCGCCATCGTAGCTTGCAGAAAGTTCCACAAAGTCATCTCTTAACCTTGAGGTGCGGAAGGGAAGCTGGCTAAAGAATCTGTCGGGTGGCGAGTGTTTTGGATCGCAAGGGTAAGAATACTGAAAAGGGTAATTTTCCAAGTCGAGCAACTTGGAAAACTCCATTTTGGACTATGGTTGGAAATACCAGAGCACGAGATCTATCTGGAGAGAGAAGACCAACTGAACAAAGGGCACAAACGGTCTTTATGTAGACGATACTTTCATAAGTCCTGTGCAGTAGTGTCGCTGACGCATCGCCAGCATGCCTACTGTTGGCAGTAAGATCATGTAGTCTTCACTGCGGTGAACTGATTCGTCCAATATCCAGCACCACTATGAAATCACACTGATACCATGATATACCGTATTGTTCTACGGGATAACTTATCGGAGTTTCTCGTATGTTCACGAACAATAAGATAATCGAGGACAAAGTTGGATGATCTGAGATTGCTCCTCCACCACTCTGGGTGGCCGAAAGCTCCTTGGACTGACTGAGAGCTATCCACAGCTTCCGTGCCAACAGTTATATCCCATTGAAATTGCAAATCTCCTACTATATGTGCAAATTGTATTCATATATTTACGATTGACCGGTCTGCGGAAAAAGCAAAACAGAAGTCTTAGGTCACTCTTTTATCCATGCTCCATATAACTATGGAGATTGCGAAGCAAATCAGCCCAAGCACTAGAGATATAGCAATACAGTGTCTACCGAATGGGCCCGTTCAATAATATATGAAATAAATTGATGAAAGTGGGAATAATTCTCATTGTTACGTCAGGTAATGCATACGTCTATTGTATCCTATATGCAACCGTGCTGCATACATCCTGCATATCCTAACAGGTAATAGCCTATCACATTTGGAACACTTCACCGCTGCTAGCGTGAACCGTGATCCTGAGTGTGGGATATTTGTCTAATTAGCAAACCAAATGTCAATCATGGTCACCAGCACCAAGTGCACGAAGAAGAAACATCACGAAAGTTCTTATTTGGAATCAAGTCTTGCCATCTTGTATTCTACTGTAAATACAGATAACTGACTGAAGGCGTATCTATCTTATGTCTCAATGCCATCTAGTAGCCTGCTTCCCCCCCTTTGTTCTCTGAATTATCATCAATTCGTTCATCATACCTCGCAATACGTCCCATCAACTAGTTCAAAAGCCGCACGATCTCTTTCTGTCCCCGCCACACCGCAAACCGCAACGCTGTCCAATTCTTATTTCCGGATACCATGGCGACATCTGCGCCGGCGTCCAACAAGAGTCGCACAATGTCCGCATGGCCGCCTTCTGCTGCTGCTGCCAGCGCCGTGTAGCCATTGTACCGGCCCCCGGGAGCGTTCACATCCGCCCCGGCCGTCAAGAGTCGAAGGACGGTGGTGCGGTGACCGTTGAAGGCCGCGCCCTGAAGCGCTGTAACGCCATGGTATCTGCAGGGTGGTGCATTCACGTCCGCACCGACATGAAGTAAAAATTCTACCATGTCATCATAGCCACCAAACGCTGCGGCCTGCAGCACGGTCCGACCCCGGTTGTTCGCGGGGGGCGCGTTGATTTCCGTAACCGGCTGGTGTTGTAACAGCCACTGTAAGATCTCGAGATGGCCTCCCTCCGCAGCGGCCTGCAGGGCGGTGCGCCCCACGTATTTGTGGGCTGGCTGCTTGACGTCCGCACCTGCGGCGATGACTAGATGGCGAACGATCTGGAAGTGGCCGGCACCTGCGGCGAGGGTGAGGGCGGTTCGGCCGCCGTTGTTGCCCCCGGGAGCATTCACATCGGCCCCAGCGGCTAAGAGCGTCTCGACCACATCAAGATGACCGTTGAGCGAGGCCGCCTGGAGTGCAGTCTGGCCGTAGTAACCTCTGGGAGGCTCGTTGGGGTTGCTTGATGGCTGAGACAAAAGAGCCTTCACTTCGGGTAGGTTGCCTTGTGCGGCGGCCAGCTGGAGGGGAGTCCAGATTCCCTCCTCGTCTGGTTCCTCCAAGGAAGAAGGCAGTCTTCCGTGCACTAGACTTGGAACCTGCGAAAGAGCCATTAAGGGGCACGACACGTCTCCGATTTCAGAGGTTGCCCAGAGAGCAGATTATTGCGAGGTCCGGCTTAACGCCAACTAGTGCTTACGCGGTTATCACGGCATGATAAACAAGCAGGCCAAGACGAGGCTTGATTGCATCCCCGCCTTAAGGGTTCTTGCTGATAAGCCCCAATATGCATGACCGCGTATTACGGATGTAACGAGCGGAGCCCCGTATTAAACATAATTGTTCACAGGGCATCGCCAGGAATCGTCTACCTTTCCCTCAGTCATAATATTCCGCAGTCCGTGACAATTCTAACCTTGATTCTCACCAAATTCTGATCATGGAAGCCATGTTGCCCACCCCCAACAACTGGGACGAGAATAGTGACAAGGACATCGAATCTGTCTCTCCATTCACTGGCTTGCTAAATGAAACCAAGACCAAAATCGCATCATCACCAGTAACAAAGACATCAACCTTTTTTCGGAAATATGCAGATGCCCGTTTACTATTCGAAGGCTTCCTTGTGTTTTGCCTCGTCGTGGCTCTGATATCGAATGCCGGAAGTTCCCACAAAACGGATATAGTCGACAAGAGAAGCTTTGGACCAACACGTAGGCATCACCTAGTCCCCCTATATGATTTCATGATTTTCAAAAGCTTTCTGTGTGCTGATGCCTAAATTCGCCCTTTATTTCATCAGTACCGCGAAAGCCCGTCATATTTGGCAATACCGCCGGTCTTGGCCCCGATCTCGTCTATCATGACACTGAAATGATGTGGAACAAGACTAGGATGCAAGAGATCCATAGGAACTGGCATTCCCTGTTTCCGCGTGAGTAATCCCAACTACTTATTGTACACATGTAGAAAAATCTTGGTCTTACATGTGTTCTTTTATTCTCAAAGCTGGTCGCGGCTACATTACTGTATCCGCCGAGGAAGAAGAGTTTGAAGTCCTGCACCCTGCATTCAAAATGGACAACGTCTTCGAACAAGGCGATCACTATGAGGGCCACATAATGGCGGTTTATCACCAGCTACACTGTCTTGTAAGCTTCCTTAGCCGTCATTTGAACCTCCAATATTTGCAACTGACTCTGCTTATAGTCTATCCTGATGACCGCCTTGGGCACTTCTCGAGAAGAGTGGGCGATGCTGGAGACACAGAAGGTAGAGCATCGGGCTCACTGTGTTGAATATCTTCGGCAGAGCATTCTGTGTTCCGCGGACACCACCTTGGAGGGCGAGACGGGGGCTTGGGCCAAGAGTACAGGATGGGGACAGACGCATTCTTGTGTCGACTTTGATGCTCTGACGGAGTATGCTAATAAACGGGCCATGTGGAACCTGACAGAGCGACTGTTGCCGGACAGCTTCGATCCTCTCAAGGTTCCTGAACATGGAGAGGGCCTTGAAGATGAACACTAGACACTGCATTATATCTCAATCTATTAAACATATCTCGGATCTTACTACCATCCACATCACTGTCTTTAGTTATTAAGTTGGCTTAATCACGTAGTACACAAGACTTTTTCAATTAGTCCCTACTTGGTCAGACTCAGAACACGCACATCTACGTAAGAGTAAACCCAACAGTAACTAACGTAGCACTCTCAGTCTCACTTGATTCCTATACTACTACTAGTATCAATTCAATCCAGACAAATAACTACTTGGTGCTATGGAAACCATTCTGCCTGCGTAACAAGACTCAAATTCAATTGCTGGTAGATTCTCCTGTTCGGCTGTAGTAAGACACCGCGCTGCCAGCTGCTCTTCTTGTGGGAGTCAGCAATGAGCAAAGACGGAAACTAGAACTTCACTGACCGTCACTGATTGAATCACTTGCGATCATAGGTAGGGACTGCCTCTTCAGCAACAGGGCCAGAGGCCATAGACCTCTTGTCGTAGGTAGGCACGGCTTCTTCAGCGACAGGGCCGGAGGCCATGGATCTCTTGTCATATGTGGGAACCGCTTCTTCAGCGACAGGGCCCGAAGCCATAGATCTCTTGTCATAGGTAGGCACGGCTTCTTCGGCGACTGGGCCTGAGGCCATAGAACGAGGTATCGCCAAGGCGGCTACCTGAGAAACGCCAATTGAGAGAGCGATCAGAGTTGCGAGAAGCTTCATTGTGGAGAGAATCGTAGAAGAAAACGAGTGCTCAGATCAGGGTAGAGGATTCGAATTTTTCTCTTAGTCAAAAATCCAAATGGTTCTCGGCACATGGAAACACATTCAGATAGCATCTTATATTCAGCGAAATCTATCCTACTGCTACTTTTCAATATACTTCGTCTGCAACCCCGCTTATTATGACACTAGCGGTATTATATGACTACTGCCATGGCAGTGGGGAGTCTATGTCTTATTTTCTTGTTGATATACTCCGATAACTCCTGCATTATCCACCTATAGCATCCACGATTTGATATGCAAAACGATCTAACCATTCATGCAAGGGAATCCTGGAATAGACGAGCTAGCCAGTAACATCAGAACTTGCATTATCAGGACCAACGCATGGAAGTTGAACTGAGTAAGATATCTTCCCGTGTCATGCTAAAGGCCCACAAATCCTGGAAGTACATGTGAGGTTCAAGATATCGGAACTATAATCCTTCCCAGCCTCGACCTAAAATCTCACTCAAGGAACGAACCCAATCACTCTCCAAATTGAACCCCGCACGATAAGCTGCCTTTCAGAGAACCCTTCTGACCATTATCCTCCTATCTTCCTCCCCCTCTTCTCAAACCCCCCTCACATGGGCGTCGCCCTACAATACGGAATTCCCGACGTCGCAATCGTAGTTGAATTCAGCCCCCGTGGCCACTGCATAATCAAGCGTGTACAGTGAAGCGTATGCTCATAGCTGTACACATCGTCGTCCAGAAAGCGGTGCTCCAGCACGGCAGAATGTAACCGGCGCCACAGGTACAAGCAGTGCATGATGTGGTAGTCGTTATCCGGGTAGACAGCCTCGAACTCGCCTGCCAGCACCCGCTCTCTAGCCACCTCTTGGGTATGCTCGCGATCAGCATACCACCTGAAGTCTACCTCGGTCAGCATCTCGTCCAGCACCCCCTGGTTAAAGCAGTCAGGCGAGTACCACCGCGACGCCATCACGTCGAAGTGGCACCCGAGGCGCTTGGCTTCCGTCCAGTGCGTACCGCACTTGGCCTCGCCGGTTTGGGCGTCAAAGACGAAGCCCCCGGCCACGGGTACCGCGGGTGGGGACGATGTGAAGGCATGGCTGAGGGCGCTGGTGAGGACTTGGGGCACGGTGAGGGGGTGGATAGCGGTGGTTAGCGCAATTCCGACGAGGAGGCCGAGGAGGAGGGAGGCTAGAATGGTGCTAACTAGGGCTCGTATGCTGATACCACGACGGTGTGCTGCGGGGCTCAAGGGGGAGTAGTCTGGTGGAGCCATGGAGGGTGTAGTCGCTAAAGTACACAGTGACGACAAGAGTATTTTCACAGCGACGAGGTGTGTGGTAGTATGATCATCAGCTGGGCCTTTTTTGACATTATGTAGTGGACGCTACCTCCCATGATGATGTGTGACTCTGGACAGGTAATCTTACTGTCCATAACCTGCCTGTCTCCACTCATTCCTATTGCATACTATACAGGCCGACCACTTCGCTGGAAGTCATTCATTCACCCGATCTCTTCCATTTCCACACCTGTAGCCTCTTTCCCAATATCAACGATCGGTTGCGCGTCCGTGTCGCTTCAATTCTACGTCTCAGTGTTCATTTGGAATTCATCCCTTTTGCCATTCATCTCATCCGTCCCAACAATATGTATAGAGAGGAAGAGTCTGCTTGTCACCTACTCGAAGAAGGTCATGACCCAACTCCACGCTACAAGCAGATCTTGTCCTCAGCACACACACGAACCAGTCTGCTAGCAACCTTCGTCCACTTGATGAAAGCCTGCCTCCTCTACTCGCTAGCACTCTGGGGCGCATTCAACCTCCTCATTCTCCTATCCTCTCATACCGACCACGCAAATAGTGCCCACAACCGTGAGGGCACTGGATGCGACTGCGGCGGATCCGTCGCCGAGGCCATCTCGCGTGACTGCAAGTTCGACGGCCTAGCCATGGCTTGGCTCCCACCTCACTGTCGTGACGACGAGTTGGCCGCGGAATTCAACACCGTGGGCGACGGGCCTAACGGTACTTGGATCTACTACGCGGATAGCGAGCGCACCATTCCCATGGATGCCAGTGAGGTGGCGGCGTTGGCGGACCAGCCGACGGCGTTGGTGCACATGAGTGTCCAATGGCACACCCTGCACTGCATTTTCTATTGGCGCAAGCAGTTCCGCACGCGGTTCAATGGGAAAATTGTGGAGCCTCGATCGGACTCGGAGCATCATATCAAGCATTGTGGAGAGATTTTCTTATCGCCAGGGTCAGGGACCAAATCGGGGGTAGCGCTGGTGACCAACAGCGAGTAGGAGTGGCAGCTTACACACTTTGGTATCGGGGTGGAAAGGCGGGGGTTTTGTTACGGCGCATACGTCCTCCGTACACCGACGGACGCCCGACATTCTTATGTGAGACCAAGGACGGGGCTGCGCACGGTCTCTAGGATGTATATCTAGTGTCTGACATGAATTGATTAATCTGACAGTCCGGGAGTGGGGGTCCGTCTAGAATGGGCATCTGATCAGATTTCCTCTGCCTTGTTGTTTGTTATACTGCGGTAATATTGCGTTAAGGCGGCGACCACTTGGCTTGATTGACTGTACTTGTCCGAGTAGTATCATTCAATGCTTATTGCCCATGGCGAGGTGGTCCTATCAGCCTGTGAAAGGCGACGGTGACAATGAGGAGTTGACTCTGTGTATTCTATGTGGACCACCCACAGTAATCAGCAATACCACTCCATCATCGACGACAACGCTGTCGAGTCTATTGAAGGCTTGGGCAAAAGACCTAGTCTTACAGAGCTCTTCCAACTGTGGTGTCTTAGCTTCTGTCAATGGCTACGGCCAATTCAGACTGTGGCTCTCTGCTATCAATCAGGGCTCTTTCTTAACGTTCGAGGAAACTGTTGATCGGGCCACGAACTTCTTCCTGCAAGCGGACTCCGTATCAGCCTGCTTCAGCTTCACCGCCGCTTCGTCATTCGATTTTGGCTGTTTGCTCTCCATAATAAGAGCCCCTGCAGCTTGTGATACCTTCGTGCCCATCATCAATCACTCATTGGTCCTAAAGAAGGCCAGGAAGGACCTGTGTCGGGGTGCCCCTTGGCTTGTCTTGATCAGCCTGTCAATCCTTCTATTTGTGATATGTGTCGTCGTGTCCGCCCGCCTCCGACTTACATTCCGCGGCTCAAGTGCCAGCAGCTCCCCGGACACATTCTGGCTGCAGTGGAACACCAGCCACAGTCTCGGCCTCGAGCATCAACTTCAGTTCACGCGTCCCTGGTCCAGCTTTTTGGATTATTTCGGGGAGGAGCGACGGGAGCAGCCGTGGTTCGTCCGGTTGGACGATCAATCCATGGTACCGTTCGACCTCATTGATGAGAGTGAACAGAAGTACCAACGGTGGTTTCAGGAACGGTATCCGGAGATGGAGCAAATCCGGCAGAGCGGCGACTATCTGAACACCTCTTTCTGGGAGAATCCGTACGGGGTGCAGATTGCCACGGACGCCCTTTTCCACCCAGCGCACTGCCTCCTGGCGCTGCGGCGGTATTGGCGCGCGAGGGAGACGGGTCGGCATGTCTGCCCGCGTGATATCGACTTTCATCACGTGAAGCATTGTTTGGATTCTCTGGATGCGGTGCTGTTTGTTGATGATGTTGCCAAGAAGAGTCCCCTACTACCACAGGATTCGGATAATCGAATGCCGTGGTTGGTAAATGCCTGTTTCTAGAGCTGAGCTGCTAATCAGAGTCAAAATGGATGGTGGACTGATATCTGTAGGGGTTGGTTATGTAAATACAAAAGACTGACTCACTGGGAGTGGCACGTCGCATATAAGATGTACAACTCTGATAATCTACCCTTATTCGTGGAGCCCCTTCAAGAATTAGGCCCTCCTTTCCTTGAGTTAAGAAAATGTCAGAGACAAATGGCTATATTAGAAAATAGTAGATAGATCGAAGTTTAGATCAGTAACATATCCTTCCAAGGGATATATGATGGAGAATTTAAGAAGATATGAATCGACTGAAAAAAGCATACTAATGATATAGTGATGAAGGTTAGTTCAGCTGTCCAGCTAAATGGAGATCACGGCCGGAGAAGGGAAGGTGTTTCTCTAGAGATTATATATAAAAGCAGTGCACTGAAAATACACCTATTTCTTCCCTTCTTTTCTTCAATCGAGCGACCTACTTGCACGGGATTCCATAAGTATAGATTAATCCTTACTACAGTAGAGTCTCATAAATACACCTGAAGAAGTATATAAATAATAATAAGAGTATATTAGGACATCAACTAGCTAAGCTGAAAACAGCAGGACGAACTAAAGATGAAAACTCACACATGCCGTACGCCAGTCTATACACAACGCCGAAGAAGACAGCCGTCCAAATACTGACCGCGATGGCAGGTGTACAGTACACCATTATAAAACATCAAGAAAATATCGCGAGGGCTTTCGAACTGCAATGGATGAACAAAAGTGCGGAAACCGGTTCAAAACAGAGTAATTGAGTAACGTTCCAGTTCTAAGACAGGGGGTATTCACAAGAAAGAAATTCAGCTTACCGCAAAGCCCTCTATCATAAAAGTCTCCAGCTAGACATCTAGCAAAGCTGTCTCTGCCCCCAACAGTTGAATCTGATATTCCTCCTGCTGATTCTCACGCTCGGTTATATGTAACTTGCTCTCCATGACAGCGATCTGGCCTAGAGCACCGTCTACTCTGTTATGCAGCCAGCGCTCCCTAACAGTATTTAACAGTCTGTGCAGCACATCCCCACCAGATTCTTTTGTATGTATACAACGTCAAGCACTTGACATAGGACATGATGAACTCGCAGCTTCCCACAGAGCTACGGAGAGGCTGCTTTCATCTTGTCCAGCTCTTCCCAATCTTGGGGATGCTTTTATAACGAGAAAAAAAAGTTCTTAATGGGTGCGTAATCAATGGGCTATAAATTATGGAACGGTGTCGAGTTCGTCTGCCCCAGAAAAAAACCCCACGGCGCTGGGGGAGATCATAGCAGAGAGTAGGTTGACCAACTGCTGTTTCGGAAGAGCAAATTGGGGAGAAACTTGGCAGAGGAGTCTGTGGGGAGGCTCAATGGGGTAATTGCAACCGCTGGCTGGGGGTTAGGAATACCTTCTTGGGGCAATAAGCTCCACACACCGCCGGAAGAAACAGGCAAAACGGGCAGACTCGGCAGAAACAGCAAGACAGACGAAGGAAATTGCGGAGCCGAAGTGACCGGCTGCCGGCCGGCTCGGCTGCTGTATCGCTCAATGCAGAAAAGGCAGTGGATGCCCTCCTCTGTCATACTCCATACAACAACACAACAACAGAAAATAACATCATGCTTTCTCACCTGCCAAGAAGATCCTCATTCCCGCGTCCCCGCAACTCAGCCCCATATAGGGTCCCACTCGGCTCCTATATATTACCGGGGCGGGTTCCTTGCTTCCTATCGAGGGTCAGGCCCTTTTTCACATCGTCACCATGAAACAACTCTCTGTCCTGCTGTTTTCATGCATCAGCGCCCTCGTGGCAGACGCCAGTGCGGCTGTCAACCGCTCCTCGCTTTTGAGCTATGCGTCAAAGCCCCGGGTTTTCGTTCTCTCAGACATTTCCAATGAGCCCGATGACACCCAGTCTTTCGTGCGATTCCTGCTCTACAGCAATCCGTTCCAAATCGAGGGCATGACCGCCGTCACTTCCACCTGGCTGAAGGACAAGGTGTACCCCGAGCAGATCTCAGCCGTGGTTGATGCGTACGCTCAAGTGGTCGACAACCTGAATCAACACACTTCCCCTTCATCCCCGTATCCCTCTGCGGAGTACCTCCACAGCATTGTCAAATGCGGTCCTGAAGTAAGCACCCCCGTGGCCGTCTTTACACGGTTCCTGCTAATTAGAACACAGATGTACGGCATGGAAGGCGTTGGCCCTGGTAAGAATCTTAGTTCCGGCGCAGAGCTACTGCTCAGCCAACTCCGCCAACCCGTTGACGAACCCCTGTGGGTCCTCGGATGGGGCGGCGTGAACGTCCTAGCAGAGACCTTGTACTACGTGCACGACAACTTCAATGCCACTGAGGCGGCACGTCTGCGTGCCCAGCTACGCGTGTACACCATCTCCGATCAGGATGACAGCGGCCTCTGGATCCGCGAGCAGTTCCCGGATATCTTCTATATCGCATCAATGCACGGATGGAACCAGTACAGGCTGGCCACGTGGGCGGCTATTTCCGGCGAGGAGTACTACAACTTCGATGTGGGCGGGCCGGACTTCACCAAAGTCTCCGCCGCGTGGCTAAAGGAGCACATCCAGATCGGCGTCTATGGCAAGGAGTATCCGGACTACAAATACATTATGGAGGGAGACACTCCGACTTTCTTGTATCTTATCCAGAACGGGCTGGGCGTGCGCGAGCAGCCCGACTACGGCTCGTGGGGTGGCCGCTACTCGCTGGTGGATCTGTCCCAGCAGGTCAGGTACCGGCAGTACAGTGACGCGGCAGACCGGGTGATCGGCCAGAACAACCGCACCTACGCCTCAAACCACGCAGCCATCTGGCGTTGGAGAGATGCGTATCAGAATGACTTTGCTGCTCGGATGCAATGGGCTCTCCCGGCCAACGAGACTAAGGCTGCCAACCACCACCCCGTGGTCATAGTGAACGGACACATAGAGCTGAGCCCGCTGTTCATCGCGTCGACGCCTAATGCTACCGTGTGGCTTGACGCCTCCGAGACGTACGACCCCGATCAAGACAGCCTTTTATTCCGGTGGTTCCAGTACAAGGAGCCTGGATCGACCGACTGGAACGTTGGAAACCAGATCCCGAGCTTGGATGTGACTGTGTCTGGCGACGGTCGACGCGCGCAGGTCACAATTCCCTCCGAAGACAAGGTCTGCGATGGCAAGAGCTTCAACGACTCGGGCTGTTGGACCTTGCACCTTATCCTGGAAGTGACGGACAACGGCGTATATCCATTGACGACGTACAAGCGCGTCCTGTTCGAGATAACGAACTCGACACAGGCAGCTACTGATTGACTCATACCAGATGGAATGCTGTGAACTGAGTGGGCCAGAAGTATGGGAATGGGTGGGTTATGAGATCTACCTGGATATCTATGATGTCGGACATGACCGGGATGAGCCGACCCTTGGACGTGATTGCCCCATGCAGTGCACCATGACGAGCACCATGAATATGATGCCTAACGGATATTCAAACGTTGAATGACTGTATATTAAGTCCGATGTATGTGTATGATACTAGTCAGTTTTGAGAATTTGGATTGTTTCTTTTTAGCCTCCCATTTTTGTTCACTGAAGTTTTCCATTTGTAGATTTATCGTCAGTAATACACTTAAATAGTGTGCGCTTATGAACTTTCGTTCATTCTACTTTTGCCAATTTATTAGCGTGGTGGCATAGTCAAACTAAAGTTACCCAAAATGGAGATCGAACAAGTCTTCCAGTAACTAGTATTTATGTGATGCATGATGTGGCCCTGACTTCCACCAAGTATGGCATTGACAGAATGGAATCTTGATGGCCAGTCGGTAGATGACTCTAACACATTGCGTGGGTGGGAAAGAAATTGATGTTGCAACCGTGACGGCACCTGCAGGCGCCCTGTGATCGGCCTGCATTGCTGAGTGGATGGACAGGATCTGCAACAATTTTCTCGCCCCCCAATTACTGCCTCTGCTTCCTGACCAATCCATATCACACAAAAGCAGCCATACTGTGCATTCCACCACATCCAATAATACAATAGCATCCGTGCAGCACCGCTATGATCCGAAGAAATGCAGTTGCAGGGTACTCGCACATCCTTTCCTTCGGCTGATCATGGCTTAGGCTTTCTCCAAGGATAGCCTTTGTCCTATATTCCTACGTAACGGTTTACCACGACAGTCATACTTCTCCCTCAAGTTTTGCAAAGCTGAAAAAGTGTGTTAGATCAGATTGCGATACTACTAGTAGGTTCCTTGTCATGCACGCCAGAAGGAAGGGGAGGGGGCCAGTTCTACTTCGCATTTACCCGTGTTTTTCTGTGTTAGATCGAGTATCAGCAGCTGGTTTTCGATTTAAACGTAAGGAGCTGGGGACAAAGTATTATATCCATCGACATCAACTAAGCGAGTGGCAGGCACAGAGGTTTGGTGGTAGATACAGACGGTTGAGTGAAATTGTTCAGTACTGCCACTGATGAACTGTACAGTTATATGGTTCTCCAGAACATATCTATATGGTATTAAACCAGAATGCCGTTTTGTCACATCCTTGGATATCCTGCCATTGTATTCTTGTCGATTTTAGTGATAGCCCTGAATCGGCATCTCTTTCGCTATAATGGTTGGTCCGGCTTTTACAAAGGAATAGACATCGGTTGGGAGCAAGAAAGCACTTCATATCAATTAGTGCATGGTTCCAAAAGCCTCATGCGTATCTTGACTGCCACGATTTTGGAATTACCTAGGTGTGCTCTCTCCTTGAAATCACCCCATATACTGCGCAGCTAGTGTCTTCTCATTTCCGCGTTCCCAGCACCAGATTTGCCGTCCACTGGACGTGTAGCCGCCCACTCGGACATTCTTCCTCAAATACCCGGTCCCAGTCAGCGAGCAGGACTTTCGCAGTCTCGCCCTCTAGCTTTTGCTGTGGTGGCAACGCGGTATTCAGAAACATAATGAGCCACTCCTTGTCTACCTCGAACTCCCACCCCTCAGCTTCATCGTCGATGCCAGTATTATATCTGGCTTTCTTGTCTCTGTCACCCACCCGATTGTATTCCTCGGGCCGAAAGCCAGCGGGATAGTGTTTCGCAAAATACTCTTGGTAGGCCAACCTGCCATCCTTGGCGGAGTTGATGTACACCCGGACAGGATCCTCGAACAAGTCTTCTGGCACAGGAAGTGAGTCTAACACTCCTTCACCAGCTCCTTGGCGCCGTGCCAGGTTGTACATCAGTTCTCCCTGAGTCGTCAGAGGGGCATCCTCCTGTAGCTGCTGCATGAGAACCTTTTCAAAGACGGCCGAGAAGACCTTGTGAAAGTTTTCAGACTGCTTGGGGAACGTAGGTAGCCAATAGCTAAAGATTGCCATTGTGCCACCCGGTCGGAGCATCTTTCCAATAGAGGTAACCAGGCCGTCCGGGTCCATGAAATGTGCAGCAGTTGCACATATCACCATGTCCACCTGGCTTTCACCAGTATGGAGGTACGCTTCTTCACCCACGGCTTGGGAGTACTCAAAAGTGGGTTGTAGGCCATGTTTCGCAGCCCACTTCGGAAGAAATACCCTCGCCTGGGACTCGTTCGATGGACTGGGATCTGAGATATGGATGATTTGAAAGTCGGCCATAAAGTTGGTGGTGGCTATCCCCGAGCCAGCGCCGATATCAACCAGGCGCTCCCAGCTAGTGTGAGGATGGAGGCGTCGGTAGGTATAGATAAGTGAAGTCAAAGAAGGAGGGTATGGGGGACGACCCTGATGGTAGTATTCCCAGTCCATGGTCGCAAAAGCGGTGTTGGTGTGAGGGTCGATGGATGTCATAGTGTCAGTCTATGTTCTCTTTATCTTACTAAGTGATCAAAAGAGTCGAGTTGAGTCTTCGAGCGATATGTTAAGATAGCCTTGTACACCATGCAGCTGTGTGGTCTATAAGTAGATTCACGCACAACCCGTTCTTTGCCCGATGATGGGGAATTTCAGTGCGGGGTCCTGGCCGGGGCCGGAGTAGGTTTTCGGCAGAAGTATTGAATTGTCATAAGCAAAAACTTGATTCTCTCTATATAGCTAACTCCTTTAAATTAGGGGCTCACAGATGGAGGGAATAGTCTTGAAGATCTCCTATATTGCTTTTTCTCCAGCGCTCTATACGGTAGGTGATCGCTTAAGCACATGTGTAGATACGTATGTTAGTGCACTATTTGGCTTTAGCAGTAATGCAAAATATTGATAGAAAATGAATATTCGAAACCGTAACTGCTGATAGATCCCAGACAATCCCTAACCCACTGGGGGTGGTGCACCCCATATGCGGCGGGATTGGATATGGCTGATATTTATGAGCTGAAATCCTGGGCATTAGGTGCAACAGAATTGACTATCTTTAGTATAAAGGGTTGGTCTTTGGTGGTCTCAACCACCAGAATGACTTATTGAGATATTTCTTGAACTCGTGGGATAATTAATAATAGTTCCAAGTGTGACGGCCAGTAACACTACTAATAAGTCGGGGCGTGACCAGGCTTGGTACTACACAGGTTGGACCTCAATTAGCAACCGGCAGCCCTAACCCGAATAGAGCTGTCTGAAGGCGTCACTCCAAGGCCAAAGCTAATGCAGTCTACTTTACTGGTGATTTCCTGCTCGGTGACTGTGGACCATCCGGCAATAGGTACTTGTTCTTCTCTTAGCTTTGGCCTCGGCATGCGTGGGCTTTTATTGGTGTTTTGATGACACAACCATGCAATGGGGCGACCTCCATGTCTCTGACGGGTGCCAGATTTTGCCTAGAGGTGAGTATTATTCTATATTGCCCCTTTCCAAGAGCATGCACCTCAGACGAGCCCTCCAAGTCGGGCAAGAGAAAGGGTAACCAACCACCCAATAAAGAAGTACAGTTATGAATAAAAGGCTATCATCAAGTCAAAGCAGCTTCTCTTCTATCGTCCGTGAGAGACGAATTATGTACTGGAGTGGTTTGAAGCTACGGACCACAGAGTTTACTATGGAGCAGCGATGTTCGTTTATGAACTACGGGGACGGATAGTCACTACCTCGTTACCGTCGTAACAACGGCCATGGCCTTTATTGTTGAAATAATTCGACCCAGGAAGGGGCGTTTCCTGCGACTTGTTCTTAGGCATCGTCAAACCACACATGAATATAACTACTGGGAGGAAACAACTTCTAGATAACGGGTCATCTTCATGTGGAGAAGGCAAACAACATTACTTACAGGATATACCCTACCCAACTTTGGCTTCCTGATTGTAAACTAGCTCGTAGTCCAAAAAGGTAGAGGCACTGGCATCTAAGGATGGCTATGACCTACGTCTATGTTTAGACAACAAAGGATAGTCGATAGGGAGGATCTCAGTCCAACCCCACACATTAATTCGGCGGTTTGGGCATATCAATATATAAGACGTATACAGTCATGTGGTGTGGCCTTACCATCCACATTTGCGTGTAATTTACTTCAGGAGTCACCTCATTTCCACAGAATCTAACCGCATGCATTTCATTTACAATATCTTTTTTTTTTTTTTTTTTTTTTTTTTTTTTTTTTTTTTTTTTTGTTTTGTTTTGTTTTTCATGTCGATAAATGTAGATCAAATGTAGATCAAGAGTATCTAAGGATTTATGTTAGAAGTCATGTCATCCTTTATTGGAGGCACCCGGGGGGTTGTTCGTTCGTGCAGTCATGTTGTCACATGATCACCGCTCCTTCCTAGCTAGTATGGTTTAACCATCATGTATCTACCATCATGTATCTATAGGAGGCACGGCCTCTTCGCTTCCTACACAATCAACATAATAAGATCCAACACGCTCATGTAGTTTGCTACACATGTTCAGGTGTAGTTGGTTATTGCCTTGAAGAACTTTCAAACTGCTTGCCATAATCTTTTGATAAATATAGGATATAATTTTATACTTTACAGGTAATGACCATATGGGTCAATTTATCAAGATAATCAATGTCAACTATTCATGTCCTCAACGGCCACGTGAATATGGGCTTGATGATTTGACCTCTAAGAAAGGACAACAGGACATCACATGACTCGTGTCATCCTTAGGTGAGCATTGAGGACAGGCTGTGCGAGCTTGGCCAGCGAAACTAAGTATTATCCCCGCAACTTTTTTTGGTAGCGAGACGCGTTAGTGTGATGGAGCAGGCTAACCCACGATAATTAGTTCATGTTCCCTATTTTACTAGACAAGTTGTAATCTCTTTCCCTCGGTCATGGATCGAGATAACTTATCACTATTGGTTGGTTGCTGATAATGATCACGACGGTTGGAATGTGCGACAAGGCTGTGCCCAGGGAATATTTCGTACTAGTAGGACGATAGCTGACTCGTAGTATTTCCCAATTGAGTAAGGTGGCTGAACGGTTAGTGGCTCTTAAGGCTGCGCCGGGCCGTCACGGCTTTCCCCCTTATCGTCCAAGCGCCCAATCCCGACTGGCTAGATCGACAGTCCTGATAACTGTCTCATATTCAGACTTGCAAGCAGCACGTACAAAGGAAGGGTCTGCCTGGAATGCTTGAAGGGTCACCGGCGCACATCTGGGAGATAGAGGAACGCTTTGCCATGGTCCATTTTGTCTAATTACTTTTGGCACCGGGATTGACAGCAAGACATGTATTGTGGGTTACCAGGTGACAAAGGACAGCGGTAAAATATGTGGTTTCAGAGAATTTTTACCAGGCGTTCATCAAAAAGGCGTTTCACAAGAACGTATTTGTTTTCATAGCCCAAGTATGTGAGGCCAGAAGAAAAGAGATAACCTGGAGTTTTAATCATCAATTCGACGCAAGGAGAAGCTTTATATGGACACTCTTGTCTCCCGCAGATAAAAGCACGCAATCGTTTCAGCTCCAGGTAGTCTACCATGCACCAAGCACGTCAAGGTCGGCCATGGTATTTTGACTATAATGGAATGCATGAAGGTCACATATTGAGGTTCCCAGTAAGGCCCAAATCCCCTGTTATTCCGATACCCAATTATCAATTGGTAGCAATGGGTTCAGGTTGGAGGAAGTATCCTTGTTACGAGTGCAATTTCAGTGCATACCAGAAGGAGGGTCGAAACGACCAAAAAAGTGCGACTCTCTTTGTAATTTTACTAGTGCTTCATGCTTCTGGCTGGGAATGGTTGGCGCCGAGGCTAGCAGAGACGGCTCTTTCTCTACGCAGCACTACCCCACCACATGAGACGCTCATAAGCGCCGTACAAAGCCGCGCTTGCTCAGCCTCCTTTTCAGCCTTTTAACGACGGCGAGTCCCCAGGTACTGAAATTCCCGACAACTACTTACTGCATAGTGAACATCAGGTGTGCAATAACAGCGCCATGGCTGACAACGCGGATCACCTCAGGACTACTCCCACCAGGAGCGCGGAGACCCCCCCATCTTCCATAGACAGAGATCGGCCTCTTCCTTCTGTCGAGTTTACCTTCTCCTGCAGCCCATCGTCCCCCGAATGCCTGACCCCGAATTCGTCGGTCGACGGCTTCAGCTCAGCCATCCCAGAAGGTCGCCAATCCTCTACAACGCCAACCGCGCAGTTGCTCTTTGAAAACCTCCGACTGAGCGATAGCATCTCTCCTGCAGCACAACAGCCACCAATTAATCCATCTAATATAACTCATAACGAGTCTGGCTTAACACCCACCCGCAGCGCTCATCGAACGACCTACCGAGATCTACACAATGCCACACCTAGCCCTATAGGGCCCTCTTCCATACGACCGAGCCAACAACGGTCACCAACTCCTATCTCACCCCCTGGGGATGTCAGCTCTCATTTCCAGAATCTGAATCTGGAAGACGCAGATAGTTATGTTTCTGACTCTGACAGGAGCTCTACGCTCAACACTGAGAGTGATGTAGCGGAAGACAACGACGAGGATGCTTACAACATTCGTCATGATGCTCTTCCCCGGGAGCCTATCTATGATATCCGACTTCAGAATGCACTGCGAGATGTTAGAAGCGAGCTTACGAGCCTCACACAAGTGATGGTTTGTAATGCCCTTGCCCACGACAATACTACTGATTTGTCGAAGCTATACGAGAAAACGCTTGAAGCGAGTCGATTCGCTTATCCAGCGACACGCACGGTAGGCTTCATCGGCGACTCGGGTGTAGGTAAGTATGGGAAAGATGGCTGATCCAGAGTGTTGATTCGCCTACGTTGAGAGGCTGATTTGTATGAACAGGGAAGAGTAGTTTGATAAACTCACTTCTAGATCAAGAGAGCTTGGCGCGGTCGGTGAGTTGTCGAAACAAGACATCGTAATAGGCCAATGATAACTAATTCCCCATGGTCTACCCTTCGATTAGAGCGGAGACGGCGCTGCCTGTACCACTGTCGTTACCGAATTCCGGAGTGTAAACGACACTTATCCAGAGAACTACACCGTTGTTGCGGATTTCATGGACGAAGACGAGATCTGTGAGCTCCTCGAGGAGCTTTTATCCAGCGTTCGGAAATACTACACGGAAGCCTTTCGTGAAGTGAGAACGTCGGAAGAACAGGAGAATATCAAGGTTGCGGCTAAAAGAGCCTGGGACACCTTGAGATCCCTTTTTCCTCATGAGCAAGAGTTGGACATTGACTTTCTTGCCCAGGAAGGAGATGAGGCCGTGGCCACAATTATGACCGCCTTACTGCAGTGGGCCACGTCGGGCTTAGATAACCGACCGGGGGGGCGTGATAACCTACAGTATACGGTTGTGTCTAGCCATGCTGATCAATGCATGAAGCATCTTGACAGACTGATGGCTAATGACAGTGACGGTGATAATCCTGCGTTGTGGCCTTTTGTGAAGTTGATCAGGTACATAACAGAAGTGAAGTGTAACAAATTGGTGCGTTATGTGGCTTATATATATCAGGGTCTATTTGCGCTCGCCTGTCCTACGCACAGGTTTAGTTTTGGCCGACCTCCCAGGTACCGTACCGAAGTTTCACAACGGTGGCGTCAGGATCAAGCTAAGAACATGATGTTCAGGATTCCGCGATTTAAACTACGCTCGGGTGCGAGCGACGGAAAGGTATCTACGCCACAGCTGCGACGAGGTGTTTATTGTGACCACTATCATGCGTTGTACAACCGATCAGTCAATAGGTGATATCATTCGTCGATGTGCGCGGGATCAGCCTATTCGCATTGTGTGTACTCGCTCAGAGGTAAGTACTTCTTTATTCATTGTCTAGGTGATATCAAAGTGACCAGTGAAATGCAGGACGTCAACTCCGAAGAGACTGCACGTTCCGCACCCGCAGCAGATGCAGTACGTATCCAGAATATGAATAACCAAATCCGGCAACTCGAGCGCAGGATCGGACAGACAGGTACTCGCAGACGAAAATCGCACGGAAGTAGGATGCGAAGTCTCGCTGCAGAGGAAAGTGACTTAAGGTAAGTGGCTCCGATGCACAGTACCTCATACCTTTCTTTTTCTCATTCATTACAGGGATCAGAAAGACGCCCTTGAGCTTCAGTAAGAAAACTTGACTTTGATTGCCCCAACTAGAAGATTCGTCTGACCCGAATCTTGCCAGGCTGACGCATTTCCTCATCACGCGAAGAAATACATCTGTGACTAACTCTTTGTTGAGTGCCTGGGGGGAAATGGCTCGCGTATTCTGTGTGAGCAATAAGCTCTATTCTGACCATCGAGAGGACGATCGACGACAGACCAATGGGTACTTGGCACTCAGTGGTATCCAAGAACTTCGGCGGTACTGCCAATCAGTACCCGCAGATGCGCAGTTCCAAGCCACGGTGTCTTATCTTCAAAAGGAAGTACCAGCGCTCCTGGGTTCTATCACGCAATGGGCTTTATCAGGGACTAGCACCGTGACTATGGCCCGGGCTGAAGTCTTGCGGCGGGTTTTGGCTGAAGCTGAAAGCACTCTGACAGGGGTACGGTAATTGTCCTGATGTCCAAACTCACTTGTTCTGTTTCGGTGCAGACTCTACACTACTTACATCTACTGTTGGCCGCTTAGTCAGAAATGAGAGGTTTGCTAATTCGCGTAGAGCACCACTCGTGATGGCTCGCAGGTACACTTGTTACAAAGTAGCCTCAGGAGGCAATTCTCCGATGCCATTACACATCAAATTCGTACGCATCGACTTACAAGCCAGTTTTAGTGAATGAAGGAGTAACACCTGGTACAGGCAGATGTCGACGCGAATGGAGGGACCATGCAGTCGATGCGAGCTTGGAATGGGCAACTGTAAGTGGAACTCACAGTACCGCAAGGTTATTCATACCTAATTTGGCTACCTGCAGTGGCACCACATGACATATGCAGCATTCTGTCGCAACTATGGAACGCATGAAACGGCAAAACAGCCGTATCGCTGCTGGAACAAAGAGATTCTCGGTCCGGGAATAAACCAGCTCTCTCTGGCGTGGGATACCTTATTGAACTGGCTTGAAGAACATGGTAAGGAGCTTGAGGACGAACTCACTAGGATTTTTCAAGGGGTGCATGATTCTATACGCGGTAAGCCATTCTCCAAACCTCCTAAAGAGTAAATGCATGGTTTCATTGACTTTAGACTTGCCAGAGCAACACGATCTGGCCCCGGAAACCCTAGGGAACTTGCTTCTGAACCTCCGGATGCGACAGATATGTGTAGTTGACGCCGTTCATAACTCCATAGAACGACTTATTGATGACACTGAGTATTGCTCACGATTTTGTATGCTACTGTAAGATGAACTAAATTGCTTTGCAGAAAAATCTCGGATGACACAGTGGGTGGGCACGCGAGCTCATATATTGGGGGAGTCATGCGTCCAGTCTACAACCTTTGCATGCAACAAAGTGGTATGATATCTCCCATCTTCTATCCAACTACAGTTTTCGCACTAATGCCAAATGGCTCTTGTAGGAACGGGGAGTGATTCGCGTCGGAAGCAAACTATGAACCGTCATCTCAGTTCTTCGGGTCTGTTCCAAGAGTTTGCTGACAATATTGCTCTCGACTATGGAACAATGATCGACAGAGCATTTGGACAGTTGGATAACAAGCTTCGTGAGGAGGTTTCTAATATTACCCGAGATTTACGGGCTACGGTCACGGTTGAGGGAGAAATCTCCGAAGCTGGAGAGCATCCTGAATATACAGAAGGAGTCAAGCGAGGGGTAGAAGCATGCCAAAGAACCTTGGCAAATGCTCAGACAATAGTGCTAGAGATGGGCGAGTAACAGCAAGGATTACTTTGTATTCAGTGATTGGAGACTATGTGAATAGATTGTTGTGATCTACTGCAATGGTTCGACGTGACCGGAGGGCTCATCCCGTGAATAACTAAGGAATGCAAGAGGCTTTTATCTTTTCACTATAAAACGACCCAAAATTTTTCATCTTCACTTGCATATTCCCATGCAGTCTGTAGTGGTCATTAGATGCGTTACTGAGGCATGTCATACCTTGTCGTCACTTCCTGTTGTGTGTCATATGTGTAATAATCTGAGAGCATAGGCGGCGGAGAACATGGACGGTATTATTAATTGAAGCTTTTTCCAAGTGGAACTACATTGACAAGTATATCCATTTCTGAAAGCCGAGTCATCAACAATTGTTTCACCAACCCTCCGGGAAAAGAAAGACGCCTAGGAATGCTGTTGGCGCTTAGCACGTCAGCCACTATAAATATATAAATAACATTATCTGGTCGAAACTGAAACGTGTATATTCCGAAATCCTTAATAACTGTAGACCTATTACCAAATCATGAAAAATTTATAAAATACATACAGCTGCTGAATAATAAATCGAAATATGATAACAATTAGAAATGTTAGTTTATTTATACGTAGATGTTTTGTTGCTGTATATTTAACCTGTGTTTGATTAGGTGTTTGCAACATATAAGCTCTGCGGGGTTCTGTTCTAAAGAGCATTGTAAAACAGTTTTCGAACTGTTAACCACTCTGAATCTAGTTACAAGTATTTAGTTATAGACTATAGCTATACTCTTTCACTTCAGTATCGCATAGTGTGTATACAGTATATTTCACATGATAAGCTAAGGATCTAAGATAGATGAAAGATTTTATGATTTGATAGAATAAGCAGAGGGGTAAACAAAAATAGAAACAAGAAAATTAGCAGGTGTTACTCAGCCGCACCGGGGAAAAAAAAAGAAAATCTATTGAAAACATGAATAATTTCTTACATACATAACTGGCAGGATTCTCTAGCTGATAGTGTTATACCAAATCCTGCTGTACAACCTTTCTTTCTATAAGCTTCGGCTGTGATCGGAAGTGTACACCTCGGGCGACCGCTTCCGCCCGCAAGCGACGCCCTTTCGCAGTACATAACAGAGCTTATGCTCCCTACACATATAATAGTCGAACTGGCAGATATTCGTATCTAAAATAGTTTCTTTACTGGAAAAAAAGGATTTTTTTAAGCGCACAAATTCTCTACAAAGTCGATTTCCAGGCTCCCACACTCATGGCTGAGCCATGCTATGCTGGTTGATACCGAGCTTTTCGGGCGAGACCTGCCATGTCTAAGGAGGTGTGTTCGAAAAGTCAGTAATATGCACTGTCACGTTACAGTATCTCAGCAGTAATGCATAGTAACCAGTACAGGCAAACTATTCACGTGATACATGTATTCCGTCACGTGCTGCTTTAGACAGTGTTTGCGAGTCATTTAATGGACCACAACATACTTGTGCATGGTCATGTGATGCATAACGTATCCTATTTTTCAGCAAAATTACTAGTGCTGCTAATCACTCTTGACGCAAACCTCGGTTGATCGCTTGAATTATGCGGAGACTAAACTCAATGGAGACAAGTTTCTCTGATCCTGAGTTCCACTGCTGAGAAAGTTAGCCAAGCTTCGGAGTTATGTGGTTTGGTCCAACCCTAGCGGGGAACGGGTGTTTATGGTTGATAGCTAGACTTGTATACCCCGCATAACTTGACGAATAATTTAATAATTCTACTACAGACTGAAACCGAGTAAGCCGCGAGACGGGGTAATATTAAATCACACTCTTCTGTTGATCAACGTTTGACTAATTCCAGAAGTATGTAGCTGGACCGGCATGTCCTGCACAACTACTCCAGCAAGTGCAGCGTTCGGTTACATGGAAGGATTCTTTTTAAGGTCTATTTACCTGCTGTATCCCGATAGTGAAAACAAGCTTAAAAGATTTATCTGTGCGATAAGAGGAGTAGGCATTATCATTGGAAGAATAGGGGAAGAGATCTTCATAGACATCTCCTACCTAGAATATCAGGCACATTGCCGATTGCGACCCCCACATACCAGCCCCACCACCTCGCCCGAGCCGGATTCTAATCATAAGGGATTCGTCATCGATGATGAGAAAGGAGGACAAGTATCAGCTTAGTATATCTACCTCTGCTGTCCTAAGGTATAAATGTCCACTGTCCTCAACATCCTGAACAACACTCTTTCACCCGCCACTCGTTTTCATCGTGCTTCTTCACTCGTTTTAATCTTCAAGCTGGAGCCAACATGAGACTCGCCAGCGCCTCAGTTCTAGCAATGCTGCCCGCCACTGGCCTGGCTGCCTGCGGCACTGCATACTCCGGTAACCAGATCAATGGTACGCTGCTCCGCACTGTTGTGCTTGACATGGGCAGCGACGCCGCCAATGTCACCGCCACTCAGTACGACCAGTACTTTAAGCAGGGGAGCGCTCTTGAGGGTGTCAAGTCTGTCATTGCCGCCAGTGAATTCTACATCAACCTGTGGGCCATCCCGGGTACCGAGTCCGCTTTTCAAAGCGTCAGCCAGTGCCTGAGCGACGGCTATCTGGTCAATCAAGTGGCCTGGCTGTATTACAACACTACCACCGCGAGCTGGTGGGGTGGCTACGAGGCTGAGACTGAGGCAGACAGTTACAACGCTGCCGCCCTGTCGGTTGTCACAAACCTCGTAGCCGGCCTTGAGGTGCGCTTCTGGGACACCAACGGCGATGGCTACACCGACGTCATCGATGCCGACTACCTCGAGGGCGTTGGTGTCGACACCGTCACTCAGAATGCCAACGGTACCTACTCGGTCTATCGCGGAAATATCGACATCGCCGACAAGACGAGCTCGGAAGGCACTATTTTTGACGCCGACCTTTTCAGTGGCTCCGGCCCAGCTATTGCTGCGGAAAACTTTGACACCAGTATTGCATCTGGCGATGTCGCGCTATTTTGGTACGGCCCCAAGGGCTGGGCCATGAAGCGCGCTCAGGAGGTTGCCGGCCTGTTTGTCGGCGGCGCCGATCACACCTCCTACAACATCGACGGGGTCGTCTATGAAGACGCCATGCGCTTTTCACGGGACAACCTATTCATCTCCAACCGGCCCGGCGAGTTCACCGACGCCCAAAAGTTCTTCAAGTTCACCAACGACTCCGCAGCTGGCCTCAATGTCAGCCTCTGGCTTGTGCCCGTTACCAACACCAGCGAGTACGGCGCTCCCGTGGGCATGACGAGCGACGGCAACTCGCGCAGCTTCCTCGCCAGGGCTATCGCTCAGGCCCAAGCGCAGCTAGCCAACGTGACTATCAGTAGCAACGGCTCGAACGTCCCGTCCACCCGGGAGTGGGTTACTCAGGCCAATTATACCCAACTCGACGACGCCATCGCTAGGGCCAACCTGTCGCTCGCCCTTGCTAACAGTTCGTCCTTCCTACTCGACTACCAGACCTACTTGCTGTACCTCACTCTCAATGGCAGTAGCACCGACATTGGCGCCGCCTTCGCCGGCTTCAGCTACACTGGCTTCGAGAATGAAGAGCAGCTCGGGACAGCCTAAACCCATCTTTCTTATGCCCCCAAACCTCCATATCTTTCCATCCATGAATTGCCCATAATTTCGTTATAGATAGACAAGTCGAATACCGTAGTCAAATTTATCTAAACTATCGCAATTAGACCCCTGTGGAGCAATGTAACACGGCAAGGGTATTAGAGTAGAATGTATGGCATAGAAAGCTAATGAGATGCAGGCCAAAGTAATAAACTAAGCTCAAAGAGGTAACCAAGTCCGTACTTATGCGTACGTAGGGCTTCGTTCACAGTATTCATGTAATATATTCGCTTTTCCTGGACGTCTACAAATCGGAGCCATACTATGATTTCTACTGCCCCAACATGGCCGTCGATGCCACTTTTGTCTATCTAGGTACATAAGGTTGACTACTCAATCGAGTTGTTCTGTTCAATTGCCAGTTCTGGGAGTTCAGCGATGCGAGTGTATTGGGTGGGGGTGGGGGGCGAGACCGGGACCCAGAAGGGCGGTATAATATGTGGTTAAGACTTTTCTATTTGTTCAAGCTGTACGTTGTGCTTGTCGTTAAGAATCTTCAATTGTTGATTGGATGGACTTGTGGATGCCATTGTTATCCAGGGGTGAGAGTCAACTGCCGTCTAGCCGTGGTCCGAACGGCTCCGGTGATGATCTGCGCCGCGCCACTCCTGACCTCGGAGATTGCAGTAAGCATGGCTTCGCCTTGTCTTTTCCCTTATCTCCGAGGGAATACCACGCAGAGCAGCGTTACAGAATCTGAGGTAAGATCGTCGCTTCACATACGTGGCAGAGATTGGTTAAGTTGGCGATCCATGTTGATGGCGTCAGATTCAGGGGCTATGGTTCAGCAAAGGTTTAGGCTTATTTTTTTCTTCTTCCTTCCTCCTCCTCTTCTTCTTCTTCTTCTTTTTTTTTTTTTTAGTTTCTTGTCATCATATCACTATTACCACCACAAGTTTTATCAATAAGATCATGTCGCTCAAGGACTAAAGGAAGAGCGTTTATAAAGCACCCTGGGTTGTAACGTAATCGGGCAGTGAACCACCAGGACCACACACCACCGGCGGATCCTCGTGATCCATGCGATCAATTCAATGGAATTATGGAGATTAGTCTCAGAGGCAAAGAAAATCTGTTCTTTGATACCACAGCCTCAAGCCCTTGGTCTGGGTCCGTCCCTTAGTCGGCTCGGTTGAGATTTGACAAGATGTGTGCCAGAGAGAGCGTAGCGCATAGTATTTATGATAAACAGTAGAGAGGTGTGCTCTCGTTGCCGTCCAATAATATGATTGCTGAAAAATCTATGCTAGTTAAATTAGTCAGTTAACTGACGTCAGCTTTGTGAGTCTTAGTCAGCAGGCTGCTGAGCCCAGCTATCTTGAGCCTTTTCGGTGAGCTTTGCCATGTCTATTACAGCTATTTATAGAAAGAAAATGTGAGCTGTTATGTCGGAGCCTAACATTGACTCAGTCATCAGTCTGTTATTAGTATTACGCCTTGGCCGTTAAATTGGCATGTATGAGTCTTGTATAACGTGGGCGCACATCAGTCATCTGTATCAAAACATATAAATAGTTATGATAAAGTAAGAGAAAGACTAAGGCAAAGATAATTGATTGCTTTACATATTCTTCTCTCATCGTCTTTTCATGAATGTTAGTAAGGACTGCTCATTTGGAGTATAAAGGATATGGAGCATTCGGCACAAGAAGAGAAAGGAATCATCAAAGTTCTCCAGTATACGTTGTACACAGCTGAGTAGGTACCCCAAAGCAGTTCCTCACCCAAGCAATAACTAGTACATGTGTTAGTAGAATGCCATGTGCTACTACTATCGAGATAATTTTAGTAAGTGATAAGGTACACAAATACTAGAAGTGGCATATGATTGGACCAGCTACAGTCGAACCCCGCGAGGCGGAACTACCAACTAGTGAGATTCATGACAAGGCTGTCAGACACATCTAAGATCAGCCGCAACGCCCCAACAAAATCCTGTCCCCTAATTCTGAAAGAAGGGCACCGATATTATTACAATGAGAGAACGCCAACCTCATCGCGAAGACTACACCGTAGGCTGGGTCTGCGCTCTGCCGATCGAACTAGCAGCCGCACAAGCAATGCTAGACACCGAACACTCCAGCATACGCCTGCAGATCGATGATCCCAGCATATTCATCCTAGGAAATATAGCCGGGCACAATGTTGTGATTACATGTCTCCCAGATGGACAAATAGGCACCAGCTCCGCTGCGACCGTGGCAATCCAAATGCGCTCCGCGTTTCCGTCAATCAGGTTCGGTCTCATGGTGGGAATCGGCGGGGGCGTCCCCAGCCCTGAGCATGACATTCGGCTGGGAGATGTGGTCGTCGGTCGACCGGATAATCAAACTGGGGGTGTGGTGCAGTATGATTTTGGGAAGAGCACATCGAGTGGGTTTGTACGCACGGGGTTTTTGAATGCGCCCCCGGTTATCTTGCTGAATGCAGTAGCCCTGTTACGGGCGAGGCATTTTCTGGGGAGGGGAACGATGACTGAGTATACGGAAAAATTGAAGGAAATGCCTGCTTTTACGCGCAATAAAGATAAAAATAGGGATATCCTGTTCGAGGCGGGGTATAACCATGCTGGAGGTGCGACGTGTGAGAAATGCGACGAGGAACGATCAATCCAACGCGATGAACGTGAAGGTCATGGCATTATGGTGCATTATGGAACAATTGCGTCAGGGAATCAAGTACTCAAGGACGCGCATGAACGAGACCGACTCGCAGCAGAATTGGGAGGGGTGTTGTGCTTTGAGATGGAGGCTGCCGGGCTGGTGAATAATTTCCCATGCTTGGTAATCCGAGGGATTTGTGACTATGCCGATTCGCATAAGAATAAGAATTGGCAACCTTCTGCTGCCGGCGTCGCCGCTGGTTATGCGAAGGAGTTGTTGTCGGTTATACCACCAGGGCATGTGGAGAGAACGAAGCCTATGAGGAGAAATGGTCTGTATTCACACTTGGTTTGTTGCGAGAGTATATGCTCTGCTGACTGTTTGTCGCAGCACCCAGAAAAACCTTCATGGTTCCCTTTCAGAGGAATGGAAATTTCGCTGGCAGTGATTCTATAATGAGCGAGCTTGCTAGAAGATATGATACAGCCGCGTTTGAACATTATCTCGGTATAGCTCTCGTTGGAAATAAAGGCATAGGGTGAGAAAGTCACTCTCATACCAATCATGATAACTCTCACTAACACTGATTCAGTAAAACATACATCGCCCTAGAGTATGCCTACCGAAGCCAACAACACATGCCCTGGCTATCCGTATTCTGGATATACGCAAGCAGCATCTCCCGATACAGAAGGTCGTATCAAGATCTAGCTGACCGTCTTGATCTACCCGGAAAAGACGACCCAGCAGTCGATATTGTGGAACTGGTATCGGACTGGCTCACTGATGAAGAAAATGGGCCATGGCTGATGATTCTGGACAATGTGGAAAATGTAGGTCTTTCCCAAGAGACGGGGCTTCCTGTTCTGCTGGAGAATGACGTGACGGAGAAGATTCCGATTTTATCGTTGGCTCCAGAAGCAAAACATGGCTCTTTGCTGGTGACGTCGCGCAATTTGGAGGCAGCGATGAGTATCGTCGGTTCAGCTGAGAACATTGTCCATGTGCAGCAGAGGGATGAAGGGCCAAAAAGCTTACTTGATAATGGGAAAGATCTACTAGCGAACCTTGATCTGAACAGCCCCAAAGATGGTCGGACACCACTATCGTGGGCTGCAGAAGCAGGTATTGTGCCAGTCGTGAAATTGTTGCTTGCTACTGGTAAAGTGGACGTCGACACCAGAGACTCACATTATGGTCGAACGCCTCTATCATGGGCTGCAGGGGCTGGTCATGCAGAAATTGTTCAGCTCCTTCTGGAAACCAACAAAGTGGATATCAACTCCGTCGATTACCAAAACCGGCCGCCACTGACCTGGGCGCTATTTAATTCTCTAGAGCGAATGAAACCGGTTGTCAAGCTGCTTCTAGCCACCGGCCGAGCCGACCTAAACATCCGTGATGAATCATCAGACCGCACAGCCCTTTCTTGGGTGTGTGGAGGGGGCCACCTGGAAATCGTTAAATGGCTGCTTGAAACCGGTAAGGCGGACGTTAACACCATTGAGAAATACCACGGGCGAACTCCTCTTTCCTGGGCTGCATTTGACAGGCATCAGGAAATCATGAAGGTGTTAATCGCGACGGGACAGGCGGACCTGGAAGCAAGAGATAGAGAAGAGGGTCGGACTGTGCTATCTTGGGCGGCGGGCAATGGACTTGAAGCCGGGGTGAGAGCTTTGTTAGAAACTGGAAAGGTGGACGTCAATTCCAAAGATCGGAATAGAAGGACACCGCTATTCTGGGCATTAAGCAATGGGCATCAGAATACGGCTCTTCTTCTAGAGGAGGCTTTGAGCGGATAAATATACACATATAGTACCACTTTTGACACACTAGGATATCTCATGACAGGAGTTACATCGTTTGACACCACTTTCTACAATATAGAGCCAAGCAGTCATTACGAGCAAAATCATGATTAGTGTCGAACAGTAAGCGAACCACCTGCCCCCCAACCCCTTAGACCGAAGATAATGATAGGTGCGTAGGGGCGAGGCCCAGATCACTCACTTCAGCCATCAGAAGGGGGAAAAGGAGCGCGGGGGTGGTTCGGGAGTTCTATAGGGTAGATGAGATCAAATAAATAGGGCACTGCAGACATATCAACCATCTACATATAACACGTCCCAAAGAGAATATTTCAGGAATAAAGTTTGTAGTTTGACAGGACACACTTCCAGCTCTATAGTGGTTTGATTTCAGTGGGCGGGGTATCATGCGAGGATAGCCTTAAGTGCCATCGGCACCGTCAAGGAGAGAACTGTCAAGTTCCTTGTGTCGCAGTTAATACTTTCGGGCCATGTCGAAACATATGAATAGTGGCTATGGTTCTGCACTGTTCAATAGATTCGTAGCCGCCTATAGGATGAAGTGCAAGAGGACATGGTTGTATAAGTGCTGGCTACTAGCACAACTATATATCTTGTGAAGCGAAATATAACATCCCCTTAACCAGCGTCTATCAGAAATATGGAACTTGTTGGGTCAAATAATGACCTCAACACGTAATAAAAAGCAAATGCGGAAGGAATTGTAAATGCTTGTCAGTGGAAGGGCTGAGCCTTCAGGTCTCGACAGCCATGCTACGGGCCACAGAGAAGACGACAGAGCCAACAGCAAAGAGAAAGAAAGCCGTATAGATCAGAATCTTTTGTCCGAGGATGTCAGGGACAGTAGTGTATATTGGCTTAACAGGGACAACAGCGAGGGTGAAAGAGATGCTGGCCCAGAATGGGGTAAGAGTGGTACCAGAAAGTTTACTGGTAATGGTCTAGGAGGACACGACAAGACTAGACTATCTCACGACTGTTGAAGGAGATGTACTAGTGACCAACATACAGAAATAAAAACCGCCTAAGTAGTTGCGTCAAGTGAGACCAGAAAAGCCATCAACAAAAAAGCTAGGAATAGCAGGTAGAAAGAACAAGGCTTCCAGCAGCCAGTCCACACCTCCGTGCTCACGGGCAGAGACACATTTGGATGTATTCACATCATTTCCTTTATCTGGACTCGAATCCGTTTCCCCTATTGGCTCGACGAATGAAGTGTCATCGTAGCATTGAGATACTGGGATCTGGTACATAACTAGCTAGTGGGCGGGGAGGGGGCTGGATAAGCAAAACCATATGGAGTACAGAATACAGGGGGAAGAAACGGAGGGTTTCTTCGTCATAAACTCTTCCTTAGCAGCCGATGGATTACGATAGACTGCAGCGCCATATTAGTAACTCAGATTTGGCCTAGGACTGTGATTGGGCGAGCTGGGCAATGCTTATGATGAGTTAAGAGTCCTGGTCCCCAGTCATGCACCGGACTCCGGTTTATTTCCTCCGTCGAATCCTGCCCTATAACATACCCCTTTTTTTAAGTAGCCAGTCATTCTAGGATGATGTCTGTATTCTTCTCGAAGTGTAGGAAGATTTGTATTTTCTGTTTCTATTACGCCTTCACCCCATCACAGTATACGGGAGTAGTTCCTCTTTTTCTCTGTCTTTCCCGCTTCGTGGATAAAGAGGATGCCTCATCATTTCAGGCTTTTCACTAAGTCAATCCACTACAGTCGATCTTTTATTTGTTGTCGTTTCACCGTCTTCAACATAACATTGCACTTTATACACTCTCGTCACCTCGACCTGATCTCAATGATCTTGATAGGGGCTTAATACTTCTCATCCATCTCTTCTGCCTAGTCTGGAAAGCCTGCACCTACCGTGCTGCACTGGGAATTTTACCATATTTATTCCCGCCTGGTTCAATGTCAAGCATTTCCTGAGCCGACTCGCAGAGTGCCACTACTAATGTCTCAGCCTCGCCTACGGTGCTTTCCGCGTGAAGAATAACGCAGAGGCGATCTTTTCCCTTGGGCACCACCGGATAGTTCAATCGGAAAGACACACAGTTCCGCCAACTGCAGGTGGCGACAAAGGAGGTGATGTACGTCCTCGTGTCATCACTGGTACCACTTGTTTTGAAGAATGGACGCGAATCCCAGTCCTCTGCCAAGAAAGGAGGCGTTCTGTCCATTTTTGTAGATGGGTTCCGCTGTGATTGTCGCGAATAAGTGCGTAACACGGTGCTGGATATCGTCTTGGAGCGATTATAAAACGCTAGGTTTGTAAGTATTCGCAAAGCCGATTGTCGTTCGAATTAAGGGTTGAGGTGGTATCTGCTGGGAGAGAGGGTGGTGGGCGCGGGCTACTACCGATAATCACTCACATGTTCCGTTTGGCTTGTCTTCGAGAGTTTGTAGCCAGCTCTGGCAGCCGCGACTATAGGCGAGGCGGGGTGTGATGGGCAGCATACGTAGTGAAACAAGTTATTTTCACCACCTTTAGAGAAACATTGACCTGCGTTCCTTCAACTCGGCAGACGTTGACGACACCACTTTACTTGTCCGTTTGGGTTCACAGTCAAATGTGGGGAGGAATGCGTCAGATGAAGGTAATGAATAGATGTTTTTCCAAGAATGAAACCGAATCTGGATACTGGACGACGGCCGCCCAGTCTCTGTGGGTATCGACGCAGGAAGCTTGAGCTTTGCTAAACTGGTTAAGCCAGGATTAGCTTCTCTTCTGGTCCTCCACCGACACAGTGATCTTCCAGGACCGGGCCAGTTCAAGTTATGAGGAGAGGCACATGAACGATATCGTATAGGGTTACTATGTGTCGGGTGGCTACACTCCATATACTCACCGCAAGGAATGGGAAGTTCCAAGGAACGCAATACTTAGAGGGCGGGGGCCCAACAAGTTCGTGGATGTAGAGGGATTTTAAGTTATCTCAAATGAGACCCGTCTTGGAACTAATGGGGCCGAATGATAGGTACACCACGAACTGGGAGGTTTTGTCTCAAAGGAAGCTCAGCCGTAGAGGCGCCCAGGCCTCGTATGAATCCCGGTATCTCAAGATTTCTAATTACCGGTTGCGGCGATGCATAAAACAAACATATAGATTCTGACATCATCGCGTTGGGCGTGGTTATGGAGCGGATTGCACTAAGTCTCCAGTAGGGTGCTCTTCATGGCGCTCGTAGATGCGGTCGATGATGGTCGTTGAATGTTATATGAGCAAGTCTACGAAGCCATCTGGACTGGCACCCTTGGCTCGACCGTGCAGACAATGCTACGCTAACCTTCTGAAGTAATACTTAGAGCTACAGATATTCATTCTAATACGCGGGTTGTACTCCTAATTCTGCACCCGAGAAGAAAGCATGGGCTTCAAACACCCCATTCAGTATTTGCTGGATCCGATGCTTGGCCAAAACCTACTTGTACGCCTCGACCGTGCGGAATAACCATGCGCCTTCACATCAGCGTGTCATGACGGCCCCACCCTTACTGTTCGGGCAGATGTTAGGCTGGTTCAGAACCTTGCGCATATACAGAGCCTGAGCGGGAGAATTAACCGACCAGCAATATCTGCACAAGAAAAAGAAGAGCCAGGACTTGCCTGGTGCGGAGATCCTTCTTGGCAAAGCTGGTACCACTGAGTGATGCCCCTAATCAGGCCAATGTTAGTACTCTAAAATCTAGCTATTCAGAAGCAATTTTAGCAATGCTCCAAAAATGTTCTGCTTTTCAATTAATAGGCAATTGTTTGTGCATCTTGGGCATGAATCTAGAATTGTCTCATTCCATGCTCAGACCATACTGAGTTTGCCATTGCAGCGTGACATATTTGTAGACTGGCCTAAAGTCATATAGTCTATCCTTGCCAGCATAGCCGGCACCTCGCTATTCAAGTTGTCTACGGGGCTGTATTTAGCCTCTATGATCTACAAAGCTGCCTGCCCACGGCCTAGAACCTTCCAAGATGACACTTCACGCAGAGTCCGATCGGAGAGGACGTATGGCCCTTGCTGGGTACCCAGCAACAGACTCCAGACTTCTGAATTGCATTGTTCTCGGGACGGTCCCAACAAAGGCGGGTTGGGCGGGGTAACCCCACGCGAAGTTGTGACATAAGCTTTAAGGTTTTTGCCGCTAGCAGAACTTCAAACAGGAAATACGAAGCCGCTCTGGATCATAATAATTTAATGCAGATGGCTGTAGGCGCTCTCTCTAGGACAGTACTGGTGAATAACAGCTGCCCGGTCGACAATCATCATCCCACTATTACGAGTGTGAGTACAGGTTTTACTCATGGGTGGATCTCGTATCTCAGCATCTTACGGAACAAGGACTTCACCTGCTGGAGTTCGATTAAGGGTCGATAGGGGTCTTTTATGATTAGGTTCTGAATACCCATGGGAAGATCTATACCTTTTAAAGATATGATTTTGACGGCCCTCGGTTCGTACACTACCCCTCACCTTGTTCACTGTATGTTTGAAGCTTCTGATTCCGTAACTTTAATTTAGGATTCCGTTTTCATAACCCTAATTTTACATGTACTTGTTCTAGATCCTCTAGCCCTCATCGGGCCCTGTTCATTGCTCCAAAATGGCAGTCTCGATGAATCAACATCATACTATAAATCTGAAGGAACATCCTGTTTAAATCGATGTTCTTCTTCATAACACAGCATCAATTCACTACAAGTGTCTCGTTCTTCGATTTCAAAGATATCTGACATATATCTTTCACTGAACATTAAAATGAAGGTCTTTTACACCCTCCTGGTTGCAGCCCTTACTGGCGCTGTTACTGCTTCGCCTGTAGCAAATGGTGGGTCGTACAAAGATGTTCAAGGTACACAAGGACACCTCCCTCTAAACCCCCCTGTCCCGCTAAGGTATCACTAGGTAATTATCATGATTATGATGATCATCAGTGCACCAGGGTAGACCGCGAATGCAAGAAGTGGGACTCCCGCGAATGCAAGTGCCTTGATAAAGATAAACACAATTACCGCCGGCAAACTGCAAGCATCACCGCGCCGCCAACACCGACAGACACCAACGCGAACACCAACGCAAACACCAACGCAAATGTTAACCAAAATACCAATGTTAACCAAAATACCAATGCTAATACTAATACCAATGCCAATGCCAATACCAACCAGGCAACCACTGGACCTTCTTCAACTACATCGGCGCCTACGACCAGCTCGACTTCAACTTCAACCTCGACTTCAACATCTAGCCAGGCAACTAGTACCAGCGGCAACGCGAACGCCAACGCCAACGCCAACACTAACACCAACACCAACACCAACACAAATGTCAATGTAAACACCAATAACAACGTCAACACCAACATCAATAATATTAATAATGCTGCACCCGCTACAGGTGGCGGATCAACTGTAGGCGGAGTCGGCGGAGGCAGTGGCAACCCCTCTGATTATCGGTGCCACGGACAGTGGTGTCCCAACTACTTTCCAGGTTGTGAGATCTGGGACTGGGATCACTGCAGGTGTGGAGGCCGCTTCTGCATCAATTTCGACACCAACTGCCGCAACTGGGATTGGGACGCATGTTCATGCAGATAATGGATACCTAAGGTAGGGCATCTAATGTTATATTTGTCAGTTATTGCAGCTTGCTTAAGTGATCACTAACAACATAGACATTCCAGGGGAGTCTCCTGGTTAGTTGTGGATGGAAAGGGTTCGTTTGCATTTATATCATTTCCACAGGGTCAAAAAAGTATTGGACTTAGGAGGACTGAGGCTTCATAATCTCTATGTCTACATGGTCGAGGTACAACACCCTGACCCGATAATGTGTATTTCTTTTCCCACGGGGGTGAAGTAAGGGTTCAACACCCTTACTGGTTAGCAATGTTTGCAATTTATTTATGTACCTAGGCAGAATGTAAATCAATGGAGTTATTGCTTTTTTAAAAAAAAAAGATATGCGAGCCAGATCCATCAGTGTAGACCCGCCACTCTATTCTATTAATGGACAAATTATTACTTTATACGGTATTTTAAGCTTCACTGTATATATAGGTATTGTTCTCATCTCCCACAAGATACATACAGAACTGGTTAATGTACTGATTGTATTATTTATCAGTGCTATTTCTTTTCTATCTCCGCACGGCTCCTCTTCCTCGTTCTTGGCCTTTTCTAAATCTTGTGTTTACCAGCTGTTGGGATGTCTGCACGTTCTTAAGATAGATTTGCTCTAGACTGTTCTCCAGCGATAGTTCTAATAAATTTATATAATTATAGAAGATGACACAGTCTTGAATATTAAACTTACATTTAAAAAATTTACCATCTCACAAAGCTTTAATATTCTTTTCGATAAAGTTATCTACCGTGTCTCGTCTAATATTCTGAAAAGATGCTTTAAATAAATCAGTCTGTTATGGATATCCGTAATAGTTTTAGTCTGGATATTAGAAGGCAATAGTAGATAAGAGAGAAAGACAGCGGTATAATCAAACCTTCCTTAGATTTGCTAATAGTTGCGGGTAGTCAAGCCATGGGACGATGGGCTTAGTATAGATAATCTCTGGATCGGCCGAGTCGGCCTGGATTGTGAGGGTTGTGAGGATTACAAGAATCCTATCTATCTTAACTTAGACAGTAGCTTGGGATAGAGAATTATAGCAATAATTAAGAAGGTAGGATAGTATACTAGATTATACTTAGTGTTCTGCTGCTTCTTATACTGGTCTTTCTTTGTTCTCGCGGTGCTCCGCTGCTTCTCGCAGTCTTTGTTATTCTGTGACATGACATTGCAATTCGGTTATTGTTTTCTCTATCCCTTTTTGAAAGTAGTACTCAATAGAAGATTGAGTATAATAAACTCAATAGTGTTGAGGGGTGGTGTTCAGCGGGCGCATGAAATAGAGTATAGGAGAGTGTGTCTAGTCGTTTATCAGTCTATCCTTCGGTTGGAGTCCACAGCTGCGTCAGGCAGCGACATACATCGGTCTGCGGCCCTTTCGTTCGCGAAATCATGCGCCGGCTATAATGCCTAGATTTGCCATAAGAGCAACTATAAAATTCGATCCCTCTTTCATCAGCAAGTAAAGTCACCGTAGCGAGACGACTATTTCGATTGCGTCATTCGTGAAACCCGCATTCCGTCTAATACAAGCACTTAAAGAATATTCCTGTTGTATAATCTCACTGATAGAAGTTGTACAGCTGAGGAATCAGTCAGCAAAAGCTCTTTCCAGATACAAAATATACTAGGCTTACTCCTCCTGTTGACTGCCCATATGCGCTAACAACGCTATTATATATAATCTGGCTTTTGAGGATTACACGCCATGCAGTCATTACCCAATGGATCTTATCAATAAGGAAAAAAATCTCATATAAAAGTCATTGGTAGTTTGAATTACAATACATAGTTTAACTGTCTTATTTAAATTATATTATCATAAAAAAAAAAAAAAAAAAAAAAAAAAAAAACTGGCATCACAATCCCGACAGAAATCAAAGAATGGCGAATTCGAAGCTGACAGTATAAAATATTTCTCCAGCAAAATCATTCTATCTACTTTACTTATAGTATTAATAACATATCCGCGCAGGGAGGCTACATTCTCATTATAAGCACCAACACCATCAAGCAGCTGGATAATACTCTCCCATACCCATGGCGCGTTGACATGGAGATTCACTTTAGCTATAATAATTGCATATCCTTTATATAATTACTGCTGGGTATGTCTTTATATTCTGAATACAGAGAGAGAGATTTACCCACGTTTTTCACCAGCTTCTTCGCGCTATCATCACACAATATATCTTCATGTCATTACCGTGCAGCAGAGATTAGACTTGCCTTTTGCAGTACATAAGTCATTCTTCAGAAGCAGTTAACAATACTTTCATCTTTTATTAAGTAAAGCGTAACCGCACCTCCACTTCAACCGCAATTGCGAGTAATTTTTGCTTCCTTTTATTTCTACAAGATTATTGAATATATTTGTATTCAACGGCCAAATCTACACCATCTGGGCAGGTTATATGACTTTCTCCCAGTATAGATTGGGCAAAGATAATATATATTATCTATTCTATATCCATCTCTAATGTGCTTCAAAGAAATAGTAACTCTAGGTACTAGGACAGTGATTTAAGTAGACACGCGGAAAGCGGAGACGCAATTCTATAAGAGATTATCAAATATAAGATTCAGAGAAAACGGGCCTATATTTATCTGAAATTATTCATATAGTTTTTGTTAAATGATGACGCCAATCAGACGACAGCAAGAGACGATAATTGATCGGGCTTCCCTATATATTCGACACAATCTCTGCTGACTATGGGCACATGTCTGGACCCATGATTCAATGGCCAAAGATGGTGTTGAGCCCCGAGGAACACACAAGTTCGCTCCAGAAGAGGAGGTCAATACTGGTAAACACGGGTTCCAGGTGAGCTATCAGGATACTGTTGCAGAAGCTTTTGCGATGGAGAAGAATTTATGCAGTTAGCTTCCATAGGCCACTCCTGGTAGAAGAAACGGTATATATGTGTTGCCGTCCTCAATCGTGGAGGATGTGTCCTACCCCAACCTTTAGAAATCCAGAAATCTATGACTTGGTCTCTTAGCTGTGGCAGCACCTCCCAGACTGTATCGAATTTTTTCCGTGGCAACAAGCCAAAACGAGCCCTTGTTGTCATTTGGTGCGTACGCAGGCTTGCTGCAACTCCTACTTCAGCATATAGTACTGTATCTGTAAGAAAGGCTCGGGGGTATTGTTGAAACATCTCCTGTCCCAATACTACCTTATTTCCACTGGGCCTGGAGGTGTCGACTCGGGCTTAAACCAAGTCAGCCTTCTCACTCCAATGAGAGGACTAGAGAAGTGTAGGAAATGGAAAGCACTTCTATAGCAATAATTATTATTCTTTGAGGAAGAGAATGATTCAAAAATGGGACAATATCACACAACAGCTGGCTGGCTTTGGTGGGTCCATGAAGATAACTTTATATACCGCGCATTTCGATGCCAAGCATGATGCTCTATATCTAATTAGAAATAATATACTGGCCAGGATATTTGCAGATATCAAAGTCCTCTAATTCCTCATGGCGCGTACCCGTTCTAAAGAAGACGGTTAAATGGAATACCTGACCATGCCTATTTTAAATAAGAAATAAATGGTCATTAATACGTCCTACTAAGCGTGAGACTATATGATAATATTGGTCAATAGAAAAGCAGAATAAAATCTGTCAAAACGAGTGGGCAGTTTTATCCCACAACTTGACCGTTCGCGTACCAGCAAGGGATACCTTGGCTTCAGTCGAGCACAGCCCTAGCTGGTCATCTTTAGAAATCCGTACTTCGTTTGAATTACAAACCTACCTTTTCCTCACCCAGTTAATTCTACAACTCATCCAACTGAATGTCATGACTTTGCCGAGCCACTTGAGATGAGAAAGATTCTGGAGGTTAATCAGTGCCTCCATGGAAAACGCGCACATCAGTCTCATTAATTCGAGTCGATATTTGACGGTGATTGCTGAGCACGGGAGCTTCTAACAAGAGCTTTACCCACAAAGCCTGGCCCTCTAGCTGAGCTAACCGAGACCAGTACTGTAGGAGGTCATGGCAGAGAACCACGGTCGTTGATGACTGGTCTCGCGTCATGTGGTCAAAAATTCATCCATTATCAACAGAGTCAACGCAACATCCTCTTATCTGACCGAGCCAGCTACGCATGGACTTCAATGGCTGAAGCAAGAATTTAAACAAAGTAGAAGCAATGCATGTCATGTATGTAGACGTTGATAACGTAGGTGCTGTAAAAGCACGGACAATCGTAGCTGAAAGCAGCATGATAATGCGATTTACGAGCACAGCCTCCTGGGTTTGAATAGAGCAGTATATACCAAGGCAAAGCACCGCGGCAACACTCCCTGTTCCCAACGGACAGGCCCTCAATGACTGGGATACGTTCCGTCTCGAGCACACGGTACCAGCCAGTATGTTACCCACCATTACTCTCTGTGTACCATGACTACCGAGCAAGAAAGCCTAGCTAACCTTGTTTGGGCGTGCTGGTCACCATTGCCTAGGAACTCACACTCATTAGACCCAGGTCAATGAGACAAAGATACTTCAAATGGCTAATTGATCACTTTCCAAATCGGGTTGGGTCCCTCGATCACGAGGAACGGAACCAACCAACGAGTTCCGCCGAGTCATGAGACAGTTGGCTGTCTCCGCACTCCCCATTCCTGAATAGCACGGAATTCCCTGATAATTCACAGAGGAGCATGAAGATCAACTCAGTCTCAACTTTTGGTGGTTGCCATCTGTTGCCACCTGTTGCTTGCCGGGCAACTCCACTTTGCTAGTATTCCGATCGTTAAATTGTTGCACTCTAGCCGCTGGCGTTCTAGGTCTCTTATGGCGATAGGGTAAACAATTCTTTAATTCCTGGTTCTTGTATACCGGGACTTCCATTTGCCAACTTCCATTGCGAACTTCCACGGCGAGTCCTGGATCGGCGGATTGCCAAGACCGCCATGTTCCGGTTCAGGCGTCTCTCGAGTTTGATTGGTCCATGTGAACCAAGCCAGACCGTGGCCAAGACTAAAGCAGACTGGCCAAGAAGCTTTTTCGCGGGGCCTGGAAACTCTTTCCCCCGTGCGTGTGTGGAGATTCTCTCCACGGGGAAGCGTCGCGTCTCGTACAATGCAGAGGTCAATTGACTTCGCACGTATCGCAACTGAATGATGCAATAAATTGGTTGCATTTTTTGTATCCGCCCAAATGCACCGTATCATGGGGCGACGGAATAGATGTATTTAGTGGCGCATTCAGATCCCAAAAGATCATCAAGTCGGTTTAGTGTTCAACACCTGCCATCTACTTGGCCCCAAATTGATTTTGTGCCCAAAGCAGGCTCCACACAATTTCCCTGGTCGCTCCGAAAAGCCTGGATGGTATCTAGGGGCAAGGTCCATTGGAGGGGCTCTTACGCGATTGCCACTCTCCCAACGAAGACTACCCCACTGTGCCCTTTTGCGTTTTTCTCTTTGGAAGGTTTGGAGTGTGTCATTCAACCCCACACGGACCGTCTTGGCGACCAGGCCGACTCTGCCCAATCCGGGCTTGGATTGCGTTTTGGGTGGTCACTCCCGTCAAGTCCATACTTTGATTGTCGGCAGGCAGGTTAGCACAGTCGGGATCCCAAGTGCTTAGCAAGGACTGCTATCCCGCTGCGCACACTGTTGCAGTCCTCAATATCTTGTTATACATGGGAAGGATCTCTCACTGCTTTGTGGGACAATCATGAATTCGATGAACTGCTTAAGCGACGGCTATATTATTCAAATGTTCCCCCAATGAAAAGGGGGCTGCGTCGCCAGCCATCTGGGTAGGTTTGTTCGCGTCCTCTGGCAGTATTCTGTATGGCCACGACACTGGGACCATCACGGGTATTCAGACTATGCTCTACTGGCTCACTGAATTCAAGTATTGATCAATAAGCTATACGAAAATGAACTGAGGGCCTGGAAGAGCCCTTGTTACCGTTCCGCACTGGGAATGCTCTCTGTTTCTGAAGTACATGACATGAGACTAGCCAATGAAGATACGAAGCATTCAGAGTTGGCTCTGGAGGATGTTGAAAAGGCCTAATCAGCCAAACGGTCCCGACAATGGATTCAGCAGCACCGATATCGAAGCACCGGCGAGTTTCTTCGGGGAAACTCAAACTCTCACCCCGCAAGTTGACCAACGGCAGCATGGGGCTAAATGAACTAGTAATTCGGATTCGGGTGTTCTTGAAACTTCTTAAAGCCATGTAGGTTCGTGTCTCAGGCACAAGCACTACTGTAGGACGGCAAATTAAACCTGGGAAATCCAAGCCGGCAACGGCTTAGCAAGATGCTAAGTCGCTGAAAAGGCTGCTATATCTGATCAGTATATTCCCTTTTCTTCTCAGGGATTTTACTATTAGGTTTGGGTGGCGAAATCTTGACCTCGTCAAAAGCGCGAGTTGGGTTGGGTTTCGCCGCCTGACCTAGAACCCGTCAAGATAAATAAAATCATGTGGTGCAGGCGCAGTTATTACAGCGAGCATACACGCCGAATACTACCCAGTTGCCAAAATTTTCCCTATACCGCGAATCACATCGAGTTCCGGCCCCATCCGGCCTCACTGTGCGAATTGGACGGCGTAACGACGATAGCTTGCCCTACTTCTAGACTAGCTTCTGCCACTACCTTCAACCGCTGCCAGGGAATCATCCCGGACCGCATTTTTTTAGACCTAACCCTGCCGGTGTTTTGCACACGGCCAACTTTAACTAGCTTATCCCGCGTCCGGTCTGCCGTAGACATTCGTACCATTCTCCGAGACACAAATAAAATAGATCAAGTGACTCTTAATGTAGTTTGTCACGAATTGTTACTACCTTTCTGACTGTGAATAAGCTCCATGCTATATCCTACACTGCGCCACGTGGTAGCGGCCTAAGGTCGCTGCGAACGCGACTCAGACAACTATATGAACTATCGTCTGTATTACTACGTCTGTCGTTTCGGTTATATGTGCTCATGGATCCCTGGCGGGTTGGTAGGTACCCGTACGGCATCCGAAAAAGCAAAATGAGGAAGTCTAGGCACCAACAACTTCCGGAGAAATATCGGTGCTTTACCCAGCTTCCTCACGCGGAGGAAGCCCGAAGAAGGGCCCAAACAAAGCGGGATTGAACACGGTTAGCCGAGAACTCAACTGACTTTACAGAAGCCTAGCAAGTGGGGCCCCGAAGTAGGTACGAGAGAGATTACGACGCAAGTTAGACCCTTCGCCACCTCTCCCCCCGGGGAAGTACCGTCGCTGCGAGATTAATCGCGCATAGGGTGCTGAGACACCCCGTGGAGAAGGGTTGTCTGGTCCGGGGCAATGGGCTGCTGGCGATACGGGCCGAATTACGTATTATTGCCTCGCGGACATATTGACGCTCTCCGCAAGAATGAAATTGAGCTGCTGTGGAATGAACTCACGCGGGATTCTTTGCAACAACGTCATACTCGAGATCCCTTTTGCTAATCTAAATCTTCGCTTTTCTCTAGGCCTAGGGATCTTCGAGAAACTTGAATACGACCGAGAAACGCCCAGTCGTTTTGACCCCATGGGAGGCACACCTAATGTACGAAGGTATCGCCTAGTATTTCTCAAATGCTTCGAGTAGTCTAACCATTACATATTGTGGCAGAGTACGGAGTACTTAGTGTGCTACCAGTTCCGACCGGGCAGTCTCCGGAGAAAATTACTCGGGTCCCAGTCAACCCCGGTCCTGCTGAGCCGTCCGACTTGGCAATTGGGTGTGAGCCCGTAAAACTTTGCCCGTGCACGTTCCTTCCGAGCGGGGAAGGGCATGGAAGTTTCTTTGCTAAACGGACTCAGAGTATTGGGGGCGTCGCTCACTTGCTACTACTCAATCAAGTTAGGCATGTTTGGCCTTGAGGGTTTCCGGGGGTCCTGTATTTCTAACGACCCGACTTCTGTTAGCTGTTCAAGAACCCTTGACGTCGAGCCTTTCACGCTCGCTGCGATTAAAAGAACCTTTTCTCCATGGCGTGGGTTGGATTTGATAGTCGTTAGGCGCGTTGCTTTTCTTATTCACATCACCCCATAATAATACAAACCTGATACACCTTGATGCAACCGCGTTTGGGTCCAGAAGAGAAAGAAAAGACTTGATTGTCGGATACTCTGGGGACTTGTGGGGTCGAGGAAGTGGGGTCTGGGACATGGAGGCCGGGGATTGGAGAGAGGGACAATAATGGTACGGAGTACAATAATCCGCAGACAACCTTCCCGGCTAAACAGGCATTATTATATAGAGGGCATTGGGGTCGTCTGACTATTTTTCTTCCACCCTGACCACACATAATCCTTTTATCATATTGATTCGACAAACTCGAAATGGGCGATAATTATGAGGAAAAGCCTGACGCCATTGGCAAAGAGTTCAGCGATGAACTCACGCCCGAGGAGCGTGAGCACGAGATCGAGGCACGCGATCTGCAAAGCAATCAGTATCTCGACAACGAACCATTGTATGACCGGATAGCGTTCGCGCAGATACCAGTGCACATGAGGAGCCCTCGCATGCTAGTCATCACACTGGGCGTGTTCGCGGCGTTCAGCGGCATGCTGAGTGGGTTAGACCAGTCGGTGATCTCGGGCGCCCTGCCTGGTATCCGCAAGCATTTCATCGCGTCAGGCGAGTGGGCGAGCATGGACGACCCGAAACTGGCGACCGACATTTCACTGATTTCGTCACTGATGCCGCTGGGCGCCATGGCCGGCGCGCTCATCATGACGCCGCTGAACTTCTACTTTGGACGCCGCAACTCGATTATCATCTCGTGTTTGTGGTACACACTGGGCAGTGGACTTTGTGCGGGCTCCCGTAGTGTGGGGATGCTGTTTGCGGGCCGCTTCATTCTGGGCATCGGTATCGGAATCGAAGGCGGCTGTGTCGGTATCTACATCTCCGAGTGTGTGCCGCCAGAGGTGCGTGGCAACCTGGTGTCGGTATACCAGCTGATGATCGCATTCGGAGAGATCATCGGATACGCCGCCGGCGGCGTATTCTTTGACGTCCCGTCAGGCAGCTGGCGCTGGATGCTGGGCTCGTCTCTCTTGTTTTCGACGATCCTCCTGGTTGGGATGGCCTTCCTGCCAGAATCACCGCGCTGGCTGGCATCCAAGGGCAAGTACGGGCGCGCGTGGCGGGTGTGGAAGTCGCTGCGCGACATGGCCGACCCCAAAAGCCTGGACGAGTACCTTGCGATGGAAGTTACAGTCAAACATGATGTCGACCAGTCCGCGAACGTGAAATGGCATCAGAGGTATCTGGAGGTGTGCAGGACGCCGCGCAACCGACGGGCGCTTGTATATGCCACGGCTATGATATTTTTCGGGCAGATGACGGGCATCAATGCGGTCATGTACAATATGTCAAACTTGATGGCCAAGATGAACTTTGATGACCGCGAGTCAGTGCTGATGTCGATGGTGGGCGGTGGCGCGTTGTTCCTGGGAACAATTCCTGCTGTGTTCACGATGGACAAGTTTGGGCGCCGGGTGTGGGCGCAAAACATCCTGATGTTCATCGTGGGTCTGGCGCTGGTGGGCGTCGGCTACCTATACACGAACAATGGTGTTGATTATTTCAATGAGCATAAGGCAACGGCCTTGGGGTTGTTTTTCTCCGGTCTGGTGCTGTACATGGCGTTCTTCGGGGCATATTCGTGCCTGACCTGGGTAGTGCCAGCGGAGAGCTTTAGTTTCAACACCCGCAGCCAGGGCATGGCGATCTGCTCTGTATTCCTTTATCTGTGGTCATTCATTGTGACATACAACTTCGAAGGGATGCAGAAAGCGATGACCTACACCGGCCTGACAATCGGTTTCTTCGGCGGCTTGGCCGCGCTAGGCTTCTTTTACCAGCTGTTCTTTATGCCCGAGACCAAAGACAAAACATTGGAGGAGATCGACGAGTTGTTTCTAATGCCGACAAGTAAGCTGGTTGCGCTGAACACAAGCAATCTGCTTAAGCCCCTCCGGCGGCGACACCGGCCAGAGCCGGTCGATAACTACAACGCCTAAATAGTTGTTCTTGTCACCTACCAGACCAACGTTCATGGTACCAATAACGAGCGACAAGGTTACTCAAGTTGAATGTAATGAAATCATGAGGACTAATACATTTCTGCCACTGCATAACACATGTTGTGCCTATCAAAGAGGAAGCAACAGCGTAGAGCGAGAATCTGTATATCTGATAAACATGTTTTCCACCTACTACCTTCCATGCGAAGCCTATCATCTGATCATGATTTGACTTCTGATTCTCTTATTTTATAAACCTGATATAAGAAGTATCAACGCTTACAGTCTCAAAAGCAAGTTCGGCCGGTACCTGATAAAAGGCTCAACGCTGTTTCTGTAGCCGCTCTTCACCCGCAGGCCTCTTGTGGAGCGGAGTGCCTAGCTAAATAGTGTTCGGTATGAGCGGCAACCAATCAACTGATCACAGTGATGGCCATGGTATGTTCATCGAAATTGGCAACAGAACATGAAATATGATAGACTGAGGCGTTGATGCTGGTACAAAATAATAAGAATGTTCGAAGGGGCAAGACTGATCGAATAAACAATTCGGCACACAGTTCACGTGGGGCAACGGATCAGGTCGCGATTGAAATAATAAGTCACGATTGAAACGGTTCTTATTGCATTTAAACTGTAAAACACAACCGATTGCACAGGTTCAGCCAAGGGACGTGTTCTGGATTGCATCATGCACGAAACTCATCACGGCTATCTGCTGCATGCAACTTGTTGAGCGCGGACATATCTCTCTTGATGATGCGGAAGTGGTAGAGCGGCTTTGTCCAGAATTGAAGGATGTGCGTGTCTTACGTGGTGGGGAGCTTTTGGAGAAGAAGAGGGGGATTACGTTGAGGATGCTTCTTACTCATACTGGTTTGTCAACATCACCTACACCGCGAAAACTACCTAATAGTTGCAGGAGTGTGAAAAGGGAAGGATGCTGATAGTGATAGCGCAGCTGGCTTCGGATACTCGTTTTCGAATCACGCCTTACGGGACTACGGTCGACCAGCAGGGTATGATGAGTTCTCGGGCTGTTTTGTGGACTTCATGCAACCGTTAGTTAAACAGCCGGGGGACGTGTTCGAGTATGGTGCACGTCCTGTTTTTTTCTTCTTTTTTACTTCTTTCTTCTTGACCTGTTGTGCACTGCAAGATATATACACTTTCTATCGTCCTGCACGTCCCTAACGATATCATTCAGATCAGCATGGACCGGGCTGGTATCGTCCTCGAACTGCTGACAGGCCAGAGACTGGACCACTAATATGGAAGAGAATATTTTTCGTCCGCTTAGATTAACTAATACTTCGATGATTCCATCGATGGAAATGAAGGCTAAGTTGGAATACATGCATCAACGGACGCCTGATGGCAGGATCACGATAAGGGATCACCTACTCCACAGGGGTTGACGGTGATACAGACAGAAACAGATAATAAATCATTCTTTCATAGTGGTGGCACTGGATGCTTCTATACTGCTTCGGACTACGCTCGTATGTTACTTCTTATCCCTCCTTTTTCGCTTAGATAATCCCATGCGCAGCATGCCTTCCTACCTACCTTGCCTGTCGCCAGGGAAGTGAAGAACACGAATACGCTGAGGCTCCTGTGGTTTGTCCATTAACAGAAGAATGCGGGCCATATGGTAGGTCTGCATTGTCTCAGCACACATCGGGATAGTATATGAAGTGGCATCGAGGGTTTCAGTATAGGCACTCATGCCCAATGTTAGACCGGACCGATCTATAGTTCTCCGGGCACATCCTGTAAAGTTGGGAGGCAGGTAGCTGTTCCAAGTCTGCAACTGGACTTTCAGTCCCTTCCACCTTTCAAGTAGGTCCTGGGTCGCCCCAATTCGTGCGCTGTGGCCTGGTCGCCGGGGTTCAAGCTATCGCCGAAAGTGAGAAAGTTCAACTTCAAGCGACGTATGATCTGTGTTAAATTAATTCCCGGGAGGATGTGATAATAGCAGTCTGTAGGTGTTTATGGAGAGGCCGAAATATCGCCAAAGTTCGAAATTGTAAAGATCTAACCGAGTCTGGGTCTCACTAATGACTATGTCTAGTCAGCAAAGAGCAGAGAACGGAGTAGTGAGGAAGGCTAAGGTGGATGTCATGACACTTGATAACATCGTTCCCATCGCCGCCATCACAGGCGCTTTAATCGAGAAGTGCGCGCTCGAGTCGAAGAAGCCCATCCTAGCCATACGTTTAGAGGGAGTTAAATGCAGTTTGTAACGGGATTACCATTGCGCGGGAGATTTCGTGAAGTAATGTAGTAGCTGTGCGATGAGAACACCGGTTCCCCCTTCTGCGGTGTTCCCACCAGCTGAGGAAGCTTTATCACATTCTGGAACTGGGAGGGACGTATATTCGGCCAACCCATGTTCATCTGTAATGGAGGGACTGGGCAAGGCAGGAGAATGGGCTGTTGCATCGTCTAATGAACTGGTTCCAGTGTCCACGAAGGGGCTGGACACTTCGACAAATGTGACTATACCGTGTCAACTCCGGCCCTTCTTTTTTTAAGCGGGGGGATAGCAGGATGTGGAGCAATTTACGACGGGATGGTGGTACCTTGACCCAAGTATTCTCCGACCGAAAGAGTGGATACTCATCAGAGGGCCAACGTTGCTGTTGGCCAAACTTCCTAGTCTCCTTTTGGCCATTTTGACTGTCAAAGTGGCGAAAGATGGGACGATGGGACTGGACGTGAATGTGCAAACACGGGTTGTTCTAGCACATGGCCCGCAGACAGGTTTAATTTCATCACACTTGACCTTGCACTGCCTACAAGTGACACCGTGACAGTATTAGGAGACTTTCCAAATTTGACATGCGGAAAACGACCCGATTTACCAGCCGAACGCATGTCGGCTTTGTTGCAATTGTGACAGGAGCAATCTAGTGAGGAAATTGTCGAGTGGTCCGAATGTTGTTACCAGCAATGGAAGTTGGAGAAATTGGGAATTACGCCAGCTACGGAGCACCGTAGAAGAGGCAATATTGCCGAGGTGAGTGACTGTGTCCGTTACCGGATTGTCCTACACGGCAAAAGTTCCGACGGCAGCCATTTCATAAATCACGTGTCGGTTAACAGAATTAGACCACTGCCTCCAACCCCAAATGTACTTGTAGCTTATACAATATGCAATCAGTTCCTTGGAACCAGGAGAGCCAATTAGTTATATAGCTATCATAAAAAATTTGGTGTTAAGTGCTTAACACTATTAAGGCACCACCACAGTGTCAAACCCTAGATCGCTTCGTGGCTTGCTCGTATTGGACTGCCCTTGAGGTCTTGTACTGCCTCGTCTCCAGACATCAACCTCTTTTCGTTCCAGTTGTCGTTCGAAGTATCGATTGTCCATCTTGACTGCTAACTCTGCGACCTCAGCTAAGGTCTCTGGTCGTTCCATCCGCGTCATCTCATCCTTGACGTGAACCTTTAGTCCGCTGATGAGGGCCGAAATGTACGCCGTCTCGTTCCAGTTCATGCTCGAGATGATCTGGTAAAACTCCGATACATATGCCGACGCTGTGATGAGTTGTCTGAGTCGCCTGAGTCGTCTCTCTGCCGCTGCTTCTGAATCGATGTCTCCTAAAGTTCGTTCAAGATTGTGTCGGAAGTTGTCATAGCCTCTGAAAATGTTGACCGTGATGATACTCCACTGCTCCTTTGGTTCTGATAATATTCTCGGATGTACGGTCCAAACCAGTTCCATGCTTATCATCGTAGGTGACTGGATCCAAAGATGACCTTGTCTGCTTTGTTACTGAACTTCAACTTTATTGATACCGAGATACATGTTTATCTGAGTTAAAAAATCCTCTGAGCTTCGACCTAGCCCCGACGAATAGCTCTACTTTGAGTAACTTCAAACCGGTTGCCGTGCAGGCCGGTGCGGATGCTACTACCTGAGCTTCCAGCTGACCAAGGTGGTCATCGACCTCCTTGCCCCGTATCCTAGTGTGTCCGGCGATTCGTTCAATGTAACTCTTCAGTTCAAGGGTTTGTGCTTTCAGCATGCGGATTTCCCTCTAATCTTCTGAGTCGCAGTCATCCTTCCTGGGAGGAGTCTTTTGCTTGATTGCAGAGGCTTGCGACATGGGTTGCAGCGTAGTGTCGTCGAACACTCGTACTGACTGGTGCTCAATGTGTCAAACCCTTGGATCGCTTCCCTGTCCCTGTTAGCTTAGCTTCACTAGTATACGTGCCCTCGAACTGGGTCGAGGGGTATCAAGTCCATAACTATCTAGGGAACAACTGGTCCTGGACGAGAGAAGAGAAGTAGAGCCGAATAGTGCCGCGTAGCCGTTCTGGGCCGTCTCCTGGCAGATTGTAGTTCTGCCGTAGCTAGATTGCTCATTTGATCAGGCGAAGTCGTTACCGGCGCCTTCTGCCTGGCGTGTCCGCCTCGCTAGTAAGTTAACTAACGGGGGTTCGTAACATTCATGTAACTGTTGAGATATGATGTATAGAAAAGCTATCTCTTATATGGCATTACAGGATGGTTCGCGCGATTGTGGATTACGTTATTGCATAAAGTACATCAGGACCCGATAATGGCAGGTTGCCACTGCGGAATTAGCCTGCCCTTAACACTCGGAGGCGCAGATCGGCGCAACAGGCATCTCGCCGGCAGATCCCAGACGGTGGGGTGTTCTTCCAGGTTTCGAGAACCTCGGGCAGATGGAGGGTATAATCAAGGGTTTCGCACTGGTGCGAACCCTGCTAGCATTGTGGAGTCTCTGCAGGTTTATTCCCGCGGAACGAAACCAGGCCCTTTCATGAACATAAACTCCTGTGCGGAAAGGCGTAATCGTTTCAATTATCCGAATGATGGCATTAGGTGGACTATATCGATCTATACGTATACGTCCCAGGGTCGTGGAGACACCCAGTTATTCGTACCTGGGCGTTGACATCCCCTCCAGGTGCGGAGTAGGCTTCAGCAACCACTTCTCACGCCCCTCATTTATCTCGTATGATCTGATTTGCCAAACAGAAGCAAACGCGAGCCATAGGTCAACCAGCATACGAAGTAGGCCGAGTGGGCAGAAAGGGACCTCCTACGAGGAATCGTGACGCCCAAGACAGCGACGGCTTTCATGAGTAATGTACCGAGCACGGTGGTCGCGCCATCGAGGCTTCTGTCCACCACTGCGGATAGCTATATGTAGCTGCGAAGATCCATAGTAGATTTAGTATGGATTGACATGCTGCAGTTACAGTTATCAAGGCAACACATGCCCATGGTTGGTCTCGTTCGAGTCTACCGTGTGCGGGCGGTCAACATCCTGCTCAATCCATGTGCGCACCACGATGCCTTGCAGTTCAACATCCGAGCTCCATCGACTGGAACCGGCTATAACATTAGGATTCTTGGAGGCCTGAGAATCCAACACGTCATCAAGTTGTCGAAAACCATCATTATTGTGTGTGGCGCTCGAAGGGTAGTACGGCTTCGTGCTGGATGATGGATGGGAACGGGCTTTAGAAACCCTACTTCGGACCTTGCCCAGGAAGCCCTGGATGAGAGGCTTCATCAGCGGAAGACAACCGCAGATCACAGCGATATCAAGTTCGAGACAGGTCCAGATAGATTCCTTGGCACTAGATGCTGTGCCGTTTAGTCAATAGAACCAAAAGTACTACAAAGATTAGTTACTCACAAGCTAAATCAGTAGTAATAAACGTGCGGAATTCAATCAGGCGCATTAAACTGAATATACAGACCCTGTCGAGCAGTTAGCACTATTCCCCTACACACCAACATGGAAAACCTACAGGCCACCCAGAGAAAACAGGAGTATCACTGCAAACTTCTGTCGAAAGGTGATATGTAATCCCCATATAATAGGTATAGGCAAACATAAAATAATAATATCCTCTATCAAGGAAATGGCTCCCATTGTCTGGAAAAACTGTCGCTGTCCACTCATACAATGTCCACGCAGCTCCTTGTTGTAATAGTACTGAACGGGGCGGCACTGAAAAATGTTGACAAGAAGAGCTGTGAGGGCTCAACAGCTAATGAATATAATCAGGATATTCGAGATAATGGCGTACGCGCGTACGGTTCCGAGCAGCCGCTTCAGGAACACGATAATGGAGATCTTTATAAACGCGGCGGACGGCGCCCAAAATTTCTGGATCATCCATGACGCCTGCAGAAATCATATCATATCAGCGGAAGGTTTCGTGGAGAGTTCGCGGGGCGTAGAAACGTACAAATTGAACTCGTCGCCGTTCGTCTGGAGGCAGATCACCGACTGGCAAGCCAACGCCATTGAATGCAGCTGCCGAGGAATGTTAGTATGCCCGGCGTGCCAGCCATCTGGCCTGGAGGGGTCGCGCCGACTCACTGTTTACGACAAAGGCAGTAGCGCAGTACGACAGAAGCAACCCAGCGCCCATCAACCAGTCCTCCAATTTCAGCCCAGCGGTTGTGAAGCGACGGGAGTAAAGCCGTAGAACATAGGACAGGGTTGCCAGGGCGGTGCCGACGATGGGCACGATAGTCAGCACATTTCTCCAGTGACGATTCTCTTCGGAAGTCATCCTGCACTGCCAGCTGTATAAGTCAATCTTGCAAGAAGAGGCGACGGCGCGGGTAGGAATTCCATATCAGGTCCCATTTTAGAAAGGGCATTCGCCAAATGAGATTACCACCGCGGTGCTGCCGGGTTAATATACGAATGTGGTGGTCGTCGCCACCAAGCCAAAACCTAAAAGGTTGGAAAGGCGGCCGCTAGTTCCTCATGGGCTATTTCCAGCTCGGGAGGTGATATCTATTGACTGAATTCCCATGGCTCGGCGGGTTTTATACTTTTGATTCTTCTCCGCCGTTCGATGGACGAAATGTTACATCTTGATCTGCTGGTGGCTTCGTGCGCCCGTGGTTGGACGATCAGCCAGCCCTTTTGGATCCGTCATTCACCGGCGTTCGACATGTTGCTGGTACGCTGGCTGGTCCGCACCACGATCATCAATATCAGATGCAATCCCACCATGAGTCGACTTGGATTTCGGGGCCACAAATATCGTCGACCCCCGCGAACGGATTTATCACGTGGCCATCAGGGATGCCGTGCCTTCAGGGGCCTTTTGCTTGCCGGAGAGGAAAACCCGAGAGTGTAATCAAAATGAGACGTTGGTCGTAGCAGATACCTTGTGCTCTCCTGTGCATCTGCCTTCAAGTCCTGCACTTTCTTTTGTGGCTTAAGGACAGGCTATGGGTTACCAAGTAGTCTAGTCCTGTTATAAAGATAGAGGTAGTAAGGGCTATAATATATCCATTTAATTAGTTATTATATAATATGTATCATGGACAAAACAGCATTCTTGAAATCTATGTATATTAGTCCAGATTCTTGATAAGTTTACTTGGAATAAAGTGCCAGTAGATTTCAGACCTCCAGCCAAGTCTGTTATACCGGAAGGCCCTCTAAAGAGTAAATATATATTATGGATTTATGTGCCATTCGAGGCCCATTGGATATCTTCAAGTTGTTAGTGAGAGTTCCCTGGAGCAGGCGCAGGACCGGCTCCGAGCCTTGAGTTCCCGTGGCATTTCCAAAGTAAGGCAGCTAGTTGACGGGCTGATCGGGTCGTGCTCCGACCGTGCCCCAGCAATACATGGGATGGGACACAAGGGGACTCTTGCGACAGTGTTACCGAGAGCCCTGCCTGGCCGGGAATGCCTTCACATACTACCCACGTGATGCGTCGCTTTCCCCCGGTGGGCCGTCATCGTTGTCTTTTGTAAGGTCTCTCTAATCGCCCCAGGTCTGCTCCGTAGATCCCTCGTTCGAGTATGATCCGTGTCTTGCAGCAGCCCAGCACTGGATGAAGGGCAACCGCATAATTAAGCAATAAGCTTCTGCTCATTTGGGATGCAACTGAAACTGACAGTTCAGAGCTAGCTAGACAATGAAGAGGATTCTGACTCTGATTGTCACATACGTCAACATCGACCGAAGAATGTTTGTGGTGAACAGATAACAGTACTCTAATAAGATAGTAGGATCAGAAGCATGATCAGCAAGAGGAACATGATTAAGGATCTCACCGCATTCCCGTTTCCCCCTTCAACAAATCGCCCCAATTTGTTACTGTTACCTACCATAGATACTTAAGTATTCCAAATTATCATCATAATCTGCTCGCTGAAGCCTTCTAAAGTGAGGTGTCCGAGCTAACACCAGGAAAACCATGTTCCGCAAAGGGTTGCAGCTGGTGATGAGGGACCTTCTCATTTCGACCCTCCTCATTTGCAGCCTGTCGTCTGCTATGAATGATGGCATTTTTATATCTACTGTCATTGGCTGGTAAAATATGCCGTCGTGAAGTTTCCGTTGGTGGGCAGACTGGGGGTGTGCGCAGATCTGCTACACTGACTAGCAGCGGGAGCAGCAACCCCCGTGGCAGGAGTGCCCACATATAAGACTTATACGTAAAGCTGCCATATCACCGAACGTGTAGTGGCCCAGATCCTGTGGCCTGTATATGCCGTCCACTTCATACTAGATGCAAAATGTTCATTCACGGTTCACAGGTGTCAAAGTTCCTTCCGTTCTTACGCGGTCAGTCGAGGGAGCTAGCCAGCGTGATTCCTCGAGGCATTTTGTCCACAGCGGAGGGTGAAATAAAGATTTGTTCTTTGGAATCGGCATTGTCTGGAACTGTGTTAGAGAGGTTATCGGAGGTTCCAATGATATCTTTTGCTAACCTGCCCATCTCTGCTCAGTCCAAGTGTACAATTTTTCCATAAACATGCTCAGGTCCATGCTCAGGCTCTCGTTAATCCCATTCGCAAGCTAATGAGAACCAGGTCTAAGGTGTTTGATGTAGTGTGAAAAGCCAATCCTGAGCGCCAGCGAGTTGTGCTCTGCCAAAGCAGAGGTAGTAGTGCGTCAGAGAGGGGCTTGGTTCCTATAAAAGCCTGAACGTTCGTGTGGCACACAAAAGAAGTGTAGTAAATGGCCGACGCCGTCCAATTTCATAAAAGGCATTATTGCAACCTTAATATAGGCCCTCATGTTAAAGTTAGGACGACCAGATCAGAGGGAATATAAGATTTCGACCCCACGTACAGTACCAAGTTGGTGGCCAGGAGTGGCTAACGACCATATAAGTAGTGACGAATAGAATAGGGGACGACTCGAGCAAATATTATTGGAAGTTGATCAAGTGTTCTGCTGCTATCGAATTACTAACGAAGCGCAGGGGCTTATTATTACCTAGTTATCATGCCTGTATTGATGGACCCCTGGTTTATCATAAACGCTACGCAGTACAATATCGAAAATAAGAAGGTAACATACCATTGTAGTTCCCCATGGGCGCGGTAGTGGGTGAAAGCCGCCCCATCTGTTTTGTATGAAAAATGTAAAACCCCGTTAGTATAATAATGACGACTGAGCACATGTATGTTTCTTAGGCATTGTGTTGCATACTTATTGGCTGGATTCAGAGTAGCTTCCGCCACTATAACTTGGAGTGTTCGACATTGACGCAGGATTGAGCCACCTCCTATTTCAAGCTAGCTGCCAATTTTACGAGCAAGTGATATATGAAGAATGAACTACAAGCGCCACCGGGAATCAAAAGATATAAGTATTCCTTATAATATGAAGCTCGCACGTGCACGGGCTGTATGTAGCGTCATGCACAATGACTGCGGCGTCCGTGCGACGCAGCCATCTATTGTACATGCCTCATTTCCTCTCAGAATACCTGGAAGCGCTACTTCTGCTTCACCATTTCGAGACATCAATGCTACTTTTCTCACTTTAGCCTTCTTCTTTCCCAGAATCCAACCTTGTCGTGCCACAATCGGCTTACATGAAACTGACTGAAGTCATCACCACCCTATAGTTCCGTAGTGATGCGCCTAGAGATAGAGAAGCTAAATCGGCCAGACAGCATTCGACACCATCGCCAGTTGTGTGCAGTGACCGAGTTGCCCGAACAGTGTTTGCGGTCACTGCCTCGGACAACGTGAAGCTAACATCCTAATCTTTTCCCATTGTTGCTGGGTTCGGTATTACCCAATATCGTCGGGCTCACTTGCCGTGCCCGCATTTCGACTCCCACTTGGTTTCTCGAGAGATAACGACATTTGGTCTCTTATGGCATGACATAGTCACATACGTGCGTAAGAAGGCCACAGTGTCATGTTAGACTTAGTTGGCTAGTAGACGCGGTTACACTAGGCAGAAAACCTTAGCAATGACGACCCTCCACACATTTCGCTTGACTCATAATCGGAATAACTTTCGCGTAAAAATTCCCCTGTGGGAGAGGCGTTAAATCATCTTTCGTCGGGATGGACCAATAAAACCGGCAAACTAAATAGTACGCCATGGGCCCCTCTTCAAGGTTTGCGTGAGAGGAAAGACGAACATGCCGGCTGGAGAACGCTGGAGTCTCAAGAGACATTGTTTATTTTAATGAAGGCTCGCAAGGCCTTCATTTCCAGTCGCGCAGCAAGAAGTCGAGTTCGTTATAGCAACGCGTGATTAGGGGAACTCTGATCAATAGGGGTTTAGATGGCAATAATAAGGGAAGAACACCGTTCTGTAGTCCCTCAGTGATGATTGCTTGTTTGCAGTGCCCAGGCTCAGTAGGCAAAATAATAACAAGATAAGGAAACCCAATCGAGCGGGCCAAGTGCAGGGGCAGTATCATAGAGAGTCCAAGTGAAATGGCTTTCAGCTAATTTAGTGTATTCTTTCCGCAGCACCCGGGCTGGCCTATGATGATTTTTTCTTGCATTTATTCTATTCTGCCTTTCTCGTTTGCTTGAGGTGCAGACCAGCTGCAAGTCCGTCACGCCAATAATACTAAGGGTAAATAGACTTTCGGGTCCTTATCCGGAAAGGGAAAACCGTATTATTACGCAGGATGGCACATCTGACATACCAATCAGAGTAGACATGCACTTAAGTGAACGGATCCCTTTCTAGCCTTCTTTCAGCAGGGCGCTCGGGTAAATTTCCTCTACTACGCAGATCACTGGCTGAATGGTGTTCATACCGTCGTACTTTGTCTCACTCCTTCAACTCCGCTTGGCCTCTGGGGCGTTCTCACCCTTACGGTCAAAACTGGTCGCTCTCGGTATTGCCCCATCCCGCCTGCGCTGCAGCGGCCCTCCAACTGCCAGTTTCAGTTTTTGACTGTCGCCCAGTCGCCTTCCCCTCAGCCTGAACTCTGCTTTCGGTTTAAGCCCAGGCTTGGTGCCAAGGATTATCTACTTGTTCCTGGGGTAGAAAGAACACCATGAAGCTTCCGTATGTGCTCAGAGTGGCGTCGGTCGTCCTTGGAATCCTTTTTCACTTCTCACTGTTTTTGCTGTGTTTCGTTTGTTCGCTTAATGAATAACGTATCCGCCACTGAGTCGGGTCTGCGATGTGGCCGAAAGGACCATGATCCGCCGGGTGGACATCAGTACTACTAAGTACCGTACGAGAGATGCTTCTCCAGATGCGGATTCGGATTCTGGATATGTCCCAGGACTTACAGGACCAACAACAACCCATTAATTTTCTCTCTGGTTTCTCGGGGTAACCGGCATAACGGTGTCGGTACTTGACTGTTGCTACGCTGCCACCACGCAACCCGTCCCAGCCGTCTAGGGTCTTGAGGGGAACCCCCGAGTTGCGAATTAGAGCATGCTTGTAGATCAAGAGGGTCGAAAGGTGCTTATAGCGCTGCGCCGCAGACCCATCGTAAGAGCTACCTGAAGGAAAGCACTGCACCAGGCCGTGTGCTGCTGCCACCCCCCTTCCTGGGATTGCCTGCTCAAAGGATTTGCTCCTTGGCGCAACTTCGGGCCTCAAACCAACGATTGGTAACGAAAGTGTACTGTGTGTTACTGCTAGTTTACTACTGATAACTGATGAGATTTGGAGAGCTCGAGACTCCAAGCTGTCGAGAGGACAGGGACTATCTGGATACCAAGCCAGGACTAGATTCTCCTACGCCGTACGTGCCTAAATTGCCTGCGCCAGTCTGAGTGTGTCTGACTTGGAATCGGCCCTAGCAGCTATGCCCGTTCTGGGCAGTTTCCTGATCCTTTCTCCTTAAAGCGCTTGACGAAGATAATTTCAGGTAAGTAATCTCTGTCTACCGACGTATCTACTCGCCCACCTTGTTCCTATAAGACGGCCTCTGTCCTCCCCCTTAATATATATACCTAGTTTAGCGCGATTCTCGCCCTTGGAACAGCTATAGTCGCATATTGGGAGGTGGGATCGTGTACCACTGTGATCAACACACTCGCCTGGGATACATCAGGTTGCTTATACCGTTCACGCCCGTCAACTGCAACGACTTTCTTTTGCTGCCCTCTTCTCCTCATCTTCCTAAATACGAGTTGTTATGCATGATGATCCCTCCAAAGCCCCCGATGACCAAAAAACGCGCGTCCCGTGCTGAGGCGCGGAAAGTGACATCGCTCTCTGCCGAACGACTGGAGAGGAAGCGCGCCAACGATCGGGAAGCCCAGAGAATCATTCGACAGAGGACCAGGGAGCATATTGAGCGGCTGGAGCACCAAGTGGCCAAGTTGAAGGCCGAGAGGGAACAATTTGATGATGTCGTCCGACGGAATGTGACGCTGGAACATGAGATTCGGGCCTTGAAGCATCAGCTCGCCCTGGCTAGCAGACAAGGGTATCTGGGTATGATTGGGTGGCAGATCTTATTCCTTTACTACAGCTACGGGAAGAATCTTGAATGGCTGACAGTTGTTTCCTGTGAGGAGCAGAAGGAACGTATAGTAATACTCCCGAGTCTATGCTCCCCGCCATGCAATTCGCTGAGCTTTTGGGATTAAGTCAAGCTTCTAGAGCAGGGTCAGTCCTGTCTACGTCCAGTCATGTATCGGTAGGGTCGGAGTGGCAATCTTACGGCACAGCCTGGTCCCCTTCAACATGCGAATCAACCAAGACGAATTATGGGAACCGGGCTGAGTCTTACCTGTTCGAGAACCAAGTTCAACTGTCGAGCACGATAACTGTCGCGCCGTCGCAGGTAACCTACAGCGCGCCTGTCGGAGCTCAACCGGGCCCGATGTTTAAATTCTATGCACAGGCATACTACACTGGCAATACCAGTCCTGGACCGGTGGATGGCCTTGCATCCCATTCTCCGCAGCCAGTACCCTACGTGCCCGGACATCAGCTGATGTAGATGCCAGTAATACCAATAGGGAGACTAGCTGGGTATCCTGTTGTGCATATGATACAGCCATATCGTCAGCATACACTTCCGCCTCAGTCAAGGAATGAGTACGGCTATGGCTGGAACCTGCATCAGTCGTGATTTGCAGACAGACAGACGGGGTTCTGGAAAGAAAGTTTCTCGCATGAGCCAAGGCAATCGCAGCTGCTGCCTGAAGGCTCAGCAAGCCCATGAGATGACGGTTGCGATCAATACTTTCCGACTTCGGGCATGGGGAGGACATATTACGTTCTAGGACGCGAACAGCGCTGTGTTCGACCACGCAGAACAACACTCACTCACTCACACTTCGGACAGGTCATACTGCACAACGGATGCGGAAGTTTTCTGCAAAGTTGTGGTGTGGGACTTTCATTGGAACCAGAAATGCACGACTTCTGCTGACAAAACCGAGGGTCCGGATTATGTCTAGTTCTGGCAGTCCCCAAACCGTATCATGGAACTGCGCTGATCTGCCCCAGCCGACTCGCGCCTTTTATATTTCTAACTATTCCTGATATCAAAATTGAAATATAGATTAAGCCTAATGGAACATAATATTTATACAGCTAACAATCCACTTTTATAACTAATAAAACTGTGAATTTTATCTCAGAAATTCTTTCTTGAACCCGGATCCCTAACTGAACATTATATAATTTAAATGTTATAGCAGAATTTTATCTCTACAATGCTGAGGCCCGGGCGATATCATTATAGAAAGAAAAAAAAGAAAAAAACTATATAGAGAGACTCCGATACTTAGAGACAGAAAACCATTTTTTGGATTTATAAAATAAAAGTTTTTATTATTTTCCTAGTATATCAGCTGTTATTACCAGCGCAAATACTGCGGGGATTCTGAACTTGATTTCATCTTCTAGATTCAGCATACTTAGTTATCTAACCTGTGTCTCCGCCCATTGCCCCTGCAAATCCTGAACCCTATACTCGATTACCCACCCTCGCCCTTATGCTACCAATATGCGGCCAGTGACATGCACTATATCACACCCCACTCGCCCTGAAGGACATATCTAAGATAGCCAAGCAGTTCTAAGAATTATTCTTTGAATTCTTCTTGTGACACGCGCCTTCTAGTATGATTGCTATATCTCTCGCATATCCTTATATACACCTCTGAACATTCCTCATCTGGCTGCGAGAAAAAGCGGAGAAGTTCTTCATAAGGTCTTTGGGATGATGCGTCGAAGTGCCATGTAAGGAGAGCCAACTTTAATATCGTGTCAACATCGAGGTTGTGCATGAGCCGTTCAATATGATCGTCAAGTAATCTGTTATTGTCCAAGAGTTCCATGTCTACCGAACGATAATACCCTCGGCAGACGGCCAAACTTATACGCAGAATGGAGATACTGTCAGGGCCAAAGTCATGCTGAGAATCCTCAATTTCGCTAGCTGTGGCCCTCAAGCACAATACCTGTAAACACTTCAATGCTGACTTGGCCGCGAAGCGAAGAAAATATTCCGGCAGTTGGGACACTTGATGTGGCTGCTCCATGTATCTTTGAGTTCAATGGATGTTATGGGATTTGGCATATGAACTGATGCTCGTTATTCTCGGTTAGATAGTCATTTGAGTAAGAAGCTTGGTTACGTGATTGCAGACAGGCCAACATACGGTGTATGGGTTTCCATTGAGCCATTCCACACTCTGGCCTGATGGCAAAGGTCCGACCCTTTCAATGACCTAAGTAGGAATATTCGCTGGTAAATAAATCTGTCGCAATCAAACATCTCCATCCCACCCTACTGCTTGTGTTTCTTGTGCATTGCTTAACCAAGTGAGGGCTTTTAGAACTTGATTTGCAGGCTTCCGTTTTGTAAACGGGACCGACGGGCCTAGACCTCATCACCATCACTCAACCCTGGGCCCTGTGGAATCTCGACAAACCCCGAGCCGGATAAAGGGGCACGTACGGTGTGACGAGAGCTCGAAAAGTGGACCCCGATAGTCCACGTTACTGGTGACTGAGCGAGACAAGAGTGGAGTGTGGCTCTGGGGTCCACCAAAGTCTAGCTGGATTAAGGTTTGTAGTCGCCATTTCGGCATCCCGGACGGAAGGTGATACCTAAAACGTATACCTACAGATATGGGTGAATCTTTTATTGGCTCCCGAGCATCCTGTCTAAATTAAAAGAAGTCCGGCCTGGGTAAAGAGTTTCTGTTTAAATGGAAAGCCTTCATAATTGACGCCGTAACATAGAGAAAATGCTTCTGCAGCTATTACTCTTCTTGCCTGTGTCAGACCATCCACCGGGAGAGATATATTCACCTCATGAGCCTGGTATACAGTGAGCGATTTAAATATTGGCCGTCATAAGATTTTACCTAGATCTGCTATTTATTTGATGCGAGCTAACTTAGTTGAAATCATCTCTCTTAGTCCATGGACATGCAGAATTTGAGCGATCATATCATCTGTACCTGCCACTCTAAGTTGTTGGCTGGATAGGTGCGATTATTCTGTATATTAAATAATATTAATATCTAGGCCTAATAATGATAAATACTAACTTATTCTATTTGGAACTCTAATTGTCGCCGCCGGTTCTTGTTCACACAAACATTACTATCCGAAAAAGCCTGACCAACAGCGCTCAAAGCTGCTGTCTCTCAATCCTAATGCATTGCTCCAGTTTTTTCTAGAGCATATATGTTCTCTGTTTCTCACACCAGTCACCACTCTCTGCCATAAGTTCAGTTATGTTGTAATGCCCGCAAGACTTGGCAACTATCATGCACTTTTCTGCCAATGCCAGACTAAGGAACATCTAGTCTTTGGTTGTCGGGTGGAATTGATCTATCACTCTCGGTTCTGCGCGTAAGAAGAATATTCGAATAGCTACTTTCTCTTTACTTTCTATCAAGATAAAGCAGCAATATATCTTTCAGTTAGGGTTAAGTTGGGCTGTGTAGAACCAAAAGGAATTCTGTAATTTATTCTAGTTTTTTAATAGTATCTAACTTCCCAGCTCTATTGGTGGAATATATAATTGACCAGTCACGGTATGAAGCCGTAAAAGGTTTACCAGATAATACTTGTTGATTTGGAGAAGGCAAGGATGGTGCAGCCTATTATACACAATAAGGACAATATCAGGACAGTATAGATATATCTTCTAAAAGTCAGTATTAATTTCTGTATGCTTTATCTCAGCTGTGTGGTAATAAGAATACTTTTAGTAGTTGATAGTACGCCAATGGACCAGTTTAGCAGGTTTTTTGACCATGTAGTACATCATGGGCCGGACTTACGACCTAAAATTTCTGCTGCTCTATCTGTTATATATATTGTTCTAGTTGGCATCTAAGGAGGGCGAGACTGTCTAGTAGAACGGTACTATTATAAGAGTTAATATATAGGTAATATAAGTAAGACAGCTTCGTTTTATGAGAACAGTGGAGTAATAGTTATATGTTAAGTAACAGTCACTCCCCATTATAAAACTACGTGCGAACTAATTATTCTTATTGCTGAGTTTGATCCTGTTTGAATTGTGTCAAGTATTCATCAATCTACTTTCTATTTTATATATCTCCTTCCGATAATCGTCCATATTTTCCAGCGGCGCTTCTCATCTGGATCTGATCCTGAAATATCAACTGAAACTGTCCTCACCTAAAATACAAAGATTGAAAAACCTGGAGGCCTGAGCGCAAGACACGTGATTGCAATATCCAGGATTTCTTGCCTCAAAACTTAAAATGCCTTTTCTGCCAGATTCACATACAAGTACTGGGAAATGTTCTTCTGAGCTGGACCGTGATGCCCCCGAAGGAGTTTATCTCGAAGATTCAGGCGATTACGAGGACGAAATGCACATACAACTGAGTGTTGCCGAAATAATCATATACATGAAGCCAAAAAATCGACCATTTATGGTACTTCTCGGTGCGGACAGTGAGAACGGGTCCTCGTGGAAACAAGGCAAGGTGGAGAACGGTTATATCTTCAACGACAAACGAGCATCATGATTCTCCTGCATGCATCGCAGAGTTGTGTCTGGGAAATTGGTAGTATATGTGTCGAAAGGGCGGAAAGGAAATATGTTTGCATTCCGAATTTGACTGCTGCTAAGTCCTACTTTCGATTCAGTCATTGAGTTTTGTCCGCTTACCAACTTCGGAGGCTATGGGATCGCAGACTTCAAAAAGACTACTTGTCAGAAATAATAATAATAATAATAATTGGTCACAATAGTTAGTGAATCGACAGATCGAAACAATTCTCACTAGCTCAGATCATCCACCTGTTCAGTTAACCGAGCAGCTACTTTTTACCCTGCATAGTGGAGGACTGCTACAACCTGCTCTTTTGGCTTCGCTTCTCTTCCAGTGCTGCTGTCACCAATCCTTGGACTTTCAGAGCCACACCATAGCTGTACGTATATCCGAGAGTATTGAAGCCGTAGGCATGAACGACACTGCCTTCCCTTTCAAGTCGATATCCCCCTTTCCTGCTCGGCCGTAGACCCACTAGGTCTTTCATGACATGCTTGTTCAGATCCAGCGACCTGAAGCGATCGTGAGTAATGACGTTTGTTCGTCGTAGTATATCCGCACGGGTTGCGAGATCTACCGACTCATCGGTTACCCCCTCTTGGCTAACTCCACCAATAATAACACCCCCACTGTACATACGGGGGATCTGATACGTGTAGTGGGAGCCTTGGAACATCACCATCTCATGGGAATCACTTTCAACCAACATAGTCTGGCCGCGGACTGCAACAACTTTCTCGTCATTGGCGAGAACACGAGCTCCCAAGCCAGATGCATTGACAATGATCTCTGTCTTCAACAAAGACCGAGTGTGGTTTATCGATTCGATCTCTGCACGAATGAACTTTACCCCCTCCCTTTCGAGAAGTATCTTAATCCAGGGTAGAAAAACTGCTGGATTGACTGTCATTGATTTATATTGGAAACCAAGCTTGGCATTGGCGGGGAGGTTCTCTGATGGCAAACGGCGATATTTTGGTACCAGGGTCTTGTACCAAATCGTAGCATCGTCGCTTCGATCGTCATAATACTCGGTCACATCTGTCACCTAAAAAATGACCCAGTCATTAGCTCCCTGTAATATCCAGCTATAGTATATGAAAGGCAAATTGAAAACGAACTTGGACACCACTGGTAGGGTCACGATGGGCAAGAGCCCAATAGTACTTGAACGTTTCGGCTTGTAGATCATGTCCTGCACTATCCGGGTAAGGCAAGATGCCAGCGCCGGCCCTGGTTTTCTTCGGATTAGCAGGCGCACATTCTCGGCGGTAGTTATACGTACCATGGACTTGCCCATCTCAGCGAGTCGTCCCCGGGTAGTTCACGAGCAACGATCGTCACTGAGTAACCAGCCTGCACAAGGGCAAGGGCCGACGTGAGCCCGATTACTCCACATCCAATGATGCCGACTTCCATTCTGATGACACTTTGGTTAAGCCCCTGAATGCGTTTTTGATGCGTGTAGGAAACCCACCCATACCGGAGATTAACTTTGACGAACTGGGTTGCCTTTAATACTGATCATGCACTCAGACGAGAAACACAGAATTAGCCTCCGGTCCGGTCACTGATTGCCTTTTCTTAGGTAATACGAAAAGATCATGAAAGGAAACAGGTAACTGTCACAAAAGCGTCCGACTGAAAATACCGATTGCAGCCGGGTATCGGTACCCGAGCCTCTTGTTCACGCCTCAACCCCTCTTGATTCTTGCGCGCGAGCTAAACACTCACTGAATGGAAGCCAGAGCTTTGCAGCAGAGAAGAGTTTAGACTGAGAAATGTCGGTTTCAAGTGGCTCGAAAGTGGTATCGGCGATTGTGGCCAGTCACGGCGTATCGAGCAGAGCCCTCACCGCGGGTAAGAAGCTCTGCAGTATCCGTCCCTACCCGCTGCACATTACCCAGGATAGTTACCATGTGCAGCTGAGGTGAGCAGCAGTGACCTACGAGGAAAGAAGGGTAAATTTAAAATGGATGCTCATGGGAAGAGACCTAACCTTTGAAGATTCATTGAATTCCCATGGTTTTGCTACCTTACCTGCTGATTTTGCTGGGCAAATTTCCGATCTGCATATATGGCGTCTCCAAAGTCAAAAGTACTACTTCTTGGTAGCGGTGGCGTTGGTACTATTGCTGCTTTGAATCTCGAGATTGGAGGTCTGGCTCAGGTCACGTCTGTCTTGCGGTCTAATTATGCGGCAGTGAGTCTCCTGGGATTTACAATCAAGTCTTGTGAACACGGAGAAATCCAGAATTGGCGGCCATCTGAAAGTCAGTCAGCCCTCTATTCTTCAACCTAGCCTACACCTCCTTACCCTTCATTAAGTTGAAGACCGTTCCTTGCTGTCGCTAATACCATAGCTTTTTGATGCAATAGTCCTCAATAATGTTCCCAGCGTTGCGGACTCGGTCACTGTCCGACCCTTTGACTACGTCGTGTGCTGCACAAAAAATGTTCCCGATGCCTCGCCCACTGTGTGTGAAATTATCGCTCCTGCAATCTCGCCCGGTCACACGGTAATCGTCCTTGTACAAAATGGCTTAAATATTGAGAAACCCTTCCTCCGCAGATTCCCATCTAATATCATACTGTCCGGTGTCAGTCGCATAGATGCTCATGAGGTCGCCCCCGGTATTATAGAACAGAGACAGAAGGACATCCTGTATGTTGGGGCGTTTGAAAACTGCCTCATACCTTACGAAGAGCAGCAAAAGGCAGCTCAACACTTCGCCAAAATCTACAGTGCGGGGTTGAAGACAAACTGTTCCTACAAACCGAACGTGCGTTATGATCGTTGGGTTAAGTTGGTCAACAATGCCTCGTTCAACCCAATTTGTGCCCTGACGGGTTTAACGACGGGCGAGTTGCAGCGGACATCTGGGGCCGTTGACAAGTTGCTTATTCCCGCGATGAAAGAGATCATATCTGTGGCCGAAGCAGATGGTTACTCGCTTCCAGGAGTTATAATAAAGGAGACCATTCAGAGTAACCCACCAGAGGAGGATATATCCCCTAGCATGTTGGTGGACATACAAAAAGTATGTTAGCTTTCTATCTGTGTATCGGACTGATTTTACTAAAAAATCCCATGTCAGGGCAATTTCATCGAGCACGAAAATATTCTGGGGGAAGTCATTCGCGAGGCCAGAAAGGGCGAGGGGGTAACAACACCTATTCTATCCACCTTGTACGAGTTATGCTGCATGGTTCAATGGAGGACCAAGAAGGAAATGGGCCGGCTTGAGCCTGGAATGTGAATGTCCTTGGGTCCCATTTTCAGAAGACGCAAATTCCATAGTAGGAACTGAAGAACGGAATATACCTGCTGAAGCAATCGTGCTTATAACAGAAATGCTACTGACAAGTGTCCGTCCCTTGGTGCGTTACGAAGACTTGACTGCACCCCTGTCGACCTTTAGCGATGTTCGTTATGATCTTTCATGTGAATCTTTATTGGATATCTGGTATCAAGAAACTGTATCATGAGGAGATGTAGTTATATATATAAATGTCTTTCTAGTACAGTGTCCATAATTTGGTTGCCGGCCGGGGGGTTTAAATGTCCTAGTAAGTAGTCCTGCCGTTAACCCCATATATCGCTTTGTCGCAACCAGTATAAAATCCGTTCTGCGGCTTCTTCAGCTTTGCTTGCTTTGAAGGCAGTTCCAAGACTCTCATCTGGGCCAGGATCATTAAGAACCTCAACACGCCTTGTACTATTCTTTCCCACCTCCAGAATTGCACCCCCTTCTAGGTCCTCGTCATCAAGACATCTTAACATTGCCATAGCCACTTCGTCAGCTGTGGCCCATCCGTCCTTTTCCTGGTCTAGTTGCAGAAGCTTCTCTGGATGCTCAGTCCATAGCGGCGTTCGGATGATGCCAGGTGCGACAGCATTAATCCGTACACCAATGGCTTGATCGAGCGGTGCTAGACAGCGGACGAATCCCGTAATTGCGAACTTTGATGCACCATAAATGGGCGCGTTGAAGTTTGGTATCTGGCCTGCAACGGAGGAAATATGGATGATACGTTTTGGATTTTCGGGACTGACTGGCTCAGCAACCGGATGGAACGACGAGGGTCGGCTTCTCGGATGTAACCAGTAGGATAGAGCTAGCTGAGTTGTCCGGATGGGATGGGTGAGGTTGATATCAAGCAAATAATAGCGATTTGAATCCAGGCCATCCTTGCTTTCTGGGGAACCCGGGGGATGCCAAAAATTCGACCAATGCGGTTCATATATACCCGCTCCCGGACAAAGTATATGGAAATCGCCGAACTCTTCCAGTGCAACTTCAAACATCTGCGTCAATGCTGCCCAGGAAGTCACGTCCGTCTGAACAAAGACGGCCCGCGGTGACGATTGCAATCCCCCATACTGAGCGATGAGCTTCTCTGCTTCAGGCCGGAGGCTGATATCCGCAATCACAACATTGCAATTCCGTGACAGTACAGGTTGGCAAACGCGAGATTTATGCCTTGCTGCTTCAGCTTCCCCGGCGACGGAAACGTCTCTAGCTGGACAGGACTCTTACTTACCTGAACCTGCACCAGTCACTATTGCAGTTTTTCCGGATACTGCAAATGGCCTTCGTGCCTGCTTTTGAGACATATTCTCTTATGTTCTGCTATAAGCTGGTCGAGTGTCTTGGGCATTAATCACCGACGGCAGTTGAGACTCTCTAGGCAATCCGCGTCCTTCTTCTGTCGACAGAGTGAGATACGTTCTGATTATTCTCACAAGTGGAATAAGAGGAGCATACCTTTCAGACAGTCTGAATATGAAGGCCGAGACAGCACGCCAGGCTTATCTAACAATGGGGTAAGCATGTTCCTAACGAATTATAGGTCACTCGCTTATGAACAACACGTCATTGGCGTTATATCACGAGAGTGGTCTATCCGTAGAGGAGGAAATATACCCGAGCACCCTGCTGAAAGAAGGCGAAAAGAAACCCGTTCCTACTTACGATCGTGAGTGCCCTGATTGGCTACTCCATGTCCCATGTGCCCATCCTGCGAATAACACGAATTTTTTCTGTTTTAGGAAAAAGGACCGAGATGATAACCCAGCCCCTATTATTGACAGCAGAGGTGAAACCCAATTAGGCCGCTTGGTGCCAAGTTTCGAAGTGGCAAAAGAAGGGACTTTGGGTACATGTGCAGTTACGGGCGGTCTTAGAGCATGAACCAGAGCACATCATGTACCTGCACAGTATTGCTTTCATCGTCGTTGGTAGGAATAGTAATTTTAGCCTGAACTATGGAAGGCAGACCAAGTAACAGCCGAACACGTAGCGCATACCGGTCTAGAATTCAGCTTAGTATGGATTATCGATATTTTAGTAGCGAAGCGCAAGCTTATCCCTTGAGGAAACGAACCGAGGTACAGCCGTATATCGTTTTCTGCAATGCGAGTTTACTAAAGGGAAGATGGGAGGGGCCACACGTCATGCAGGATGCGCAACAGGAAGAAGTAAATCTTCCGATAGATGTTCGGTTCTTATTCCGGAATTCGGTGCCCGGTTCGGGAGCTTAACCGCCTTAGTATCACAAGGGAAAAGCGGAAGAAAGTCTTTCTCAATGGGTAATATAAGCTTGGAGGACCTTTTGGGCCGCAGGCCCCCACGGCCTTTGAGGAAACATCTAATGTCAAAGTCGGATTGCCAATAACTATCCTAGTTGCGAATGTGAACTACATCTTATCTTATTAGAGGGACTGGAAGATAATTTTATTGATAATGAAGGCTCATGTGTTTGATTTTCTTAGGAATTACTACATTTGAATCTTCCTTGGCTGGGAACGTGTTATAGTCAGATGGTTACTCGGCAACAGATATTCTGGGTGCATGTACCCGGCGACGCTTCCGTCGGGAAGCCGAGTGAAGCAAATAGACTATAAGCATCTGCGTGTAATACGCGCCATTTATTTAATTCACCAAATCAATCAAAGACTTGATTAGTCCAGGCACTTATTAAACGCGAAATCTTACAGATGCGACAAAACATGTTTACTGCATCATCAAAGATGCCGCTCCGTTTTGTAGATGTAAGCTCCTTATCCGCTCCAGGACCTCAGTCCACACAGACAACTTAATTTGAAGGCACTGCAGGCTAATATGTTATAGGTTGCAGTCACCTACACCGCCGATCAATTTCACGGCATCTATCGCGGCAAAAAGTACCACGAGAGTGACTTTTCAGATGTTATCAAACGCGCGCAGCAATATGGTTGCGAGAAGATGATTCTCACCACAATGACCATGGCCGGCGCACATATTAACTTGCAACTGGCGAGGCAATATCCTCGTATCTGCACAATGACGTTAGGCGTACATCCCTACCACGTCGAGCAGATCTACGCTACCGAAGATGGTGGTGTATCGTATCTCCAAAGCCTTCGAGAACTCGGAACTCGGCTACTTGCCGAATCTCCTTCGTCAGTGGTGGCATTCGGCGAAATCGGACTGGACTATGAGCATCTTGACCGCGCCGACAAAGAAACACAACAACGAGCATTCCGCGATCAACTGAATTTAGCCGTGGACATGCAACTGCCACTCTTCCTTCATGTCCGCGACTCCTGCGCCGATTTTATAGACATCATTTCACCGTATATGTCCCGCTTTCCTCGTGGTGGGCTGGTCCATTCCTTCTCAGGATCCAGAGCCGAAATGGAACAGTTGGTCGGTTTAGGGTTGGATATTAGTGTGAATGGAATCAGCTTCCGGACAGACGATCAACTGGATATGGTGCGCCATATACCGTTAGACAAGCTACAGTTGGAAACGGATGCGCCATGGTGCGAGGTGCGGAGCCAGGATGAGAAGATCGCGTCGTACTTGGAGAGAGCACGCCCACTACCTCCCTCCCGGAAATATCAGAAGTTTATTGCCGGGCAGATGATCAAATCGCGCAACGAACCTTGTACCATTGAGCGCGTTGCGATGGTCGTCGCTGGCCTTAAGGGGATTCCGGTCGAAACTGTGGCGGAAGCAGCGTGGAATAACAGTGTGCGTATGTTTGGTTAGATGCAAAACATGATGGTGTCTAAGGAGAGCGAAGTCAGGGCTTCAGGTAGAAAATGCACTGCTATCTAGGACGGATAACAGCGTCCATACGGGAATGAAATTATCATCGGTGTTTGCTGCCCGCGCACCTCTAGAGGACTGACTGGTTCTAGCCTCCCGTCCACGCGGGAGCTGATGACAATTGCCTAAATGAGCCGCTTCCACGACAGTCCAATCGTATATTTCATTGGTTTACCTTATCCACTAAACCCAAAGGAACGCGGAACGCATCTCGCTGTCACCCCGCAACAACTTGAGTCTCGCGGAGGTTCTCCGCTTTTCCGCGAGAGCAAGTGCGGGGATGTGCCGGGTACTTGGGGTCTCAATAATACGGCGCATTTTTCGTCTTCCGCGATTCCCTTCAAGCCTCCCTACGTAGTACGCTTCTGAGTGCTACCTATTTGCCGATGGATAATGCCCACCCAAGTAAGCGCAGACGCACGACGTTGGCATGCGACGCTTGTCGAGCGCGGAGGACCAAGTGCGATTCGCGGCGACCGGCATGTCAATACTGCCAAACCCAGAACATGGTTTGCGTCTATCAGGAGCCACCCCCCGCACAGCCTAGTCGGTAAGTGACTGCTCTTTCCGCGGCATGCATACAGACAGCAAGTAAGTACTGATGTCTGGATAGGGTTGAAGCAGAATTAAGCGCGATGAATAAACGCTTAGACCAATTATTCAGCTTGCTGGTTCCAGTCGCACCCATTTCCCCGGATCCTCGTGCTGCAGGTCTGAGCGATGAATACGATGCTTCAACCGAGGCAGGTGCTTCCCCGTTTGATCTACCTTCCAAGCTCCTCGGCAACTCCTCGGTCATGGATGTATTGGGGCTGGATACCGATTTTGCCAAGTCCTTGATTCGAGGAGAAAGGACCGCTCAAGCCGACGAGAGTTCGGAAGGCGGGAGACCACACCTGCTTATTGTTCATCATCGACATGCAGTAAGGTGAGTGGAGGCCAGTAGAATATAGCGTAATTAGGATATCCACTAATGAAAGTACTAGCGCACTGGCTGCGTTCTCTGCCCGAGTTCATATCTGGTATCCGATTCTTGCTTCGGACTTTTCGTCGGAGTACTTCCGGGTGCTCTCTGGCCCCTTGCAACCTTGTTCCGAATCTTGCCTCTCTCTTTTGGTGGCAGCAATTGGCCACAGTGTTGCGGAAGACATGACAGTCTCGAGCGTCCCGTATTTCGAAACCGCTCTTGCGTCCCTGCCGATTATCATCCGCGAGTGCAGTATCCGAAGTGTTCAATGTCTTATGCTCATCAGCTTGTATTATTGTTGCCTACTGAGACCTTGTCAGGCCCATGACTATTGTTTGATTGCGTCAGCTAAAATTGTGAATATTATTAAGAGGTGATTCTCCCATATCTGGGCGTAGTGGACTTGAGTCTGACAAAACTGTCTTAGTGGCTTGGAAGGACATGACACAAACACAGTTGAAATGACGCGGCGCGTATATTGGGGGGTGTTGTTACTGGAGAAGTATGCAATTTATTTCACCCACTACGATCGTGTTCTTACTGATCTTGATCATAGTGAAATTGCTGGCCAGTTGGACCTCGCCAGGAGTGATATTTGGTGCCTGGATGAATGTGTTCCACTTCCTCTATGCCAACAAACGTGGGAATTCACTCCCGAGATGGCCTCAAAGGCTCTCGCAACCTCATCCCCCCCACATGATGCGCCATTGCTTAATGCGAGTGAAGACGCAACACGATCATACTTCTTAGCAGAGGTCGCCATGAGACGTATGCTCCATCGATGCAATACAGCAGTTCAAGCTACCTCCACTGGGAAATATGTCTATGCCCCGTATATCGCAGTAGAGTTGGAACGCCAACTTGAGGAATGGTACTGCCACCTACTCAATATAAGTCGCTTCGACAAGGGTGACGTATGTCAGCCATTAGAGATAGCCAATGTACCAGCTTGCCCTCTATCGAATTTCCTGCGTGTTCAATACTACTGCTGCAAGCTTTCTATATATTGGCCTGCCGTTTACCAGGCTATGCAAGATGAAGGAAGTGCAGGTCTCCTTCGGGATGACTGCCAGAAATTCTTTGATTCCTATATCTTGTTAACCCCAAGTATTGTAGCAGCTTTTCAGGACTGCTTAGTGAACCGGTGGACATTGTTTGTTAGGTAAGTTCCCTAAGCCCTACCCAATGTGAGTAGAATACCCTGCTAAATGTGAGCGATAGCCTCTTTATCACTTCAGTGGCTGCAATATCGGCAGCAAGCACTCCATGTTTGACTGGGCTATGTTCTCCGCAGTTCTACGAATGCATCCGAGCAGCAGGACGTGCCGATCAGGCCATCATACGAAGAAGTTCATCCTTGATGATTCTGCAGGACATTTTAGGGGAGAGGATACAACAGGTTGGATTGTCATAGAAGAGTGTGAAAGCGTATAAGATGAGTAGTGGCACGTCTATCCAGAGCCGATATTCCCTGTCCTATGCTCTCCAGTCTTCTTGACTGGGACTCTCGCAAGGGTTACGCGACAGTCTGTCCCAGCTTCCTCGGCGGAAAGCCAGCTATGCTATATTTGGCATGTTTTTGGGGAGTAACACCTTGCGCGCTGGTGTAAATATATCATCCATTTGTAGAAGACTTCCAGGACTTCTGCGTCGGAAATGATGCGAACGTGGGCAGTGAGTTGAGCTTCTAATTATGACAGTGATCCATGTGCTTGACTTATGGGAAGGAACCGTTATATTTGCGCATGGCTCGACCAGATGTTGAGTATCCATTGTTGACCGTGACCTCCACTTGTTGAAGGGGCGACCTACGTAACGGTCGTTCGTATTATTCGCATGTTACTATTGTCATGAATGTAGGAGCAACACTTTGGGCCGATGTTTGACGGTTGACCCAGGCTACTAAGAAGAGAGCGGAGTCGAGACCCTTTCCTGTTTAGACGTCAACTCTTAGGGAGGGTCAGCTTCCGCCGCAAAATTTAATCAGTTCCTTGTGATATCCAGAATGTATAAATAATGGCTGAATTTCAATACACATTTTCTTGATAGAGAAAGCTCATAGAATTATGGGGGATGGCGTTCAACAGGTGGAAAAAGTGTTGTGCTCAGCATAGAAGCAGCTCTGGACGTAGACGTGTTGTCTGATGCTATGATCCCGCGGTATGGGTAAAATTTCGTGCCTATGTCGGAACTATTGCCACCGTGGCGCCACATATCTTTATCTGGAATAGATGGCACGGTGTGGGACTATCGCCTTGCTTGGAGTAACAAGCAAGGGTCGTCAACTCCAGTAGTCGGCAGTTTCTCATCAGACCACATCGCGGAATCCCAATAATTCTCCGCGATGAGGGGCTCGTGATACTCCCCCGGAGCCCCCACTTTCTCCCCCACGGGGTAAGTCATTCTGGCTCCATATATAGCTGAATGCACTACCCTAGGGGATGTGAATTCAGCGTCCACCAATATACGACTGAGATCTTATCTTTCAAAATGGACGCCGAGTACGAGAGCCATAACCCCCCAAATAGTACAGGAACTGATCTCCAGCCAGAATTGACTATACTATCATCAACCACGATAAGAAGTGGCGCATGCTTCGCTTGCAATGGCGCTTCGCTCTTTGGGGTAAGTCTGAGTTATCGCGAGAAGTTCACATTTTCTTATCTTCTTCAGCACTCTGGATATCCTGCGGCGTCATTATGCAGGGCTTCGACATCGTGGCGGGAGGGCAATTGGCAGCGCTGCCCGCTTTCCAGAAGCAGTTCGGTGTCCTTCAGCCGTCAGGAGACTATGTCATTCCAGCGCTATATCTGTCGGCTTGGAGTTCAATTGCTCCAGCGTGTGAGATTGCAGCCACCTTCTTCGTCGTTCCCTCACTAGAAAAGTATGGTCGCAAACCCGGGATTCTGGTGGCGAACATAATATCAGTTGCCGGTGTGCTCCTGCAACAATTGGCAACTGATTGGCGAACGCATCTCGCTGGTAGAGGGGTGAATGGTGGGCGAAAGCTCTTCAGTAGCCTTCCTTAATCTGACTGAAACCCAGGGATCGCCATTGGCATCATGTTTACCATATCTCCGCTCTGGATCGGAGAGACATGCCGACCAGAGCTCCGAGGCTTTTTCCTCTGCTTCTTCAACACCAGCATTGTGTTTGGCCAGTTCGCAATGTCAGCATTTCCTTCGTCTCCACGTCCGTGACTATTATTACTAATACATTGTGAAGTGTCATAATGGCGAATATAGGAAGTCATATCGCTGGAAAATGGTAGGGCTTGAACCTACATGATACAGGCTCTTGACTGACTCATTTCTCCCAGGCAATGGTGGTTGCCGGTGGTTTCTATGTACTTCTTCCCACGTACGTGCGGTAGCTGCGTGGTACATCTACTGTCATTAACCGCCTGAGTAGTTATTCTCACCGCAGGATGGTACTTCTTTCCTGAATCCCCATATTGGCTGATTAGGTGCGGGAATAGTTCTCGAGCACAGAAGGAGTTGAAGAAAATTTACGGTTTCAAAGACAACAACTTCTATACGATTGAAATTCG